>NC_081290.1:188788625-189091655 GCF_030435805.1 Mustela lutreola | reverse complement strand
AACTATGAATATATGGGTGTGTATAATAGGGTGAGATTTGGGGGGCCAAAGCTCTTTCTCAAAATCGAGCCACAAGACCACCTCGAGATACCACCCGCTAGAGGACGCCGCCTCTCCTCTTGCTTGGGTGTCCACATACATAAGATCCCCTAGGAGAATTTTGCATCGGCAGCATATACAGGGCACCTGCTGAAGCTAATGATGGTGAGTGGTCCCCTGACCCCCCCCCCTCGGCAGCTGGGCCCCAGCTCCCGGGGTGGAGTGAGTTTGAATGTTTACAACATTTCCATTTTAATTAAAATCCTTTTTGGACTCTCCAGAGTTTCCACAAGTCCATTAGTGCCTGCTCCCGCCGCCCCTTTTATGGCAAAGTCATTTCAGAGGACGGGAGCTACGCGAAGGCTTTGCTCTTGCCGCCTGTTCAATGAAACCCTGCAGAATCTCTGAGAGCAGCAAGGAACTCGGGGGTCACGGAATCCAACCCGTCCTTTTTCAGATGGGGAAACTGAGGCCTGGATGAGAGAAGCCGCGTGCCCGAGGACGCATGGACTGTGGCCGCCCTGGGCCTTCAGTTCATATCTGGCTCCTCGGTGGTGCCTTTCACGTTAGACTGTGATACCAGCTCCTTCCCAGTGCAGAGGGGCTGGGGAGGCGGAGGCTCTGGGTGGGTTCAGTCTTCCCTTCCTGCAGCTTTTAATTCTAAGCTGCCTCTATAGGATCTTGGCCCTGGGTGGGGACTTGGACCCTGATGCAGGGGACTCTGCTTATGCAGTTGGACCACTTCCAACAGCCTGTGTCGGGAGGAGAGTTAGAGCAGGAGCAGGAAGCGGGGACAGAGAGGACTGAGTCTGGCAGAGTAAGGACATGGGCCTGGGCCAGAAGATGGAGTGTAAGCTGAGTTGGGGAACTCAGTAGCTGAGATGCTCTAGCTCAAAGCAGCCCTGAACCCTCACACAGGGCGGAGCCCAGTGGCCTCCTCCATAGTCCCCAGCAAGTGCTTAGGGAGGCCAGCAAGTCCCACAGCCTGGTGCTTTGCACCTCAGAGGGGTCTGTGCTGAAGTAATAACGTTGTCTTGGCCGGGAGCTAGATTAGCCGATCTGTTCTGAGAGACAGTCTCGTTTCACTAGGGAGGCAGGAAACCAGATTTCTGGTCCTGACTTCTTCATTAACTAGCTGGCCTTGATCAAGGCCCTTAACCTCTCATGGCCTCGGTTTCCTGGTGTTGAATGTGAATATTATCACTGGCTCTGTAGTCTGTGGCCAGGCTTACATTCGACCTATCTGAAAATACTTCATAACTTAAATGCATAATGATAATACCCCAGGGCAGGGTGTGACACCCCCCACCCCCCAGGGATCTTCCTTCCTTAGGTTTGCCTCTGGATCCCAGGAAATGTAAGCTGAACACACAGGAAAAGCAGTCAAATACTAGCTCCATGTTCTTGCGGAGCTATGCTGAACTAAGCTCACCTTAAATCCCAACAACTTTCCTGTCCAGAAACTCTGAGACAACAGTGAGGCTTGCCCGGGTTAGGACGTATGAACAGTGCCTGCCCCCTCAGCTGGCTGCTTGGGGGGCCACACGGGCCTTCTGGGTCAGTGAGGGAGAGGAGCATCTGTGTTTACCGCTGTGATCATAGACCAGTGTGCACTTAGAGGTCAGTTCTACACAGAGACTGACAGTAGGGCCAGACGGACTGGCTGAAGAATCCAGGAGTCCCGTCTTTGCCCTAATGACCTGGGAGCACCGAGTCAACCAGTGTTTGCTTAAACAACACAAGGAGAGGAGCATGTGGACACTGGGGAGCCGGGGCGGGGGCGGGGGGTGGGTATAGACCGCGCCACTGACTCTTCTGTGCATGGGCTTGGTTTATGGCTACTCCGCCTGGTGTTCCCTAAGGAGAGTCTTTGCCGCTTGAAAAAAACGTGTTTCTCCTAATCCCGAGCTGTTAATTGCCTCTTCCTCAGGCTGGAATGAATTGTCTGGGGGCTGATTCCAGCTTCTGTCACTCTCCTATAAGATGTTAACTCTTCACCGGTCCGGGCCGTGGCTGTTAACTTGGGCCCTGGGATGCGGTCCAGCCTTCCAGGAGCCCTGCAGTGAACTCTTCCGAAAGACAATACACTGCCGATGCCGGACCCCGACCCATCCCCGCTCTCACTCTAGAGACATGTGTTATAGTGCCGGCTCTGCTGGTAAACTAGCAAGTTATAATTTTTCCAGCTTTGGTTTGCCAATCTGTAAGACAAGGGAGTTGAACTTCATCGCCCTGAAGAAGTGATCAGGAAAGTCTCCTTGACAGCAGAACATGAGAGAGAAGTCAGCAGGCCCACAACCAGGGCTTGGGACTGGCATGACCTTCCAGTTCAGATGGACATGGAGCCTAGCGTGAGCCCCGCGGACCCTAGGGCTGCAGAAGGGACACCGTGGGTAGCTCCTGGGTATGCTCAGACATGCTCCGGGAAAGAGGCTCTTGTTCCGTTCTGTGCTTGTCATAAAGACAGCCTCACGACTTCACAGTCCCTGCTAAGCCTTTGTTGTCAGTTAGCAGGCAGTTGCATTGTGGAAGGGCCATTGTTCTCAAGCAGTCAGCTCCCTGTGCCTCTGTGCCCCCCTGGCATCCTGGGACTGAGCCCAGCTCCAGCAACGAAAGGGGACACCGGCGGAAAGCGGGTCTGTGGTTACTGTGCTGAGCCTGTGCGTGCTGGAGTCAATCACTCCTTGACATTCCAAAAGCAAAACACTCTTTTCCAGGAGATAGGAAAGAGGCTTGATTTTTTTTTTTTTTTTTTTTGGTGGAGGAAGAGCACGGCAGACTGTTTATTGATCACTGTCCCAGAAATGTAGGGTTAAAAGGGAACCTTAAAAGGTCACTAATCCAGCTCCCCGTTAATGCTAAAATCTCCCTCTGTAATCCAGCAGCCAGCTATAATGTGTGTCCTACCACAGCTTCCGAAAAGGAGAATGGGGACCCTTTACAGTCACAAGTCAAGTCAGAGAAGTAGATCCCAGAGAGATGGGGGGGGGGGGGGTGAGGAGGTCCTTCTGCCTGGGACCTGAGATTAGACGCTTACTAACGGTGTGCATTAAATTCAACCCTGAGCCTTATTGTCAGCAAAAGCAAAAGTGGAAGTAGGATTGTTCTATGGGTGTCTGACGAAAGGACTATGGCAGGTGAGGTGCTCTTTCCCTGGGTGCAAAATTTTAAACTGAGCCACATTCATTTACTGGCCGGGGCATGTGACCCTGGAGGTTGTGTCTTGTTTCCAGATTCCTTTCCTTACTGTGATGCCCTTATGTTCCAAGTTTCTGCATGATTTCTCATGGGTTTCTCGGCTTGGTTCCTTTCTCTCTGTTTCTTCTTTCAGGGGCCTATTAAGTTATGCGTGTGCCTGAGGTCCTAGGGATCCAGGTCCATTTTGGAAATCCGAAGGCTTTTGGGAATCTGGAAGGAAACCACTTGACTCGGGGTGTGGATGTTGGTGGATGGAGGCAGGGACTGGCTGCCACGAAGGCAGGGACTGGGAGGCCTCGACAGCATGCAGCGTTTCTGTCCCTGTGAGCCCCACAGCCCACACACACCCACCTTGCTGCTGGTGTGTTCTACGAGCCTCCTGCAGCTGGACAGAAATCCCCCTCCTGGATTCAACAGTGGTCTTCTTTATTTTTCTTCTCTCCGAGCAATGGGTGCATTTCTAGTTCTCTGCTGAATGAGTCAATGGTCAGATCCAGGTGGCATAACTGGGCACCTTCTAATAAGCTTCTGGGGCCCCTGGGTGGCCTGGGGCACATGATGACCACAGCGGCCATGGTGTATCCCTGCCCTCCAGCAGACGCGGCACCCCGTCTGACCATCACTGGAGCCACGTGTGTGCGCCTCAGAGGCTGCATGGTGTGTGGTGAAGGCCACAGACTCTCGGGTCAGGCCACCCAGGGTTCGGAACCCAGTACCCCCACTAACTTGGTCTTGTGTCCTGGGGTCTAGTTCTCGTCCTCCTGAATCTTGATTTTTTTCATCTATAAAAGGGGAATCCTAGCAGTATCTTTCTTAGTAGGTAGTCGACAATATCAGGTAGACAGAGGATAGTCAAGGAGACGTCTATGTAGATATTTGGAACAGACGTCCTTGGCACAACAGGAAGTGGGACAGAATCCTTTACTGCCATCACGATCCTTCTCCTTGGAACATCTCAGCGCGGTAGGCACCGTAGTCCCACTTTACAGCCGACGAACGGCGGCTCCGAAGATGTGAGCTTCTTGCCATAGGCGACAAGGCTGTTAAGGGCTGGAGCTGGGGTTCTGTCTGACTTGGGACCCCGCACCCACTTCTGAAGAGTGTGAATGTTCACCCCCTTTGTCCCATCCTTGACATGGTGGACGGACCCTCCCTGAATCCCAGCTGCACGGTGCATGCCAGCCCCGGGCCAACGGCCCCGACCAGGAGGCGCTTCTCATGGGGGTGGGGGGTGCCTACAGGGAGGGGGCTCAGCCCCTGTGGCCGGGAACCTTCTTGCCCACATTTGCTTTTCAGACTAAATGCTTCAAAATATGCCTCCTTTCTCTGGCGTCTCCGTTGCGAGATTTAAACAAAGACCCCTTGTGGCACCTGATGTGAATGTGATCTTCAGGGCTCGACCTGATTTCCACAGGGGCTGGGGCAGTCCCTGAGATCACCCTTTTACAGAGCAATCATTTTCAGGATGCTTGGGGGCTCTCCGCTTTCTGAGAGGGATGATGTATGGATTATGCTTTCCAGTGATTTCTGCATCAGACAGACCTAGTTTTACACTCTACCTCAATCGTTTATTAGCTGTGTGACCTTGGGCGAGATACTTAACCTCTCTGACCCTTAGTGTCCAGATCTATAAAATAAGGATGATAATATGCACCATCTCGAGTTGTTGTGACTTCTGATTCATGATACCTGTAAAGTCTATGCCCACTTTAAAGTAGAAGCTGCTTATTTGTGTTAATGTTTTTATTAGTGGAAACAGCATAATCAGTACTGTATCCTGCTGCTCCGGGATTCAAAGCCCTCAAATAGCCAGTCTTCTGCCCGCACATTGACCTTGTCCTTGTCCTGAACTCGGGCACACCCAGACCCCCACGACTCACAGACCCCAGCCAGCCCTGTGCCTGCTGGTGTGGCTCCCCTGCGGATGGACCGCGGTATCAGGGTATCAAGAGGGCAGGCAGGATGGTGGCCCGAGTGTGCACGGTAGCCAGGCCTCAGAGAGGTTGCGAGGTTTGGAGCCGTGGTCAGCCTTGGGCTTTATACTCAGGGTTTGGAAAGAGCGAATATGCTGGCAGCTGCCACAACATCTGGACACCTGGCACTGGGGCTGGGAGGCAAACATGGAAGGAGGGTTGTGTGTTTCAGACAGATTTCAGAGAGATGACCTCTGACTGTGTGTTTTACATCCCGGGGTAGAGATGAGAGAGAAGGCCATTGCAGTGGCCATTCCCACCAGGGTCCCTGAAGTAAAGCACGGCCATTCCTTCCTGTTGCTTCTCCATCCGCTCAGGGCCCTCCATGCTTCCCATAAAAGTCTGGGCCTGGGGCGGGGCACACGAACCTGGCCAGGAATAGCACTGTCCTACCTGCGTTCTTGCTTGCTCTCTAAGGCCCCTGTGTCTAAACATTCTGCAGGGCTCAGAGCCTGTAACTCAGGGATGTCTCAACTTCCCAGGGCAGTGACATCTCGACAGTAAATCTTGCACATTTAAATAATGCCTCGGTTCCTATCCTGCTTCCTATCCAGCACCGTCCATCCGTTCTTCCTCCCAGTGTTCCTGAGAGGCCAGCAGGAGTGTCTCTCCCTTCACGGAGGGGCTGGCAGGGACAGCAGAGAAAGAAGCAACCTCTGTGTCACAGAGCAAACTGGTGGCGTGCCCTGAAGGTTGGCCTGCCTCGCTCAGTTTGCTGTTCTCTTTTAAAATTTTCATATAACGCTTTACTGAGGTATAATTCACATAGCACATGATTCATCTATTGAAAATCTACAGTGGTTTGGGGAGCTCCTACGTGGCTCAGTTGGTTGAGTGTCTGCCTTCAGCCCAGGTCACGATCCCGGGATCCTGGGATCGAGTCCTGTGTGAGGCTCTCTGCTCAGCAGTGGGTCTGCTTCTCCCTCTGCCCTTCCTTCCTTAATGCTCATGCTCTCTCTCTATAATACATAAAATCTTTTAAAAAATATATCTATACAATGGTTTTTAGTATATTTCCAGATACGTGAACCCAGCCCTATAATTTAAGGACATTTGCATCACCTCAGAAAGAAACCCCCTGGCCTTTCTGTGGTGCTCCCTAAACACCTCCCCACCGTCTCCCCCAAGCCCTAAGCAACCAGCAGTCTACTTTCTGTCCCTATAGGTTTGCCTAGTGGACGTTTCCTATAAATGGGATCCTTCAACATGTGGCCTTTTGTGTCTGGCTTTTCTCGCTTAGCATAATGTTTTCAAGGTTTACCCACTTCGTAGTGGATGTTAGTAGCTCCTTCCATTTTATTCCTGAATAATATTCCCTGGTGTGGATATGCCTCATTTTCTTTGTCCACTTATCAGTTAATGGACATTTGGGTTCTTTCCTTCTCTTGACTCTTATGAATAACGTTGCCATAAACATTCATGTACAAGTGTTCACGGGGGCGTACGTTTTCATTTTTCTTGGGCCTATGCCTAGGAGTGGACATGCCGCGTCAGTGGTAACTCTGTGTTTAACCATTTGAGAACAGGCAACATACTTGGGACTCATTCCGTGCACAACGGAGAGGACCCTGCAGAAGCCTGGTAGTGGTTTCAAAGTCTGGGCCTCCCCTGCTGCGAGGCCTCCCAGGGCTGCTGGATGCATCCAATGTGGTCCAAGCTTTGGCTTTTAGCCTTGTAATCGGAGAGTTTTGACAACAATGGAGCCCCAAGGCCAAAAGCACCAGCCTTGCTGGTTTAGGGGAACCACTCTGAAGACAGAGGCGAGCCTGGGCGACCCCGGGAGCCTTGACTCACAGATGCGGATGGCGGTAACCACACTGGTGGGGCACCTGGCACCCCCATAGCTCCCTGGGCTATGCTGGGACTTCCAAGGCAGATCGTGTCAAGAAAATACTTTGAAACTCTCTGAAGGATGGCAAATTTTTAAGGGTCTAATTATTCTTAGTTTTCTAGAAATGCAATACAGGGCTCAGAGTGGAGCAGAGCATCAGGGCGTGCAGGAGTGGGGAGGATGGGGTCCTCGGGACAGATGGGACCCACTGCAGCCGTCAACTGGGGTGGTCTCTGGGGTCTTATCCATTTCTCTTCTTTGTCCCATCCCCAGGCTGAGGCCAGGGCAAGGGGTCGCTGGTCCAGCGGCTGTGGACAGAGGCTGCAGCTGTGACAGGCTATAAGAGCAAAGCACTTCGGACTGAGGTTTTGGTCAAAGTGTGGCATTAGTCCGTGTCCTAGGCTTGGGGGAAATGCCTCATGAACCAAGCCGTTTCTGCGCACCTCGTGGTCATGGGGCCGACCTCCCGGGTCTGTCACCATGGCGTACCCACCAGCGATAGTCCTGCATGGTCCCTGGAGAATCCTCACTGCCTGGACTCTCCAGGGCCCACTGGACTGTTCTGGAGAAGCCCTCAGATCCTGGCCCTGCGTGTTCCCTGTGGGCTCGAGCCCCTGACCACAGCCACAGTGGGAAGCTGGGCAATTAGCTGCCTGGTCCTAAGAGCCTTTAGCTGTCTCCAGTAATCTTGATAATCCTAGCAAGCCACCCTCCCTACCCTGCCCTACACACACACACACACACACACACACACACACACAGATACTCACTTACACATGCATGGCTATGCCTCATTATCACCTAGCATCCTGATGTAACAAAATACTAAAATTAATCACTATTTTTAATTGGGTGGGGTGTCCCTACTGGAAATAAATCCCATACACTGAGGCTTTGTAAAAAAAAAAAAAAAAAAAAAAAATTAAAGGCATAGGCATAGATGCCAGTGCAGAATTCTTGGATTATGTTCAAATCGTATTTGAGCACAGGTGTGCCTGCCGTTAAGTGTTTACCTGTACACATGAATGTTGGCCTGGGCAACTGTGTTTGTTCTCACTTCAGTGTGCAGAAGCTGTAACTACTTCCCTTCAGGGCCGTCATTCATTCACTCCTTCGTTCAATTCTCATTTGTTAAGCATCTTCTGAATGTCCCAACTAAGGCCTTGTGTACCTGCAAAACAGACCAGGCCCCTCGAAATCTGTCCTCTGTAAAATGCCTTCGACACCAGGCCAATCTATAGGTTCTCCAGGCCAGAGGCTCCCCAAATCATCAGGAGGAGTGTCCCCCAAACTGATTCCCAGGCCCCACCCTGCAGATCTAGACTCGGAAGGCCCAGAGGCCAGTGAGGAATCCTATGTGGGGACCTCTGGTGCCGATCACTCCCTGATTTCACCAGTGAGGAAACTGAGACCAGAGGGTTTATTAACTTACCCAGCTGCTGGCATGGCCAGGTGCCAACCCCCCGTTTAGCACCCTTTTTAGGATGTTCTGCCAACCACAGGATGAACCGAGCAGGGTGTCTGATGAGGAACCATCTAGAAAAGCTTCTCAGGAGCCCTCACCTTGGAGGGCTGTGTTTCAGAGAGTTGGAGGAAGGACCTTGCAGGCTCCTGGTGGAGCCTGGAGGTGAGCACGCCCTGGGCCTTTCTGGGGAGTGTGGAATGGGAGAGAGCTCCAGAAAGGTAGTTTGGGAGCAGATTTGGGACCAAGAGTTTTGTATGTTGTTACCCACTAGGCATTTCAAAAATTTTAGCTGCTGGTATTTTAAGACGACTACTCTCATAATAGAATGAGGGGGCCACTCACTCATAATAGTTCAAGGGGGCCAGCTCAGAGCAGGAAGATCCGTGAGAAGCCAGCCGGGAGGGATCCTGGGCCTGACCCATGTGGGTCTAGGGCTGCGGGGGCCCCAGAAGAGGCCAGAGATGCTAGACCAGGCCCGGTGGCTGCAGGAAGCCAGGGAGATGGCAGGTCAATGATGTGAAGTTTGAACCATTGTGTCTGGAAGGAAAGGAGTATAGTGGGGGCCGTGGGGGACTTGTCCGGGCCCTGGAGATGGATTCTTTCCTTTGGGTCTGCAACAGCGATAATGTAAGTAAAGCACTAGGCACAATTCCTGGCCGGATCAGATACTGGAGAATTTGTTTGTTGCCCTATGGACAGCTTAAGTCTAAGCCTGTGGGCATCTCCCATTCCCTACCTTGGTATAGGTCTCAGTGGCAGATATTTAACCTCCCCAGGGACCAGCACGTGTTTGCAGATTTTACCTCCTGTCTCTGGAGGAGGCCCCCATGGAGCCGGGGTCCCCTGGGGTTGCTGGAGCTGGAAGGGAGGGGACCTGTACTGAGTGGCTAGCAGGAGGGGGTGCGCACCCCTCATTTCTCTCTCCACACAACCATGGGGGAGGGGTCACCACCGTCCCCATCTTGCAGAGAAGGTCAGTCATACCTGGGTGGCTGTAGGCCAGCCACGCACTCAGTGTCTACCTGACCCCAAAGCCTGCGTCACTCTCCGGGCTGGGGCCCCAGCACCCACCCTCCAGACACCTGTCTTCTCTTCTTGGCTCACACTGGATTTCTCCTGATACACAGGAGTTGAACTCAGCCGGAGTGGCCAGGGCAGGCCAAGGACGCCTGCACGGAAGCAAGACTGGCTTTGATTATAGTCCTCTTTGGAATCAACTTTGATGCTTGGGAGATTGGCTGGCCTTGAACCTGCCCCTCCAGGGAAGCCAGGAGCCCCCTTCAGGCCTGTCCTGTGCCTTCCCCTGGGGTTTCCAGGGTGGAAGGAACTCACCCCAGGGGCACACAGCTGGGCAGCAGAGCTAGCCCTCCTGCTTTCCAGATCACTGCAGCTCCCCTCTACAGAGGGCAAGTGCACAAAGAAGGCACAGATGGCACTGGCAGGGAGAGGGGTGAAGGGGCCAGGGTGGGGAGGGTGGCTGGCCACTGGGAGCATGGGCCAGCAGAGCCTCCATGCAGGGCTGGATGGCACGGCCACTGTGGGCTGCTTCTGGGACGCAGTGCCCGGGTTGGGTCACCTCACTGAATCTGCAGGTACAGGGGACTGGAGGCCCGGCTGCCGGGCCACAGGGTCCCTTGCTGCTCTGGGTGAGGGGAGACCAGGTCATGAGTGGCTCCGCGGGGACGTGTCCTCCAAGGGGGTGGCCCAGGGGGGCGTGGCTGCTCTTTCTCCTTCCCTTGATCTATCCTCCTGCACTTGATTTCCGCGCATTGCTGGCAGATCCTGCTTCCTGTTTGCCTTCTTATAGGGGAGTGGTTCGTTCCCCATCTCCCTTACCATCTGCGCCCACCCCCGGAGTCTCCCTTCTGTTTACCTCACCCCAGCCCACCCCCGTTTCTCTTTATGGTCTGGTCTGGCCCAATTTCTGCCTCTCTCGGAGGTTAGCACCACACTCCTGCTCCAGTGACATAAAAGCCTGGAGGGGCACCAGATTGTCCCCATTTTTTCTCTGTCCCTCTGCTTCATGTCTCACACCTAGGTTTCTGGAGACTTTAACTGCCCTTTGATCCTGAGAAACCCCTCCTGGGAGGGCCAGAGCAAGTGACAGCCCCGAGAGCAACTTGCGGTCCCTGTAGCCTGTTTCTTAAACTCCAGTCGCCAAGGGACCTGGGAAATGAGGGAGCGCACCATGCCACCTGGGGAGTGGACCTCTGCCCCCATCATTGTGATTCTGCCCACTTGGGTCATCAGCCTATGCCCATAAGAAGAGTCTGCCAAGCACCTTCTGGACACCCAGCCCTTTGCTGGGAAAGCAGGGTTGGGGACAAAGGGACAGGAAGTGCTCAGTGCACCACCATTCCCTCAGGTGACCCCCTCTCCAGCTGAGCAGCCTCATGAGGAGACATGGGGTTGTAACACCATGTACAAAGTGCCAGGAAAGGAAACTGTGAACTGTAAGCCTGCCTGTGTCATTAGCGAACTTTGTGACCTTGGGCAAGTTATGCTATCTCTCTGGACTCTGTTTTGCTTTCTAACCTGAGAGGCTTGGACTGTGTAACTTCTAGGGACCCGCCCTGCCACGAAATGCTGAGCAGTGGCTGCTTCGTTGGGGTGAAACCCCTCTCGCTCTCAGACTCATATCTGACATTTGAATATTTGGGACTCATTCCTTTGGCTGCTAAGCATGTTTCTTCTCTAGGAAAACCCTTGAATGCAAATATTCTCAGAACAGTGAATACCGGCGGCGTGCTGGCAAATGGTTAACAACCAGCTCTCAGGGAGAGGGGACCACCTCTCCTCTTAGAGCGTCTGTGGGTTGATGTTCATGGTGTCGATTCTACTATGGCCAACTACAAGCTACTAGCACGGAGTTCCTGACCGAGGAGCTGGGAAGAGACACCGCTGGCTCTCTGAGCTGGCATGAGCAGGCCCGGCACATGCAGCCAAGGATCCGGTGACACCTGGACAGCGGCACATAGTAAATGCTAACTGAGGAGGACAGGCTGGCAGTAGCGGGGAGCAGAGCCCGCAGGAAGAGGGCAGAGGAACGGTCGGGGTGGGGGTGGGGAACAAGGGACTCGAGGCAGGAGGAGGGGTGGGGGTGGGGGGACCTGGCAGAGCCTGCCCCAGGTTAGACTTTCTCCCTTCCTCTCATGCTCCTTTTCACGCAGCAAGCATTCTGGATGGGAAGATCCATCTCGAAGGCTTGAAAGAAGGCATTTCCCCGGGATGTCACCTCTCCAGAGTTTAGAGAATTTGTACAACTTCCCTCCCGTCCAGGTAGGCCCCAACCACCGCCACAGAGGATCGTGTTTCCGAAAAGAAAACTCAGGACGCACCGCCTGACAGAGAGGGCTTTTTCCCTTCCTGATTCTGAATGTATTTAAATGAAGTCTTCCAGGGTCTAAAAATTAAATCCTGGTTATGCATTTAATGAAATGCCTTTATTGAAAAGAATAAAATGATTTTACATTTGAAAAGAGCTATAAAGACTCAGCTAACCATATAGCAGCTAATACCATATTTGAAAATAGAAATCATTAAAGTTATTAGGATTTGTTAATACTGGTAGTGGGTCCACAGATGTTGGTTATATAATTCTTTCTGTACGTTTGACAATATTTCGTAATAACAAAGAAAAAGAAACGACTCAAGAAGTCTAGAAGCTCGGCTCTCCTGATTTCAGTCTCAGTCCCTTTTGGATTCTCTTTCCCAACCCCTCAGGATCCTAGGGAGGGAAGGAAATCAGCCTTGGTTGTCCTGGGTCTTCAGATAAAGGAGCACTGAAGGGACACCAGGCAGGAAGGTGGGGGACCCAGCAAACCCCTCTTTCTCTCTGGGGCTCATTGTCCTCATCCATCAAATAGGGAGGGAGTTTCCAGGGACTCTGGGGCCCTTCAGGGTTACAACCTGCTGTCCCCAACCTTCCTTCCCTGGACCAGATGAGCCCTGCAGTCCTCTGCAGAACATACTTCCCTTCCCTTCCATGCTGGCTCATGTGGAGGGCTCTCTTGAAGTGCATCCCTATGTGTGAGCCCAAGGCCTGACTGAGCTAGGATAGCCCAGGTTGGGGGAGCTTGGTCCCCACACCCGGGGCTCTCAGGCCCCATCTATGACCCTGAGTGGTTCCATGGCGTCTGGGACTATGTAGGAGTGAATTTGCTCTCCACTGCACCGTTTGATTTGGGGTCTGATGCATGACAGGTGGGTGTCCTCCTGGGTGGGTTCAACCATTGTCCAACCAGCCCCAGCTGAGAGCCCTTGGCCGCCCCACTGTGGTCCCCCAGTGGCTGTTTGAGTGTGGGGCCAACCACACCTGAGTTTGGGGAATCCCTTAGCTCTGCCTGCGATGGAGAAATGGTTGTAGAGGGGTCCCTGACCCGGAGATGGAGATGCACACTGCGTAGCTGAGAGGGATCCCAGCCTCCCAGTCAGCTTCTCCGTGACAGCTACAGATAGTGTCTGGAACGCATTTAATGAACCCGGGGAAGGAGTTGCAGCTGCCTCATCTCTGCCGGCGAAAGTGATGGATGTCTTCAGTGAGGAGAGGAAAGAAAACTTTCTAAACGGGTTCAATTTAAGGAAGGAAAGCAGTCTGGAGAGAGTATTTTTGGGTGCTAGCACACATACACCAATGCGCATGGGGGCCTACGTGTGTCTGTGGCCCTGGCTGGCACTAGAAACTTCTGGGAGCATTAGAACATACGGCCCGTGCAGGCCCAGCCCCGGGCTCGGCTCTCGGGTCAAGGGAGTGCCATCTGGAAAACCAGGCAGACCCCAACAAATCTCTCCCCCTCGTGACCTTAGTTGCCTGGCCTTGAAAATGAGGGCTGGCATGGCTGACGTCTGATACCTTGGGACTCGAGCCTGTCTTTTTTTCCAGAGAGGCGGCTTTGCATCTTATACCTGGACCTTGCGAGACCTGGGAAGTGTCGCTGCCCTGTGCATTTCAGTCGAGAAGAAGCGTGCAAGCCCAGGGTCAGGCAGTCCTGGGTGACATACAACACAGGCCAGAGCCATGGCTCCCCATGGGGCCTGTCCTTCTAGGTGTCCTGTGAGGAGCTGTGACCCACAGAGAAGGAAAGCTCTTAGGGAAGAAACTGGGGGAGCCACTCAAGTGTCCAGCCAGCCCATACCCTCAGCAGTGGTTTCACAGCCCGAGGGAGCCTCTCTGTGCCCCCTCCCACAATGGGCTTGTACTGACTCTCCCCCCGGCCACCTTCTGCCTGTGTCTTACTATCTTCCAAGCCTCTTTCCTCACCTGTGGAATGCAGGTAAGGATTGTCCAGCTCACCACCCCCCCAACTCGCCCACCACTCGGGGTGACCATGAGGCTTACAGGAGGTGAGGTACGTGAGGGCAGGCTGAGCCTACAGGGCAGTGCCTGGCATGATCAGGTGTGTGGACAGTGACACAGGCATTGCTTCTCCGCAGCCAGGTTGCCCTGAAGGACAGCTTCCTTCCTTGCAGGAAATGAATGACTGGGTCAGTGCCGAGGGCAGGGGGTGGCCCACCCAATCCCCCCTAAAACTCTACAGGACTAGATGAGGGTAGGTCTTTATAAAAACTAACTGAGCAATTCTGCTTTGGGTGAATGAAAGGCATACAGAGGAGTCTTGCACTTTCTGGAAAATTAAAAGGCAAATTTGCAGAAATCTTCAAGGGTTCAGCCTCTTAGGGAAGGGTTGAATTTTCATCCCTAACACTAACCACAGAGGAGGGTCGTGAAGGAGAAGATGTGGGAGATTCATAGCGGGGAACGGAATGCCCTGCCCGGCCCCGCCCCCAACACACAGTCAGACGTGCATCCAGTCTCCTCGGTTCCCTTCAATCATCCATCTTAGTCTGACGTCTCGAAATGAGCTAAACCCATTCAGAAGCTCTTTCCATTTTCAGCTTGTCCCACCTCTTGGGATTAGATGTTCTCTAAGTTTACAAGCTTCTGTACTAAGTTGTGCACCTCTCTCTCCATCTTAAACTAGCCCCATAAAAGCTTCAAAGGGAACCGTGTAGAAACCAGCAGATATAAAGAGAACATGGGGCGGATAAGTTCAGACTCAGAAATAGGTAACAAGTGTACCAAAGCTGAAGTCTGAAATCCCTGCAGGCTGAGAGTTGAAGGTTTTAGTGGAGAGCTTAGTACAGACAAATTGGAGGAGTGCTGTGCTGCTGGAGAGGAAGGCTGTGGAAACTATCCTGTCTTCTCCTCCTGTGGCTTCATGAGGGCTTCCTGGAGGAGGAAGCATTTCCGGGGGTGTCTCAACACAGGGTGGCTTTGGCAGCGTGGGCCAGGGTGGGAGGTGGGAGGAGGAGGTTGGGATCCAGGAGCAGGATGGGCACCGTCAAGGGGAGCTCCGCAGCCACCCCACTGCCGTGACATCTTCGTCTTAGCAGTGGTAAGAGCTGGGGTCATGGCGATCCACCGCCCAGGAGGAAAGCAGGCACTGCAGAACCCACTCTGGGCCATGGCAGCCCACTCACAGGGACATGACCCTCCTATGTCTGAGTCGTTCCTTTCCCAACCACCACCAGCAGCTGTCCTCATACCTCTGCCAACCTGGGGTCCCACCGAGCATCCTGGCAGTGGAGTGGCGGTGGTGGGGGGAGATGCTGATTGTTCCCATTCTTCTTCCCCAGACCTTGCCCAGGTGCCTCGTGGAGGCAGGGCTTGCTAATTTTTGTAGACAGGACCGGAGCCTGAGCAAGACAAGGGGAAGGGGGGAATGAATGGGGAGGCATGGAGAGGCTGAGAGGGGACAGATGGGGATAATACTACCGCTCGCCTCGCAGGGGCGCTGTGGGGATCAAGGAGGGCTTGTGAGCGCAGCACCGGGCCAGCGGCCATCTTAAGGCAGAGCAGCCTGTAGGGTCCAGCCCTGGGGGAGTGCCCTGGCCTCAGTGAGGCTCCCCTGACTGGCTAAGGTGAGCTTTCTGCGTTTGACAGAGCACAACTCCTTCCTGTTTGTTTCCTGTCATGGGGGGCTCTACGTTGTGGGCTTTCCACTAAGGGGAATACCTGTCTGTAGCACATGATGTCAGTGATGTGCAGTAATTGCCCATCTCCTCCTCCCTTAGTTCCCTGTGGGCCTGGACTGGGGCGTAAGACTGGGTGTACAGGGCAAGGCGACACCCTCAGCCACAATGGTCCCGATGTCAGCCTCTTCCTTCTCCTCTGCAGGTCTGTCTCCTAGTCCAGACAGAGCCCCCTTGTTTGTGAGTTTCAGGAGGGTCTAATCTCTCACTCTGAGGCTGCTGCTGACCTCATAGCCTCCATGCCCTTCCGAGGCAATCACAAGCCTCCACAGCCCATACCTGCTGGCCACAGTCACAGGCAGCTCCGTGGAGGCAGAGTGGGGGTCTGCCCGGGGTGGGGGTGTGTGCGCACATGAGACACCAGGGAGGTCATTATTTCCTCATCTTAGATACAGACAATGAACCGGAAGAGGCGTTCTCGCACTGATGCAATCACAGAGGATGCCAAAATCAAACCAGAAAGCTAAAGAGCTAAGACTTTAGCAGCAGCCCAGCAGCCTTCTGAGGGATCAGGCTCCATCGTGGGGCGGGGGGAGAAGGTGGCACTTAGCCATCTGTGTCATAGGTCATCTCTGTCTGGGACCCTCAGGTCAACTAGTTCTCAGTCCTGGCATGATGGCAGAGGAACTAGTTCTCATCCTTGGCAGGATGGCAGAGGAACTGAGACGTGGCCTTGCCCCCCGCCCCCTCTAAAAGCATGCACTCTCATCTTGCCGGTTGGAGGGCTTCTAGTCTGATTTGCCACAGAACATAATGTGTGTATTTCCCCTTTCTTTCACAGAAAAATAAAAAAGTAAGGGTAGAATAAATACACTTTTGGCAAGATTTATGGCTCTTATGCCTGGATCTTGTATTATTTTGGTGGAAGCCAGGACACATGTGTGTGTGCACGCTCATGGACACACTCATGTGCACACACACCAGAGCAGGGAACGAGTCTCAGCTCTGTTACATGACACATCCCAGGACATGGCCCCTCTGGGCCCCACACCGTGCGAGGGGACTTGAGGATGGGGATGAAATCTGGGACACAGACACAAAGGAGAAAGCAGGAGCTGGGGGCACCTGGGGGCTCAGTCAGTTAAGCATCTGACTCCTGATTTTGGCTCAGGTCATGATGTCAGGGCTGTGAGATCGAGCCCCACATCGGGCTCTGTGCTCAGCTGGGAGCCTGCTTAAGATTCTCTCTCCCCCTCCCTCGGCCCCTCCTCCTGCTCATGCGTTCACTCTCTCTAAATAAATAAATCTTAAAAAAAAAAAAAAAAGAAGGGGGAGGAGAAAGGAGGAGCAAGCCTGGCCTGTCTGCAGGGGCCAGTGAGGGAAAGACACAGGGAAGGGCTATTTGTAATCACCAGTGAGAGAAATGGTGCTCTGGGCCATGGTGTGGGAATGACAAGTGACCAGGTTAAAGACACATTTGAAGACAGAATCAGCAGGGGTTTCCAGGGGGCTCACAGGGCTGAGAGAGGAGTCGAGGATGGTGCTCATGCGTTTGGCCTGAACAACTGGAAAGTGTCTGAATGGAAAGAATCCAGAGTCTGGTTTTTGGGTCCTGACCTTGACACTTGCACCTGTGTGATCTAGAACAAGTCACTGAGATTAACTTGAGCCCATCTGTGAGGTAGGAGCAAATGTTCTTCCCCTATTTGCTTCCACGATTTTCCTTAGGACTACATGAGATCGTGCATGTCAGGGTCTCTACTGATGTGACCTTAGGGTAACAATGGCAGCCGGTAAACCAGCCCTTGGACAAGTTGCCTGGACAGGGAAGGAGCTCTTGGTCCATCACTGGGCTGTGATCCGGGTTTTATGTGTGTGACTGGGGAGAGGATAAGGAAGAAATGAGGAAGTTCCACGGCCCCAGCGTGAGGTCTGAGTGTGGTTAGCTGTGTATTTGAGGACTGATTACAGAAGGAGGCATGGGCACTGCCCCCTTTGGCTTCCTGGGGGCCCGAAGCCCTGGTGTGTACCCCTGCACACTCCCACTCACCCAGCTCCAAGTGCCCCACCCAGCCTGTTCACTTCTCCTCCTCGAGGACGTTCCTGGGTAGCTGAAAAGTCCCTTCTGTGGTGATAAGACAGAAACAGAAAGGCCAGGTGTCAAGGAAAGAAGAACAGATGGGCAGCAGGGCCCCACAAAAAGAGCGGGAGGCATGGGGGAGGCAGCAAGGGCAGGGTGGTGGCCGTGGTTTCTGGGGTTTCTGCAGCCGCTGCCAATTCCCTCACACTGGGCAGCAGCACGGGCCCAGCCAGCAACACCTGAGCCGGGCCTGCCTCCCCAGCAAGCAAGCCTGCAGCAGAACGGGGCTGGAGCGAGCCCAAGGGTCTACACCCTCCTTCCTTTTGCACTCCTTCACCATCTGTTCCCTTCCCAAGCCTTCCTCCAGGCCCCAGAGCCCCGAGAAGAGGGCCACAAAGCCAAAGACTTTGAGACCTGTTTTTAACTCCAACCTCCCAGCCGACAGTGGCAGCCCTTCCCCAGGCTCATCGAGGTCTGTTGGGATGCCTGCGGTGTCAGGGGTCTCACCACCTTGCAGACAGCCTTGTTAGGTCCCGGCTCTCACTGTGAACGTGCCGGCCACACCCAGTAGGAGAACGATACTCAGACAGATGATAACAGCTGTCAAGGACGTGGACAAATGAGAATGCCCACGTGCCACTCGTGGCAACGTAAGGGGGTGAAGCCACTTTGGAAAACGGCCTGGTGGTTTCCCAAACTGTTAAACACAGAAGCGCCACAGGCCTGGCAATTCCACGCCTCGGCGTCTCCCGAGGGAAATGAAAACCTACGTCCACCCAAGACTCCTACGTGAGTGTGCACGGCAGCAGGGCTCGTGATCGCCGAAAGGCAGGAGCAAGCCAAGCGCCCGTTAATGATGCAAGTAAACGGTACGTAATGTAGTGTGTCCATACAAAGAAATGGAATATTATTTGGCTGTGGAAAGGAACACTAAAAAAAAGAGAAAATTATGCCACAACACAGGTGCACCTTGAAAATGTTACGCTAAGTGAGAGTCAGAAAGGGCTGCACAGTGTATGAGTCCGTTTACATAAAATGTCTAGAAGAGGCAAATCTATAGAAAGAAAAAGATTGATGCAGAGGGGGTGGGGGGAAGGGCAGAGCGGCTTCCCTGGGGTAGTCCTGGGCAAGTTGATTGGGTGGTCACTACGTGTGGAACCAGATCTGCCCCTCCATGCACTGGCTGGTTTGGGGTCTCTCCCTGGAGTGACCTGGAACACGTCTAGTCCCTGTCTTGCCCCATAACGCCCAAGCCCAAACCACTTCTGCTGAGCTCATGTCTTCGGCCCTTCCGTCATATCTCAGGACCTGAGATGGGCGGGGGGAGGGGTCCCTCACTGTTCACGGTAGTCCCCAGAGAAGAGGGGCTGCCACGTAGATGGGTGTTTCCAGCAACACCCAGCACGCCAGCTGTGGTTACCCATGCAGGGAGAGCAGAGTCCCCACTCTTTCTGTCTGGAGAGGACTTCTCTGTTAATGTGGCCGAACTGCATTGGCTTTTAGAAGGGAAGCCACATCTCAACGAGCGCTCCTGGGTAGGACCTCTAAGTCGTTTGCATGTGAAACAATCCCTTCCATTGCCACTTTTTTGTATCTGCTTCATTTTTCCCTTGTCTATCTTATTTATTGAGCACCTACTATGTAAATAACACAAGAGACACCAAAATGTACTGAGCCTGGTCCCTGCTTTTAAGGAGCTCACAGTCTCAAGGTGGGGGGGTGGTTCCAGACTCTTACACGGACGATTGAGATAGTATCGGAGACAGACACCAGAATTGCCACCGGCACAGGGGACCTGGGCACACCGGGGACAGGCCTCAAGCTCAGGTGGAGTAGGATTCTCTAAAGAAATAACTTCTAAATCCCGAGTTGATGGATGAGTAGGAGTTAACCCGACAACGTGGGTGGGAATATGGAGATAGAAAGTGGGTTCACAGTCAGGGAACAGCCTATGCAAAGGCCAGGAAGCAAGAGAAACTGTGACCCCGTCTGCTGTGACATGGTTAATGGAACAGACCAGCGTGGACTCCTGAGATCACGGAACAAGGTGTGTTTTGTCTGGAGCTTCTGGAAGTCACCCTCTGTCTTGTCTACAAAGACTGATGGAAGAACGTTGTTTCCTCTTTATTTCCTCACTAGGGCACCGTACCAGGTTCTTCTCTGGTATAATTTCGAATCTTTCCAACAATGCTATGAAACAGACGTCAGTTTTACATCCTGCAAACTGGGAAATCAAAGCTCTGAGAAATCCAGAATTGCCTACGCCACACAGCCACGAAGTGGGGAAACTGGGGGTTTTAAACTCAGGTCTCCCTGACACTACGGCCAAGTTTCTTGCCAGCAGTGCTTTGAATAGGACGTTTGGGGGGTTTCCAGTGAGTTTTGGGGAACATGGCTCCCTCAGGGGAGTGGGAGAAGCATGGGTCCCCCACCACGGCCTGCCCAGGATTGAGCCCGTCAGAAGCCATTCGCTTGGCTGGAGGGGAGGAGGGGCAAGTGAGGAGAGGGTTTCTGAGGAAGAGGAATCTGGTTAGTGTGTTCGCACATGCTGAGCTACTGGGTCTCAGGTGCTGGTTTTTGCTAATCCGAATACATTGGGAATTGTTTAATAGGATTTTTTCCTTTTAATTAAAATATGATAATGAAACTTGCCGCTTCACTCTTAAAAAGGAATGCTTGAAAATACTCACCTATTCCCCAAATGTCTGGCCAGGAGAAACATGGGTATGATTTATTTGCTGCAGCCGTAACACCAACGAAGGACTCCATTTTTTCCTCATTCAGACCCCCTGCTCCCCCACCCCTGCCCGTTACCACACTGACCTTTCCTATTTCGGACTCCCTTCCCTTGCCAGGACAAGGCCCCCGCTTCAGGGAGCCAGGCAGGGTGCTCAGGCCTCGGCTGGGATCCGGGCACGCACAGAGGAGAAATTACCAGAAGCTCTGTGTCTGAGTCCGGTTTGCTTTGGCCGCTCTCGGGAAGGGGTCAGAAGCAAAGGGAGCAGGCACCAGGGGTTCAGCGTAGGGAAGATTCACTGAAGTGATGTACGCCCCATTGCCCCATCTACTCCCTGGCCATAGATTTCCACCACTTGGACCCAGTTGTGGCTAAAGCCTCCTTTCCCAGCCCACATCCTGTCTCTGCTATGCCATCTCCTCCGCTCTTACAAGTCCCGAGAATGCACCCCGCCCCGCCCCACTTCTGCTGTCGTCTGATAAACCCCACCCTTCTTTCTGCTTCCCTACCGGTCTGCTTTGCTCCTTCTCCTTTCCTCCACATCCTTTTCTGGGCCCCCTGCCCCCCCACCCACTTTCTTCATTCCTTGCCCTTCTATCCTTCCCCAGGCAAGCAGGAGTCCAAGACACACCCCTCTTTCTTCCTTCGAGCCCCTGGGGTACCCCGGAAAAGGGAGAATGGCAAGTGAGTCGCAGAATTTAAAATGAATAAAACACATCGGGAAGTTCTGCATTGGAAGCCATAAAACCCAACCGCTGGCACCATTTTCCTCGGATGCCCGTGATCCCGGCGCTGTGGAAAGACAGCCCACAGCTTGCTGGATCCCTGACCAGCCAGGGATGAAATGGTGCAACTGAATTTGCCCGGAAAGAACAGGCAGACAGTGCGGGGCCTCCTCTCCCCTCCCCGGGGCCCCTCCTCCTCCCCGCCGCTCCTCATTCTGTGCACCAAACCGAATATGATTGTGTGTCGCTGCGGAACATCAAAGAGCAGAAGAATTGCTTAAGAAGAAAATATTGGGGTTATGCATCCAAGAGCAGCCCGAGCTGCCAGTAACCTCGGGGGCTGTGCGTCCATCTTTAATCAGCCCCCATGAGGCAATATGCTTGCTGTTGAGCCTCCTGTCAGGGGCTCGGGGGTGGTGGGCATGGCGTGCCCGCTGAGGGATGTCAGGGTCTGTGGTCTGGCCACACTCCTCCTTGTGCCTAGCCACAGCCCAGCATCAGAGACGAAATCCCATTTCAAGGCCCATTTGCTGTCAGAGGCCTTGACCCTTGAGAGGTTCCCTGCTTTGCTGTCCCTCCGTCATCTCCCCAGGACTGGGAAGGAAAGGCCCAGGCCAGGTGGCTAGCTGAGGCTCTGGCCCCACCAAGCTCCCATCTGTGACCTGCCACCAGGAAGGCAGCCTCGAGGGGCAGGGGATACCCCACCTTGCAGCTGGGGGCCCAGATTCACGAGTATGTGGGTAGGAGTAGAGGGGGGCGGGGCTGGCAGGAGGGGACTGGATTTGCAGGTGGATGGGGCTCTAGGGCTCTGCAGACCAGCTGAGCTTTAGGCTGGAGTCATGAATGCCAATTCGAGGCAGCCCGATTCCAGGCTCTCGCCCAGGGCCCCCAGCAACTTTGATCGAACCCTCAGGCCCCTAGCATCTTGCACCATTTTGTTTCCTTTCCCTGGCCTTCTAAAGTCTCATGTAGGAGCTGGAAAAGGCCCGAAAGATAGCCTGTTGTACCAAGCCAGGCAGAAGGGGTGTATGGCCACGGTTTCGTGTTCAGCACAAAGTGGAGGCAGCAATGACAATGGCTGATTCCCGTTGACCCTCTTCCTGCTCCCTACAGGGCACCCTTCAGAGCCACAACCCCCTATCCAGGTTCTCCCAGCTCCAGGAAGCCTTCTCAGAGGACTGGGTGATCTTCTTCTCTCTCTGTCACTTGCTGCTCCGTTGTGACCCCTGGTGCAGTCTGTCCTGTATCCAGGTCCTCCAGATGGATAGCTACCTTCCCTGCCTGCCTGTGATTTCCTCAAGGCGAGGGGAAAACTCTCTTGATCCTTGTGCCCCCCACCAAGCCCAGCACGGTACACACCACGTGGTAAATGAATATACATGCGTTTGTCGGAATTGAATTTGAATCTGCCCCCGGCTCCCCCACCTTGCTTGCCGTGCCATCCAGAGAACAGGGTCAGGCCGACGCCAATCGGTGCCAGAGCATCTGACCTTCCCTCCTCTCCCGGAGCCCCAATTTATAAGTGCAGAAGGCTGGAGGACGTGAAGGGTTGGGGCCGCTAATCAGCCAGGTGGCTCTCCGCCTTTGCCTCGCCCTCCAAGAGGACACGCTTCCGATGCAGCGTTGAATTTTGAAGAGACCAGTGTCTTCCCCCAGCCCTTCAGTCCTGACGAGGGATTTGCACTTTGATTATTTTAGAAAACAGGTTTGTGTAAAATTTGATTTAAGAAAACATTCTTCTCCCACATGCTGAAGGATTGAGGGTCTGTAATCCCTCTCAAATCGCCCAGACGAGCTTGGTATTGCAATGCTGGTATCAGAGTTAACAAAGGGGGATTAGTAAGTAAGATTCTGCGTGAAAACCTGCCACGCGCTGAAGGCTTTCAGTGTAAAGCAGATAAGATAGGTACAGCCAAGCCATTTTTAACCCAGTTTCTAGAGCACTCAGATCCCTCCTTCTGCGCGGACAGAGAGTGAGAGCTGTCTCCTCCCTACCTCAGCCCTCTCAGCCAGGAGACGTGTTTCTAACGGGAGGAGAATCTCCTTCATGGAAGGGTAGCGGGAACCCAGGCCAGTCTAGGTGTGACGGGACAGGAGGCAGGACCTCTCAGCCAATGGGCGCCTGGGGGCCCACCGGCCTCCGAGGGTCACACACTGTCCCCAGCTGCCGACTCTTCTTGGTAGCTGTCATCTCAAATTCCGCTGACAGAGAGACCTTGCTTTCTGTCATCTTTCCTGATCAGAAGGCTCAAGGGCAAGGTGGTTTGTGGTCTCACCCTATGGGGGGGGTAAGACAACAGGAGCCCACCTGGACCAGCCCTCTTTTGAGAGGCCGTGGGGCCTAATGGTTTGGAACTCTGGCTTTGAGGTCATCTCCCACCATGTAGACATAGGCAGGTCTAGGTGTCCTCCAAACAGCGTCCACCTTCTAGCTCTGCTGGGAGAATTAAATGAGATACTGCATGTCAAGTCCTGGCCCATAATCCATGCCGAGTAATGGCAGCCACAATCACTGTGAGTGAATCAGTACTACCACCCACGAAGAAATCAAAGGAAAAGAGACCCTCATGAGCCTGAATTGATTGAATAGGGGACATTTGGGGCTTCATGCTTTTAACAAAACCCCATTCTGGACCTGACCAAATGTCGGGGCCGTGCCATAACCTTTGGTGCAAGTCCGGGCCACACTCTGGAGTGACTTGATTTGACCAAATTAACGGTGGGTCCCAAGCTCCCAGAACCAATCCTTGCGACGGCGTGCTCCACTGAGGGAGAATGAGGGGGTTCAGGATGGTGAGGGGCTAGAAACTCATTGTATGAGCTAAGTGTAGAAGAGAAAGCGCTGAGAAAACAGAGTTTTCTCCTTCTGCTCCCCACAGACCTGGGAGAAGGCAGAAACAGGGCAGTGAGGTCAGGGGCTGGAGACAACAGATTGTTGTTCACTCTAACCCAACAGCTAGAGTGCCCAAAAACGCAGTGGCTGCTCTGGAGAGGTGGTGAGCCTCCCATCATGGGGAGCATCTCAGAAAGTATGAGGATAACCTCTGATAATGAGGCTGTAGAAGACATTCCTTTGTGGGGTAGAGGCTTCAGCCAGTTTGTAAACACATTTGCAGGAGTGTGGCTGTGTGGACCTGTGTGTGGACGTGATGTCCTGGGGCTGGTCACTGCTCCTCCCTGGGCTGCTGTGTCCCCAGCAGCATGTGAATGGTTGGCTGCTCCGAGTCCTGCCCACTCTGACCTGGTGTCTATAGACCTTCCCTCCTGCTTAGGGAGCTGCTCCCCATGCACAGGGCCCGGGTTGCTGTCCTCGGTCACTTAGAGCTTCGCTCAGGGCCCGGCCCAGGGAAAAGGCTGGGAAGTGGGGATGATGGCATGTTAGATGGGTACGGGATGGGTTTATGGAGTGCTGGGCTCTCATGCATCCCGTGCTCACATGTCCACACAGGCACTCACAATACACACATGTCCAGAGGACATGCTCACACATGTCCACACATGTGCGCATCTGTCCAAATGCGCGTGCTCACACATACACGCATGTCTACAGGACGTGCTCATACGTGTCCATGCACATGCACACTGGTGCACATGGGCATACACACACATGCACACACAGACACAGGGCAGGCTCATACATGTCCACACGGGCACATGCGCACATACACCCATGTCCCCTACATGTGCACACACATGCACACTTGTCCATAGGGCACATATGCGCATGCACACGTGTATCCACACAGACACCCGCAGGGACACATGCACACATGTCCGTAGGACACACACAAAAAGCACACCGATACACACACGTGCATGCACACACAGGCACACACACACTCCCTGAAATATGTGCCTGACTCCACCTCGCCATGGTCTAATTTTCTAATGTGTTCTCTCCAGGTAAGCGTTGGTCTCTCCCTCTGGGTGTCTTTCAAAACGTAAACGTTCCTAAAGACACTGCCCTTTAGGTTGAACTGGACTAATTCCTCCGATCTCTGAGACCCAGGCCACTAAGCATTCTGGGACCCAGTGGAGAGAAGATGCTGGCAAGATAGTTTGGGGTGTGCCAGGTTAACACTGGTTGGAGCCCGCATGGGTCCTCTGTTGGGCTTCCCAGGGACACTGGCCATAGAAACAGGTGGTTCTGGAAGCCCCGGGGAGCTTTCCTCTCTCTGTCTCCCTGATTCAGCCAGGCAGGTGTCTGCAGGAGAGGCTTCCTGACTGTGTGTCATCACTGCCGAGCAGGGATAAGACTGGGCAGGAGCAGGAGACCCCAGGAAGTCCAGATTTAGGCCTTCTGTGTGGCCGTGTCCCAGGCAGGACCGCTGGCTGAGGCATGGCGAGCAGTGACTTCTTTCCAAATGTCCTTTTACCTTTTTTAGGGCCCCCTTTTCCTCCTTTGCCCACCTCTTCCCCAACTTTGGCACCAGGACTCTCCCACCCATAAAACAGTAACAGCTCACATTTATTGAGCACCTACTATGTGCCCGGTTCCATTCTGAACATGTTACGTGCTCTATCTCATTCATTCTTCACAACCCTTGTCCTTCTAGGCTATGACCCCAGTTTTATAGATGAGGAAACTGATGCATGAGTGCTCCTGTGACCTGTCCAAGGACACAAATCTAGGAGGAGTGCCAGAGCTGAGGTTGGGACTGGGTGTTCTTTGTCTGACTGGGCTCCCAGTCACCAGGCTAAAATGGTCCCGCAGGGACCTGAACCTTCCTTCAGGAAGGGTTCGTTGTTCCCCGAGAGGCTGGAATCTGGAGTCCAGCGACCTGCTTTCAGGCCGTGGCCCCGCCTCCCACTCACTGTGGAAAGGGGGGTAGTTTAGTTTGCCTCTCTATGCCTCAGTTTCCACAGCTATAAAGTGGAGGCAATACCAGTTCTTACTCCTTAGGACCGCCGTGCGCCTCAGCGCAGCTCGGTCAGTGTGTGGTCGGCATGGGCTCGTGGTGGTGGGTTCAGGGTCCCGCCAGGATGTCCTTGCGTCCCCAGGGAAGGCTTCTTGGTGGCGTGGGCCGTCTGCCCTCCTCCTCCCCTCACTCTGCCCTTTGCTCCACATCCACATACATTGCATCCCGGGCGACCCGGGAGCCGGTGCGCTGGCCCGGAGTGGCAGAAGGCTCTGCAGGTTCGGAGCAGAGCTCTGCGTGCCTCCAAGGCCACTGAGCTGAGCAGAGGTGTGTTTTGTGTGTTAGGCCAAGTACAGCAAACAGGCGCATCAAGCGCATTCAGCGACCCCCTCCAGGCAGTGTGGCCACTTGTCCTGTCTTGCTGTCTGTTCCCCTTCTCCCCACTCTCCTTAGAGCAGGTTAGGGGTCTGTGAGAAGAAAGAGGAAGGGGCCCCTGGGTGGGACACGACATCCTGTGTCGGACGGGAGCCTCTGTCACTCCTCTCCCTCCCACCCCACCTTCCCGAGCCTTCCCTGAGACTCAGACTCTCTCCCGTTGTCTGTCGCTTGGGGTGTCTGCTGTTCTCCGCTTGCCTGTCTTGTTCAGTTTGTCATTGCGCTGGCCGGGCCCTTCCGGCGGCTGCCTCCAGGCTGGGGGAGCACTACCCTCTTTCCCCAGGGCTCCCCGGGTGCCATCCCAGCTCCCAGTGCTGGTGTGATGGCAGTGGTGTGATTGCCCCGTCCTACAGTCCCTGCGGGGGGCGCTGCGCAAGGACAGTCAGCCTCTCCGTGTTCCTCTGGCTGGAGGAGGGGCAAGCCTGGAGCTTCCTGTCCTAGCACACAGCAGTGACACAGGCCTCTTAGAGTGACCGGGAGTACCAGGGGTATCAGGGGTGTCGCCTTGCCAAAGGCACGTGGCTGTGAGCGTTGTCGCTGGGCCTGCAGAATGACCCCTCACACCCCACACCACCCTCCGGACAGGGGCACGTCTCCGAAAATCCCCAGGCATCTCTGTGGAGCGCATTTCCATTTGAAGGAGAGCTGATTCCTCTTCATCTTTTTCTTTTAATCCCTAGCTCTGTTTTTTTCTCTCTTTTTTTTTTTTTTAAGCTTCATTAACCCGATCAGTCTGCCATTTCTAATTTCCATCGGCATTTGGGAAGTGTCTGTTCTACTCGGATTACCCAGGCTCGGGGCCCGGCTGGAGCTTCGCAGGGTGGGGACGTGAGCCGGAGGGAGGCAGGAGCAGGACAGACGCGGCAGCCACATGGGCAACGTCAGACTGAAGGGGAGGCAGAGGTGGGATCTGGGCATGGAGCAGAGGAGTCTCAACCAGGGAGGTGGCCGGTGGGAGTCTGGGGAGGCCAGGGTGAGCTGGAGACCCCAGCCCCATCTGGGAGGCAGCAGCAGGCATCGTCAGGGAGGAGAGGCAAGCCCAGAACCAGGAAAAGCGGAGTAACTGGTCAAGGGAAGGGAGAGGGGGTGCAGGACATGGGTGGGGGTTTTGTGCTCAGGAACCTAGCTGTCCTTCGGAGACTGTGTCCCAGGTCCTAGAGGTACATGACAGTGTGATGAACCACTCTGGACCCATGGAGGTAGACTCAGGAGGACTTGGCAACAGATTAGCTGTTTGGGGCAAAAGCAAGAAAGTCAAAGCAAGCCAAAATAACAAAAGCCGACAATCACAATATACGGAAGAGGCATTACTGTTCCCATACCCATTTTATAGATGAGGAGATTAAGGCCTGAGGTGGTCAGGTTCTCACTCAAGGCCATGCCTCTCGGAAGGAGGGGCTGGCATGTGGGCCCAGGCAGTTTGGCTTCAGAGTCTAAGCTCTCAGTCAACTACGTTAGTCCCATGTCTGAAGCCAGCTGACAGGGAACGTGATGGTGCCATGAAGCGTCATAAAGAGATCATACTAATGAGATCCAAAGTCTGGCCTCCAAGCTCTCCATGATGTGGCCCTATCCTTCACTCATCCTGGCTCCCTGGCTCCCTGCCTCAGGACCCTTGCACTTGCTGGGTTTCCAACAGGAACAACATCCACATGGCTCAGACCATCCTGTCATTCAGGTGTGTGGTCCAGTGTCCCCTTAGATGGCTTTCCTGACCCTCTCTATGAAGTAGCAGCTGTGGTACCATTGTCCGCCCTCTTCCCCTGCTTTATTTCTCTTCATAGCCTTATCCACCACTCACCCTACACTATCAATTTCCTTCTTTGGTTATTGTCTCTCTTCCCCAACTAGGATGTAAGCTTCACGAGGGCAGGGATTTTTCTTCCATTTTTTTCACTGCTGTGTCTCCACAACCTAGAAAAAGGTCTGGCATATGTTAGGCAGCCAGTAAAGCTTTTTAAAAATTATGGTAAAGTATACATAAGATGTACCATTTTTAAGATTAAGATTTTTTAAGTTTACTAATTAACATTTTTAAAGCTTTTAAATTTGGGGGGGTAATCTCTGTACCCAACATGGAGCTCGAACTCACAACCCCGAGATCAAGAGTCACTGCTCTCTGACTGAGCCAGCTGGACATCCCCATTTTAAGCATGTTGAAATGTACAGTGGCATTAAGTACATTCACCTTGTTGGACAACTGCCACCTCACCCCCATCCATCTCTAGAATTTTCTCATCATCTCAAACTAAAGTTCTGTACCCCTTATATAGTAGCTCCCTATTTCCTCCTCCCCGAGCCCCTGGCAACCACCATTCTGCTTTCAGTGTCTATGGCTGTGACTACTCTAAGTATCCCATCTAGGTAGAATCATATAATATTCGTCCTTTTGTGACTGGTTTATTTCACTTAATGTAGTATCTTCAAAGTCCATCCATGCTAGAGCACGTATCGGAAGTTTTTTTTCATTTTAGGGCCATACAATATTCTGTTGTATTTTTGGAGCCTGTTCTGTTTATCCAAGTGCCCATTGACAATCCAATGTGACACTTGGATTGCTCTCACTTTTTGGCGATGGTAAATGATGCTGCTGTGAACATGAGTGTCCAGATATTGGTCAGTAAATATCCAATAGAGAACATTTGAATGAATGAATGAATGGAGCCTGGAGGCAGAGCTGTGTGCAGGGCAGTGGTATGATGGCAGGCGCCCCTGCAGACTTGGTGTGTCCAAGGGGCAAGCAGAGCTCAGGGGAGAGGCTGGGACAGAGCTCACAGACTTAGGGGCCAGCAGTGCTGACTGAAGCTTTGCAAAGGCAAGATCCAGCAGGGAGAGCATATGGTGAGGTGGGGAGGCTTGTCCTGCTCTAACACCAGCGCTTCTCCCTGTGCTGGGAGGCTGAACTAGGAAGGTGGAGCCACCGGCACTCTGGCCCAGCGTGGCCACATTCCCAGACGTGTGACCCTGGGCAAGGCACTTTGCTTTTCTGAACCTCACCTTGCTCAGCTCCCCATCCAGGATGGTGGAACCCCCTTTGGTAATTCAATGTGGGGGGGGGGCACCCGGGGGGCTCTGTCAGTTAAGCCTCCAGCTCTTGGTTTCAGCTCAGGTCATGATCTCAGGTCATGAGGTCAAGCATCACACTGAACTCCACGCTCAGTGGGGAGTCTGCTTGAGATTCTCCCATCTCCTATGCCTCACCCCCAGCACCCCCAAAATTTAAAAAATATCTTAAAAAATAAAATTAAATTAGATAATATATGCAAAATGCCTGGCATGGGAGTTCCTGAAATTCCCTGCGGGGCTCTGCAAAGATAAGCCCGTGCAAAGTCCCGGCTGCTGAGCTGAAAGCAAGACCAAGCCATGGTCATGGACAGGGTTTGCATGGAAAGGCATCCAGATGGTAGGGAACGTGAATGCTGTGGCTCAGAGGCAGGGTGAGTGTGGCGACGTGGGGCCATCACCCCCGTGCCCTGGTCCTACCAGGTGCCCCACCATGAAAGGCACGAGACAACCATGAGCCAAAGCCTTGAAGAAAAGCACCAGCCATGTGCCCAAGGACCGGCCTCAGGGAAACCGGGCAGAGCCCCTGAAAATCCCCCTCAGATGGTAGCGAGGGCGGCTTTAGCCTGAGAACAATGTGTGAGGAAGGACTGGAGAGGTCTTGGTCGCCTCTGGAGCTCTCCTGGCGGTCCAGGGCCCTGAAGAGGCTCTGGTGGGGCAGGGAGATGGGATGAGCCCTGTCCTATCTGCTCAGGAAGATGAGGCATAAATTATGTTTCTCTTGTAATATGTGGCCACCTAAAAAAAGAATTAGAAAATTAATTATCTGCTATAATTAGTGTAATGACCTACACCATTAGAGGTTATTTACCGCAGAAATAAAACTTCTCGCCGTAAATGTCAGCTCATCTTCCCAAAGGTAGAGTCTCGCAGGAACCACTGCCGACAGGCCCGGCTGGTTTTTTCTGTAGGTTTTTCTTCCCCTTCTCTTCTCCTACAGAACTACGGTGCTGGTCGTGGGCGGGAAACATGTGAGTTGCCCTACTGTGTGCCTGCTGCTAGGTCCTCTCGATCCTGCCCTCGGGGGGTCAGAGGGGGAGGAGAGTTCTCGGGGACTGCAGGCTGCGGGGCTGGGCCCTGCCAGTCCCCAGGTGTGCACCTGTGGGCCCTGGAGACACAGAGGTGCTGGGACCCTGGGACGGTGATGGGAAAATTGTCTTCTCCCCTCCCCCTCTTCCCCTCCCCCAGCATAAAGGGGGCTTGCTGGTGTGGAGCGTTCGCGTCCGCCACACACTTTTACACTTTTGCCTCATTGGGTCCTCACTGCTGTAAAGCAAGCAGCATCGCCACCCACCTTTGCAGATGAGGAGACAGGCGGGAGGGGGGACACGACTGCCCCAGTGAATAAAATAGCCCCAGAGTCTACCCACCTGCTAACGGCCTGTCAGCCTCACCTTGCCCCACTGTTCGGCCGAGAAGGTATGGAGCTCCTGGCACTAAGCAGAGAGGTGTCTCCTGAAAGCGGTCAGGCAGCAGTGTAGACGACCACACTCACGCCTAGCGTCCTGGGAGGGTGTCCTGTCTGTTCAGGAAGGGGCAGCCCTCCCTGACAAGTCCCATGCGTCGTGTAGCACCTGCAGGAGATGGGGTCGCTCAGGCTGAGCAGGGGGCAGATGGTCATCTGGTCTGAACCTCTGTCCGGGTCTGATGCCAGAGGAGGGGAGGCCCCCAACAGGAACAGGCTGTGCTGAGCGCCCCCTCAAGGGGCGTTTTTAACTTCTGACCTGAAACTGGTGTGGGGGTTTCCAGCCTCTCCTGGACCCGAGGCTTAGCTCCAGATTAACCCAACCGCCCAGATGCTGGCCTCACAGCACCTGTGGAGCCGGCCTGGGGGCGTGGCTTATTCTGCCAATGGACTCACAGAGCCACCCGACGCGGCCCCAGTGTTCCGATGAGGAGCTTGGGCGAAGAAGGGCCTCCGAGGCAGCAGCAGCCCAGGGCTTAACTGTTTCTCAACAGGGATGCGAATGGCATTTGAGGCTGGACACTTCTTCCTTGGGCATTATGGGCCCACGCGTTGCAGGATATGTAGTGTCACTAAGGCCAGCGGCACCCATGGACGTTAACAATCAAAAGATGCCCAGTGTGTTTCCAAATGCTATTTTGGAGCAGTATGATGTCTGGTACTGGACGCTTAGGGGTCGCACCTTCTATTTTCAGAGTCAAGGCCATGCCCATGCCCAGGTGGGTCAAGGGTGCCAAGTATCCTCCCTGCCCAGAGGTTCTATTGCTGACTTGCTGAAGAGATGCCCTTGGCCAGGTCACATCCCACCTTTGTGACCCCGTTTCTTCCTTTCTAAAATGAGGGACACCCTTCTAGGTTGACTGTTTTCACAGGCAGGCAATGTGGCTAAGTCATTTCCCTCCTCATCAGGCTTGTATGGGCTTAGCACGAATGTGAGTCACTTTCTTTTCCCTCAAGGGGTGGTGGTGGTGTTTTAAGCCTTCTCTCTCGCTGTGGAATACAGAGCTTTGCCCCAGGGAAAGGAGCCACAGATGTCGTGATAAGGGGGCAGCAGAGGTGTTTTGAAAGCCAGAGGGCACTCTCCGGGCCCTGGCATCCCTTTGCTCAGACGACTTCGTGTCAGAGTGGTTCGCTGAGCTGGGCCCCCCGCCTGACAGTCTAGGAGATCCCCCAGCGACTCCCTGTGTGTTTGGGGTGGGAGCGCTGGGAACTGGAGGTGAAGCAGAGCCCCTCCTGGAGGGAGTCCCAGACCAGCGGTTCACATTCGAATCACCCCTGGGGGACTTTGAAACTGTCCTGGAACTGAGGCCACCCTGAGAGCCATGACATTTGGGCACCAGTGGATTTAGAAGCTCTTTGGGTGATTCCAATGGGCAGACAAGTTTGACAACCACTGACCTAGACCCAAAAGCCAAGCCTGCCCCCCAAACTCTGCTTCTAACTTCTCCGCCAGGGCCCAAATTGACCTGTGCCCCTGCCAGAGAAATCCTTGCTAGAAGCCTTCTGTACGTCGCAGGCTAACTCTGGGAGCTGAGATTCTAGCGAGAGGCTGATGAAGTCCCCCCATGAGGGATGCGTGGGGGTCAGCTGCCCAAGCTGACCAAGCTTGGGAGCGGACGAGTTCGAGGGCTGGGGTGAGTGTGAGGCTCTTCTCCGGGGCCTCCGGTGTTCGTGGGAATGCACGATACAGGGTTATCTCACCTCGACATGAGCAAGCCATAAAATAGAAAGGCCAAAATATAGAAAAGGGCAAAACCCAAGTATGCCTGATGCATTCTTTTTAACTTGTAATGGGATTCCTTCCCACCCCCTCTCCCTCCCAGCGCACTTACAGATGGCTTTGGAACCTCCAAAGCTCCTTCTATCTGCAGGTTAAGATCACCTTGCCACTCATTCCCCTGTCAAGAGCCACAAGGTCAAAAGTGGCTCCTGTCATTCTTTGGAGACTAAATCAGAGTCATCTCCTCTCTCTAGGCCTTGCTGAAGGGCCCTCCTCTGGCTCTTGTCACCGCACGGAGCCTCTGCTCCTGACCCTTCTCGCCCTTCTCTGCGAGCGCCTTATGACGCTGTCACTTCAATTCAGCTCATTTCAATCAAGTTGAAGCTGGTGGGTGGCTTAGCTAGTTGGCTAGACTTAATTTGGAACCAACGAATGGTAAAAGGGAAGTGAATGGTTTACCGCAGGTAAGCTGTTCTATTTTTCCGCTATGCCTCCTGCCCCAAGAGCCCCTTCCACCTGTCCTCTATGGTACCTGTACGCCCACCATTGTTCTCTCTGGAGGAGAGCCTTCACAGAGCCTGTGAAAATTGTAGCTACCCTTCATGCAGGGAACAGTAAGCCATTGTCCCCCAAGACTGACACCACTGGTCATGGTGTCGGAGAGTAGGGTTCAAATCCCAGCTGTGTGATCTTGGCAAATTAATTTCTTGAACCTCTGCTGCCTGGTATGTTGGGAGATTTCATTAATAGTAGCCAGGATTTCTTGAACATTTACCATGGGCCAGGCACTGAGCTAACTATTTTCGAGGCAAAATCCTATCAAACTTTCACAACAATACTATGAGATCAGTATCAATATTGCCCTCATTTTAAAGGCAAGGAAATGGGGGCACCTGGGTGGCTCAGTCGTTAAGCCTCTGCTTTCGGTTCAGGTCATGATCCCAGGGTTCTGGGATTGAGTCCTGCATTGGGGCTTGGTGGGAAGTCTGCTTCTCCCTCCCCCACTCCCCCTGGTTGTGTTCCCTCCCCGCCCCATCTCTGTATCTCTGTATCTCTCTCAGTCAAATAAATAAATAAAATCTTTAAAAAAAAAAAAAGGCAAGGAAATGGACCCTCAGGTTCTTTAACTTCCCCAAGGTCCCATAGCCGGTGAGTGATGGAGCAGAAGCTATTTGACCCCAGATCCCATGCACTAGAAAGTACAATTTCCAGGGGAAGGGTTGAGTATTTCAGACAAGCAGCTGCCCTTTACCATCATAGGGGTTTTCAACTGATGTTAGTCAATGAAAACCAGGGTTCTGCCCCTGGAAAGTGAGAAGGGCTTTGAGATATTAAATAACATACCCGAGGCCACAGCGCTAGAACCAGCATGGAATGAGGATCTGAGCTCAGACTAGCCTGCTTTAAAGTCAACAGCACTCATGATGGCGGTGCTGTTCTGCCCAGCAGAAGACCTTGCGTGTGTGTGTGTGTGTATCTTGCAGTGTCCTATACATAGCATGGACTTGGTGTATATTATTATTTTTCTGTAGATGGGCAGCATATATATTCCTTCCCGAATCTGCTTCCTCTAATCCTATAGATGTGTAGCATAGGAAATGTCTTGCATGCTGAGTGCCTTGGGACAGTAAGGAGCACCAAAGTATGTGTCCTTAAGAGGACTTGGACCTACTTCACAGTCCTGCTAATGGCCCTGGGTCCTGGGCTCCCCTCCTCTCCAGTGGATCAGGGCTCAGGTCCCCCAGAACTGAATACAGGAGGAGAACTCTGACATGAACGAGGAGCCACCATCTCCTTCATCTGGGTCTGCCACGGAGTGGGAGTTCCAGAACGGACACACGAATGCTGCCCGTGAGGTTGGAGGGACCCGTACACTCCTGTGGTTAGGTCGGTGTTCTCAGAGATCCGGGAAGTGTGTGTGTCTGATCCGCTTTGGGCTGTTGGCTCTGCATTCTCCAATGTCCTGCACATTGTCACCCAGCTCCCTCCTACCCACAAGCCATCCAGAGCAGCAGGGAGTAAGGGAGGGCAACATCGTACAACTGGCTCCTGTTCCTGAAAGAGTATCGCTGGGGTAAAGCAAGGGTATTGCCTTCTCTGCAAGATTCCAGCTGCTGGCCTTTTGGTGGGAGCCAAGCTAAATATGGATCTGGTAGGAAAAATGGATCTGGTCATAATCTGGTCAGGCATCTTCTCCTTTTAAGGGGATCTCCATTCGGGCAAACATCTGAGCTTGGATTAGGCAAATGGTCTCTCAATCTCCCATTCATTGCTTCCATAGACATGGAATGAGGGCCATGTAGGTTTCAGACTGCGTAGTATGCTTGCAATACTAACAATAAAATATTGAAATAGCATTTCAGGGGCACCTGGGTGGCTCAGTGGGTTAAAGCCTTTGCCTTCGGCTCAGGTCATTGTCCCAGGGTCCTGGGATCGAGCCCCACATCAGGCTCTCTGCTCGGTAGGGAGCCTGCTTCCTCCTCTCTCTCTGCCTGCCTCTCTGCCTACTGTGATCTCTGTCTGTCAAATAAATAAAATCTTAAAAAAAAAAAAAAGAAAGAAAAGAAAAGAAAAGAAATAGCATTTCAATTGGTAGAATACTTTTTTACCAAACACATCATTTCATGTGATCCTCCTGGTAACCTCACGACGATCCCACTTTTCAGAGGAAAACTAAAGCTCAGGGAAAATATGTGCATTACTTATGGATATGCCGTTCATAAGTGGTAGGTGTTTTCATATGTTATCTCGTTGAAACTTTAAGTTAATTCTTGGAGGTATTATATTATCTCTAGTGGGTAAATAAGGAGATGAGGCTTAGTGACATTGATTAACTTACCCCAAACCACACAGCCAACAAGTGCCAGAGCCCAGCTCCTAATTTCACATACATTATCTTCCCCAAAGAAAGACATACAGCCCTACTCTTGAAATCCTAGAGTCCAGCTGCGCAACAAGGTAAACTAACATTTGCAAAGAGAATGCAGCTTCTCATATATACATAGATCCTTTCTCTGAGCCTCAAAATCCCCTGGCTTCTCCCTTGAAGCACCAGTCTTCCCGCCTTGACCTTTGATTAAAATGTTTTTTTGTGTCTAATAGAGCTGGTCTGTAGCACCAGACTTCACAGATAGGTGTCACCACTAAGCTGCCTGAAAATTACTTAACCTTGGGTTTTCTGACGTCGGAAAATGCTTTGGTTCCTAACTGTGTACAAAGTTAAGCATCCACTTATGTTTACTTATAATTGAATTTTCTCTATAGTCTCAAATGTATTCGTAGGTACTGAAAGGCGCCCAATAAAAAGAACAATAAAACTTGAGTGCTTTGATCAAAGAAGGCATCCTAATGGAAGGAAATTTCAAGCTCGGCTTTGAAAGGAACACACGTATCTTCCATTCTCAGCTTAATTGTCCCAGATGCCATGTCCAAAGACAGTAATCTATGTAGCTGGAATAAAGAAATTCTTGCAGGCTGAGTGACTTTTCTATCCCTGCCTCAAAACTGAAAGGCAGGCTTTCCCTGGGCTGTCTTCCATTATGTACCTACTGCATATGCCTGGTACGACCTGAAACATCCGCTTGCGCATTGTTGTCCTGAGTTCTCATGGCCACCCCATAGGAGTTATTATTGTACCCATTTTGCAGCTGAGGAAACTAAGACCCAGAGAGGCTGAGCCACTTGCCCAAGGTCACACAGCTAGTAAGTGGTGGAGGTAGAACTGGAACTCATCTGTCTGATTCCATGTCCACTCTTTCCTGCTTTCTACACTGGCTCTGAATTTTCTATGTCTCCACTTGTCCCATGAGATCAGAGGCCCATCCTGCCTGCCTGGACCTGAGATGAGTTTATAGGGGTGAGGGTGTTTCTTCTGTGACTTGAGAAGGAAAGAGAGGAGGTATGGCAAGGTGGGGGGGGGGGGGCTCCAGTCCAAGCTGGTTGCAAGCAGACAAGCCTGTCTGAGCAGTGACTTGGAAATCCGCCCCTCTGGAGTTCATTTCAGTCACAGTGTCTTTCCTATTAAATGGAGCAGTTGGTTAGCTGTATGTGTCAGAATGGCCTTATAAAACTGGAATCCAATCTAATCTTGGGGGGAGGTGTGTGTGTGTGTGAGGAGGGGGGTGGAGGAGAGCAGGGAGGGGGAAGAGGGAGCTGGCAGCGTTTACACGTACTAGTGGGGTAAAGAGAGCAATTTGTTAGCTCTCTGCTGTTCGTGGCTGATGAAATTCAGACCTAGCTCTGGTTTGCACAGAGAAGTTGGATCATATCCCTGTCCCCACGTCGCTGGTCAGAGCTGCTGCTTCATCCACTTTAAGAGCTTTGGCTGGGGCTTTCTGTGTTGTTCTGGGGAAGCTGGGGTACTATTTGGGGACCGTTCACATTTGGGACCTCAAAGTCGCAGGGTTGTGATTTACTATTCGGCAATGATTTATTGTTTACAGGGTGCCAAGCTCTGTGCTAAGTGTCTTCACCAGATCTGTCGTAACGAATTTTCTTACCAAATTTATGGAGTAAGGATTCCTACCCCCATTTTATAGATTGGGAAACTGAGGCTCAGAGATTTTTGCCCAAGGTCACAAAGCTAATACATACAAGAGTCAGAATTTGAACTATATATATATTATATATAATATAATATTTATATTATATTATATATAAAATTTAAAATATGTATATATTTTTAAATTTTACATTGCTCCCCTTCATCATGCCTTTTAGTAACCTGTCAACAGAATTTGCTGAGGAAGGGGCAACAGAATTAGGTATCCCGTGACCCAGGACCGGCTGTGGCTGTGTGAAAGCGTTTAAAGCTGCGTCTATAAACTGCTTTTCTACTGACAAAAAAGTAAGGAAAACAAGAGGAACTTTGCATTTCTGAAATGCAGCCGTGTTTTTCAAATCTTCACTTATGCTTCTTTAAGTATACCAACATGAACATTTTGGAATCAAAATATGTTATCCACAATCACTTTTAAGTTCTTTAGCTAAAAAGGAAAACAGCTTTGCAAAGGGCACAATACAAAGATTAAACGTCCTTTCTATTGTCCTACAAATATTAATTTTTCTGAAATGTACCTCCACTCTGTGCGACATCCAGATTCACAGCGGGTGGGACTCTCCAGCATGAGAGGGTCCTGCCCATCATCCGCACACTTCGAGGCCCTGGATCCCCACCAGGGGCGATCCCCAAGGAGGGCTGGCCTGGGTGATCAGCAGGTGCCCTGGGACCCACAGACATGTCCTGCCGCATCGCCACCCTGTGGAGGCCGGGGCCTGATGTTCCAGCCAGGCCGTTTCCTAGCGACCAGGTTGGGCAGAAAAGGCCTCCGTCCAGCCACTGGGGCTGGAGTCGAGTCGCCGAGCACCGGTCTCGACTTGGCAGTCCTTGCGGGAAGCATATGGGACTGAACAGATGGGCTGGCATGAGCACCCCAAGCTGGATCCATAAAGGCAAGAGTGGCACTGGGGAGGGGACGGAGAGAAAGGCACAGAAGACGGGTCAGGAGCTGGCTCCCCAAGCCCGGCCACCACGGCGAGGCACTTTGAGGCAGCCTGGATGGCGGGATGGTGCAGACAAAGGAGGACACTTACGCATCATTGCAGCCTGGGCTGGGGGACGCCCTCCCCAGTGAGGGGTGGTGGCACTTAAAGCTCTCCCAAGGGGCTGAGGGACAAGCCTGCTGGCACTGGACTTGGGCAGCCTAAGCCTTAGGAGCAAGAGACCCCGAGCTCTCAATTCTGTGCTCTCCTTTGCCCCATCGTTATGCCTCTCCCCCTCCCTGCTCACTTCCCCAGCTCAAACACAGGCATCTGTTTGCCTGCAAAGACTGATTCTTTTTGTTTGTTTTGTATGGTTTTGTTTAAGCAAACCAAACCTGAGCTAGGATGCGGAGAACAAGGTCCCATGAACACGTTAGTCTAGGGACCTCTTTTGTCGTAAGGTTGGAATTTGCTCACCAGATGGATGGGTTTCTGAAGCTGGCTGGGATGATAGAAAAGGGACAAGGACCCAGGATCAGCAGCCTGCAGAAGGGAAGACGGGCTGGACGTGGAGAACGTGGCTCAGTCAGGAGATGAAAAACCGAAAGAGTCGTGTGAAACAGGAAGTTCTTTTATCCTCCTAAGAGTAGAACCGGCCGGTGGGAGCTCCAAGGACATAAAGTTAAGCTCCTTTATATAGAAGACTTTTCTCATAATTAACACTACCTTAAAATGGAACGGATGCCTTTAGAAGGTAGCGAGCTCCCCATCAATGGAGGTATTCCAGCAAAGCCTGAACAAGCACCTTGTAGAATGTTGGAGAAACCATGAAATGTTATAGTGATTAGCTCAAACATTTGATCAGGGTCATGTTGGATTCCATGTCTCTTGGCTGTTGTCCTTTTTGATGAAGTCACCCTGAGAAATATATTGTTGAGATTGAAGGTAGCCTAGGAGAGAGAGAGACAGAGACAGAGAGGCAGACACAGAGTCCGAGAGACACAGAGAGGCAGGCAGGGGTGCCTGCAGACCTCATTTGTTAGGAGCCCATGCCAGGTGCTCGGAAGGCATTGTTCTGCATGGTCAGCTGAGCACAGACCGTGCGTCCTTCCACGAATGCCAACAGGACCCGGCCCCGCCACCCGCTCGTTGTAGCAAGGAGGGGCCACGGGAAAAGGTGCCGGAGCATGCTGAAGTGTGGCACAAGCCATTTCTGTTCGAGCATCTCAGAGAAGCCCCGTCATCCTGTGGCCTGGAGACGGGGACTTATTCTGGGTCACGGGACTGCAGCGAGCGAGGGTGCCTGTGTGTCGTCTTGTGTCGCTGTCTTGTAGGTTGTTGTTTTTTTTTTCCTAAATGGCTTAATACGCCGATGTTTGTGGAGCATCCTTGGAATCAAAGTGTCTTTGGCGTAATTATTGTTAATTGCTCAGACTATTCTATAAACTCATCCAATTAAGAGAAAGTTATTAACTTTATAAAATATCTCAGGCATCCCACAGTGCCATGTGTAGATGGAATAACAGTTTGAGAGGCAGAGTCAGCGTGAAATATCATGCAAATGAGGAGGCTTATTTACTTCTTTTTAAAAATACGACAACATCCACACTGTGGGGGTGCGTTTCCTCTCTGTTGGCCGGAAACACTTGGGCCAGTGGCTGAGCCTGGAGGGCTTTCCAGCCCGGCCCAGCTTCCCCAGAACCAGGTCGGGGATGCATTTAGTGGGGCACCCTGTGAGCTCAGAGGAGATCTTTCACACCTTACATCTTTACAGCAGACTCTAGAGTCCCAGCTCTACCACTTACCGGCTGTGTGACCTTTTAGTGCTTACTCAACCTCTCTGAGCCTCCACTGCTGTCTCTGAAAAATGGAAATGCTGACCTCTTAGTGTTGTCCTGAGGATTCAGTGAATCAATACCCAGAAAACATTTGAAATAGTATCTGATGTGGGGTAATAGCCAACAAATTTCAGTTTATTATGATATCTTTATCACTGCTAGATTTTTCACCATAACTGTGAAAAAGTCAGTCCCTCCCTCAAAGCCTCCTCTTACCTGTTGCACCTTCGTGAGAAAGTATAAGTCCCATTACACTAGTCATTATAGCAGTGCTATTTTAAGATCAATCACAGTTGCGCTGTCATTTGTTAAATAAGTGTTTTGATAGAGAATAGCCTACATGTGTCAAAGGACATAGATTATAGACATACAGCTTGATTTTTCATGATGTAAACACATCTGTGTAATCATCACTTAACTCAAGAATGGGAACATCACCAGCACCCCAGAGGCCCTTCCATTCCCCTTCCAGTCATTAACATCCCCCCTTCCTGGAAAAAGCATACGATCGAATTATGCAAAGTATACTCTTTGGGGGCTAGGGCTTTTTTGCCCAACCTTATGTTTGTGAGATACAGTCATGTAAGATTCATTCATTCAAGACTGAAATAAGCTGAAATGTCCATCAGCAATAGAACAGATAATACAGTGCTGCAGGCTGGCGATGAAATATACAGCAGGGGCACCTGGGTGGCTCAGTGGGTTGGGCCACTGCCTTTGGCTCGGGTCATGATCTCAGGGTTCTGGGATCAAGCTCCGCATCAGGCTCTCTGCTCAGTATGGAGCCTGCTTCCTCCTCTCTCCATCTGCCTGCCTCTCTGCCTACTTTTGATCTCTCTCTCTATGTCAAACAAATAAATAAAAATATTTTAAAATATATATTTTTTTAAAAAGAGAAAGAAGTATTATACAGCAGTCAGAGCCACAAATGATACACACCAGTGGCAGTGCAACCTTCCGCTGGGGAGCTTGGGACTATTTATGAAGATTGAGATTACTGAGATTCTTGGGCCCCAACTGTGTCTACCTTCTTGAGCCCCTGTGGCAGCTCCAGCAGCAGGATCCATTTCTCCAACACTGGCTCTCCCCATGGCAGTGGGCTTGGAGACTTTCCAGACTCGCTGAGAAGCCCAGTCCATACCCCAGTCCAATAAGACAATGTCTAGTGCATTTGAGTGGAAGTTTTGAGAGGTAGTGAGCACCCCATCATGAGAGGCATGTTAATAGACACTAGAAGGCTGTTTGCAAAGGAGGTTTGGAATGCATCAGAAGGCCAGTTGAACTGATGATGATCCCAACGTCCCTTCCTTCTTTGTAATTCTATGCAGCCAAGAGGCCTGACAGTGGGACAGTCTCAGGGCTGCTTGGGTGAGAGAGAAACGATGATTGTCATCTGGCTATAGATTGCAGTTCTTTCCAAGCAAGTCAAAGCTTTCCAGCAAGAAGGCACATGTCCCTGCTCTGTAAGGACTCCCCTCTCTTCTCCCATGCCAGGTCATGGGAGTAACATTCAGTAAATAAACACTCGCTGATGACCCAAGGGTCACTGAGGAGGACACTCTAGCCAGCGGCTGCTTGTTCACCTGGCCCAGGCAGGTGTGGGAAATTACATTTGGGAGGATTTCCTTCCCGAGAAGGAGATGCTGCCTTTCTACCCACTTAAAGCACCTGTCTGGGGCATAATGTGGCTTAGATGAGTACATCTTTCCTTCCTTCCCTACAACCTTGCCAGCCCTATTGCCTCGGCGAGAATGGAGGACATCTGGGGATCAGTCACGTCTGAAGGGTGAAACACCCGCTCCCGCCTCTCCCTGAAACTGGCCTTGATCAACAGGTCCAGGTCATCAGAGTGCCCCACCCCCACCCCTGCCCCCTGCTCCTCTCTATACGCGCCTGCTACCACGACATCGTGAAAGCAAGCTCACTCTGGGCCAGGCTTCCTGCCCTGAAGGTTGCAGGTAGAATTCACTAGCTCCCAGGCAGGCCCAGTGTCCCAGATTTCAGGATGTGATGGGTTCGGGTGTGCAGGAAAAGGACCCAGAAGGACCCAGAAGACCCCAGGAGGAAGGGTACAGAGCAATAATTTCTTTCCACATTGATGTCATTGGCACCTTTGTTCATTTCACCATCACAGCAGCCCAGGGAGGAGGGTACCACTGTCCCCACTCCAGGGGCGGGGAAGAGGTTTTTTGGTAGTGCCGGGGACCTGAGTCACCCCTCCTGGATCAACAGATCTTTAGTCCCCCATGAACCAGAAGCACCATGAGACAGACTGTTCCGCTCTAGATTCCTTACCTGCTTTCTCCTGAAGTGGTGGTCTGACCACAAGCTGAGCCCTCTGTCTGCCCTGGGCTTGTCTGCCCTGGGCTCGCCTCCCGCCTGACCCCACCCCCAGCCAGGCTCCCTGCAGTGGCAGGTTACCGACCCCGTCCCCACCACGCTGTGAAGAGGAAGATGCTGGGGCTTGCCGAGTGACCATGACTTCTTCTTGTCCGCCTGGGCTGTTCTGCCCCTGCTGCAGGTCAACTTCCCATGGTTCACACCAGAGCTGGGGAGAGGAATCTGGGCGGGGCACCGTGTGGACCCAGGCCTCTGCCCCAGCTCCCGTGCCCACAAGCTGTGTGACCTCAGGCATGTCACTCGCCTGCTCTAAGTCTCTAAGTTTTTTCTTCAGTCTCATGGGAGTGATTGCTGCCCTCCCTATCTCAGGAGAATGCTTTAAGAATCAACAACAGAGTCTTAAAGGAGGAGGAGGAGACAAACCAGAGAATCAAACCTTTTTTATTAGATAATGTAGCTTCACATTAGAATCACTTAGGGAGCTTTTAAAACCCCGGATGCGGGTGCCGCACCCGCACTCGAGACCGATCTACCAGTGTGAAGGCATCCGGGTGATTCCACAACGAGCAGGGTTGAGAACCAGAGGTGTAAACTACCCAAGCATTGGTGTTTCAGCTCTTAATTCACTCACCGAGGGCCTCTGTATGCTGGGCACTGGGCTAGACCGGGAGGTTTGCAAAGTGTGCACACAGCCCTCGTCCTCAGAGAGCTTACAATCTCAGGGAAGACAGTCCAGAGCTACAAGCGGAGAAAGTGTGCTCTGAATGAATGAATGAATGAATGAATAAATTAATTAATTAATTAATTAATTAAAGCAGACATGCATCTGTGTATATCGCCTGCAGGTCTGCAGACGGCTTTGAGGGTCCTTTCTTCCCTGATTTCTTTCCTCTCCCCGTTCCAGAAAAGCATGCAGGAAAAGTATTCACAAATATCCAAAGCACCCCTCCTTCACCGGGAGAGCTCCTTAACTTCCCTCCAAGCCCCGTCCCCCGCCCCCCGCAGCCAGATCAGGTGTGGCCAGTAGACCTCAGTGGTCCTCCCTCCAGACTCCCTGGGATTTGGGGACGGGGAGGGGGTGCCTGGGGTCTGCTTGCATCCCAAAGCTCTGGCCTCCGAGGAGCCTGTTCTCCCTGCTTCGGGTGCCCTCCCTGGGCTCTGGCAGGAGGCAGCTGGGACAAGCAGCCTCAGTCCCAGACCCCCTGGGGCGGGTTATATTTGGATGTTAAAAGTAATGACACATCTCCACGAAGTCCTCCCTCCTGCCTGCCTAACACTGTGAAGTCTCCTGGCAGGGAGGGGGCTGGCTTATATTTAGGTCTGGCATTCCCTGGTAGGCATCCTGTTCTGAAATGGAAATTCTTTTAATAGCTAGCCAGCCCTGAGCATTTAATGAGCCGGTGTTTGACTTTTTGATTTCTTGTTCATGGTGAAGGACTGTGAGCTGCCTTAGCTAATTAGGTGTCCCCCCTCCCAAAAAACATCCCATTTTTCGAGAATGGGAAAGGGGAGAGGGAACCCATTATTTCTTGCTCCCTTTACCTTTCTCTTCTAAGCTTCTGTGTCACCTGAGAGCCCTGCTTTCTTAGGGACATTAACCTCTTCCAGGAAGTCTTCCCAGATTTATCCACCTGCCTCAACTGTCTCTTTACTGTTATTCTGAATGTGCCCTTGAGTCTTTTTCTGAGGTGCCCTCTCTGTGTCCCCAGAAATTTCACCAGCACTGTCCCTGCCTGTCTCCTATTTGGAATCAAAGAATTCTGGGGCTGAATTGATCATTTAGAGACAAGGACCCCTTTAAGAATCTGATACTAGAGGACCTGTGGGAGAGCAGAGACATGGACCCTCTACCCAGGAAAAAACCCACACATACACACATAATTTGAAGGGAATTTCATGGGTACATGGACCCTGAGAAGCCCATCTATGGACCTTAGGTTGTGTAGTTAACCTCCCTGACTAACAGTAGAAGCTGTGACCAAATCAGAGAGGGAAGGTTACTTCCCAAGGTCACACAGCCAGCGAGAGGCAGAACTGGGACTCGAAGCCTGGCCTGTGCCCTCCCGTGCTGGGCTTCTTCCATCAGCACTGCCAGCACTGCCTCTTCATAGACTCCTCATTCCCCACCGCAGGGTTCAGGGCAGGGGGTTCTGTATCCAAAGGATACTCACCCCTTGATGGTCACCAGTGACTCCTCTGCAAGGAGAAGCAGGCCAGCCTGGTCCTGGGCACACAGGCCTCTGCAGGTGCTGAGATGTGGCGGGAAGGAGGCAGGGCGACATGGACTGGGGAGGACTGCACAGTGTGGTCCTCCCAGTGGAAGTGGCAAGGGTGTCCCTGGCCCCCTTGCTCCTGAGTTTTCCAGTATAACCAGTATTGATCTCTTTATTACCTCCTGGAAGGGCAGCTTCATTTGTCAAGCAAAACTACCTTTGTATCTGCAACCAGGAATTGATCCACAGTCAGGCTGGGGGCTGGTGTGTGAGGGGTGGGGGCGGGGAGGCAGGGGAAGAAAGCAGGCTGGAGAAGAGATTGATAGCATGATGCTGACGTGGAAAATGAAAATAGAAACCTTCCAGACTGATGGGAAACATCTGCCTTGTCTGATGATATTGCCTGAGTTCTGGGATGGGGATAATGTAGTTTGAAAGTTGGCAAGCCATAGGGCTTGGCTTGCCTGTGCTGAGGAGGAGGAGAAGGGAGGGGAGAGGGTCTCTCGGTCTTGCCTGGGAGCTCCATCTGGAAAACCTTTCCGAAAGTGCAAGAAGCCAAGATGGACCCCTTTTAGCATCATTTGGTCCAAGTGTGTCTGGAGCTTACTGATACCAACTGCATACGGAGCACTGTGCTTGGGATGTTGGGGGGTGAGCGAGGATACCCGCTGCCCTCCAAACCTCATATCCAGCAGAGGGACAGAAAAGTCCATAGACAACTCCAAACCCCAGCCAGGTAAAAGGCCCTTTGGAGCTCTCATTACGGGGCTGGGGGTAAGGCTAAATGTAACTAGGAGGGTTGGCAGGTGTCAGACAAAATGTACCGTGTTCTCAAGAATGAGCAGGACTTCATCAGGCATGGGAAGGAGGACAGAGCATTGCAGGGAATGGAATGACTTACCCAAGGGCCTAGAGAGGGAAGAGGCATTGTTGCCATGAAGGGATTGGACCACTGCTGGATGCAGGGAGGAGAGAAGGGGGTTCAGGGAAACTGTAGGGTTTCCCGTCAATGTACTAGAAGGGTACTGATGTTCCCGCAGGATGGGGCGTATAGAGGCAGGAAGCGATGCTTTTATTTGACTTTGTTCGGTCGTTCCAGAAATACGTCCACTGCCTTCTGTAGGCCAGATAACATACGTGCTCTTAGAAAACACCAAGGTGATCAGGAACAGACATGGCGCCTGCTCGTGGGCTTAGACTGCAGCTCAGAGACAGATCTCTGTCCAGGAATTCCAAAACCACTGTAAAGAGGCCAGTGACAAGAATGGGGAAGGACATCCTACACCGGGAGCTGGGCCAAGAGGCTGAACGCCAGGCCTGGGGATTCAGGGAAGGCTTCCATGAAGAAGCAGTGCCTGGCTGAGATCTGGAGGAGAAGCAGGGGAGAGGGCAGGGGAGAACATTCCAGGCAAGAGAATGGCACGTGCAAAGGCCATGCAGGCAAGGACAGTGGGAGGAGAGGACAGTCCCCCCGCCAAGGCTGAGAAGAGGCAGTCTGGGGCTGCCCTGTCACTGGGGGCTTGGGTGGCTGTCTTGGGGAGTTTTGGCTATTTCTAATGGGACTGGCCTCCCATGCTGCTGGGATGGGGGATGAGAGCAAGCAGGGGGGCTCCCCCCAAGTGGGGGGAATTTGGTAGGAGGTCTTAATATTGGGAGCATGTGTATCTTCATCTTGGCCATCCTACTTCCAAGAATTTACCATATGGAGATGGAAGTAGCCTTCCGCCCATGAGCAGCGAGACCTGTGCACATGTGTGGGTTTTGTTGGTGTCCTGTTGCATGGTGACATGTTGGTGTCATGTCGGTTTCCTGTTCCCTGTAGCAGAAACCTAGAAGCAGAGACTTCTACACTCAGGAACAGAGAACTGGTTAAATAGTACAGTTGTGGATAATTGAATACGGGACAACCATTACAAAGAAGGCAATGGCTTCGTGTGTCCCCATAAGGAATAGCCTCTAAGCTCTTTTAGGTAGAAAAAGAAAGCAGAAAAGAGGAGGCAGAAGTGTACCATGGCCTCCTAGGGGAGGTTCATGTCCAAAGACCTAATACCCCCATTATCCCTTCACCCTGAGTCTGTCCTTAACTGCCTGCCCCCAGAAGTCCTAGCACCTGCTAACCTATGCGTTGTCCCTGCTTTCAGGGTTGGGGAGCAGAGAGGTTGCCCCTGGAAACTAACTAGAGATAGTTGTTGACAAAATCTTTGTTGACATAGCAACCCCTTGGTCAGAGACGCCGATAAGAATTTCTACCACTGCCCAGGGTCTGGCGGACTGGAGCACACGGGTGTACTGTGCAGTTGGGAGGGAGGAGTTTGGGAACAACATGTGACCAGAAAATCTAGTTATAACAACAAAAGAGGGCAGGGGAACTGGTCTCTGGAATTCCGTGTTGACTCACAGGGAAAGAGCCGAGCAGTCAAGAGTGTCCTGTTGGCATGAAGAATGTGTGCAAACACTCCATTGGAACTGGCCTAGATTTCTCTCCCCAAGCCATTGGCTGGGAGCCACCCGGTGTGGACGGTGTTGGCGCCTCCTTGAGGGGAGCTGGTTACTCTGTTGGGTGTGTTTGGTGGTTTGTTACTCTTTTAGGAGGAGGTGGGGATGGGCTGGTTTTCAGGTCCAGAGTGATCTATCTGCACGGCAGCCTCAGAAGTTCCTGCCAAGCAGCTTGTAGGTTTTGAGGAGCACAGAAAACCTCCCTGGTTTGGCCCATTGTAGCCATGGGCAAAGGCCAGAGTGCAAAGCCTGTCTTCCACACTTTTCGACGTTACACCTGCTGCTTCATTTCATCAAAGAAGTAGTATATAAAGTTAAAAGGCAAGCTACAGAACAAAAAAAAAAAAAAAAAAAAAAGTTATCTGAAATGAATATAGCAGTGGGCAAAAATAAACATCCTTAAAATATAGCGCTCTTCGAGACTATTAAGAAAACGCTAACATCCAGAAAGAAAAACGGGCAGAGAACATGACAGAGAATGTGTAGAAGAAAGAAAGAATAGTTTTGAAAAAGAATAAAGCAGAAAATTGACCTCACTAGGGGTTACAGACGCCGACAAAAAGCCAGCTGCCATGTTTGACTTCCTGGTTTGGCACGTATTTAAAAATCAGTCACCTTTAATGTTGGCGAAGGTGGGATTGGGACTTTGGCAGACTGCTACCGGTCTTGAAAACTGATACAATATTTACAGCGGCACATGTCAACCCTTGGGGAAAAGTGTATCAGAGAGCCTCACAAATACTGTTTACTGGCCACCCAATAACTTCTAGGAATGTATCCCCAAGAAAATATCAGAAATACAGATTAAGATTTGTAGGAATGACAAAATCAAAAACGGTTTCAATACCAACGGGATTGTTTAAATACCTTTTGGTACATCCGTACAGGGGACGATCACGCAGGCATCTTGCCCGCTGGTTCACGAAGAATGTTCAAAAATGTAAAAACGTTCTCAGTTGAATGTGAAATGAAAAAAGCAGGAAATAGAACCGTGTACGATATGATCTCAACTGTACCAAAACGTATGGGTAGACATGTGGGTGTGCATCGTGGGGGGTGTGGGGGGGTAGAAACACATATAAAAATAAAAAGCGGTATTAAGGAAATACACCAAAATGTTAATAGAGGAAGTTGGATTGTGGGTTTCAATTCTTCCTTTTATCCTTTTCAATATGTTTCCATTTTTTTATAATAAGTATACTTTATTTTCCATTTTTTATAATAAGTATACTTTATTTTTGTGATCAGAAAAAATTACTCAATAAAAGTTATATCTATTTGCAAGGCTGTGTTAACCACACCAGATCATTAAGTACCAACGTCATCTCTTTGTTGGGGAACAGTTACGTTCCGCAGCTGTATTGCTGCTCAACTTTTCATTCATTCTTGTGGTACCTCCCGTCTAGATGTCCCCCTGTGATCTCCTCTACCTAGTGTCCCCCACAGAGCTTGGCTCCATGGCCTTAGACAGGAGCTCCCGAGGCATAGTCTTGGGTCAAAATGCATATATTACCACGAGGATGAATCTTCTCGTAGCTTCCATTACTGGCCTCGTTGCTCAAGGTCACCATGATGCAGGTGGAGGCAGGAAGTCTTCAAGTTGTCACTTAAAGTTTAAAGTTGTCTCTTCTAGTTTAAAACGGTCTGTTGGGACTTAAGGCACAAATACTCTTATGAGGTCTCCGCTCTTTATCAGCATTCTTCCCTCCCTACTCATAAGTAGTTCCCTGAAGTCCTTCCACCCCAAGATGGCTTCTGGGTGCGGGGAACCCATCCAGCCTCTGTGGCATTGAGATCAGATCTTGCTGGTTTCTCTGCCGCCCTTTATTGCTGCAAGATCCTGCCTTCTTGGTCTGTCCCGCTAAGGTCCCCACCTCTAGGAGAGAAGTCTATTCTCCAGGAAAGTCTGTTCTCTCGGCAAAGATGAGGTGTAGAGACTGTTGGCTGGGAGCCAGAACTCCCTGTCTAATGCCTTGGCCCCTACTCCAGCTCTCGTTAAGGCACTCTAGGTCCCCCCACCCCTGGCTGCACCTGGCCCGCACCTCTGCAGCTAGTCCCTTCCCAAACACCTCTGCTTGGGAAGCTTTTGAGTGAGATCCTATTTCCCACTGGCATCTTGGCTGATACAGCAGAGATCCCACATCTGCCGCGGATGGCGGCTCCCACGAGGCCAGCGTGGGTCAGGGCTGTGAATAGCAGACACCCAGACCAGAGCCAATGCAAATGGCCTCATCTTGGTTCTGCACTTTCGTGTACCTGCCTTTCCGCTGAGGTTCGTTAGGCTGCCTTCCTCCTGGGAATCAGTGGGCTGTCACCCTGTCCGCCCCTCCTTCCCTTCACTCTGACTCAGCTGCAAAGTAACACAAGGCCATGTGGGGGTTGGGAGACAAGGGGATGGGGCCCTTACCACTGGAGTCATGGATGGTCAAACAGTCCTCCCACGTCTGGGAAGGGTCAGTCCCCACCTCACTCCGTCCTATGCAAGGAAGGCTCACTTTGGAATAGTTTGCTCTCAGATCCTTACACTTCAATACTGTCTGGTCCCAGTCCATGGCGAGCTTTCCGAGGGCGGGACTTCCTGACTTGGGCATCTCTGTGTTCTGACCACTCAGCACTCGGCCGGGCACCTGGAAAGTGCTCAATATGTGTTGCCTGAGGACATGAGCCCTGAGTCGATTCCCTTGTGGATTTCCACTCTCCCTCAGTGGGTACACTCAAGAGGTACCTTCCACAGGAAGCCTTTCCTGGTGAGGAAGCTGTGGTGGGATGATGGCATATTTGAAGGGAAGGGACATTCGAGTCAGACCCATGTTTCCCTCCTTGGGCTGTAGTGATGAGCTAGCATAGCAAGACGAAAGAATCACAGAGATAGGTAAGATCCCTAAAATCTCCCTACATGCAGAGAAAGGGGAATCTGACATACCGATGGTCTTTGGAACCAGAGCAGGCTCAGGGTAGGTGGCGTGGGTGTCACATCAAGAGTGACTTCGATAATGAGTGTATTCTACCTCAAAGAGAGGACGTTGCAGTTTCACAGCTGTCCCAAATACTTGAAGAGATGCGGTGCAGGACACAGATCACACCCATTTAAAGGTACAGCTGCAGTGGGGATGACGGCCAGGAAAGTGAGTTTCTTTGTAAGGCTGTTGTAGTACTTGGAACTGCCCCCCCCCCAAGCGGGGAGCGGGCGAGGTGTGTGGTGCCACGTTCCCGCTCTGGGCAGGGTTGGCACCAAGACGGAGCCGCCTTCCCCAGGAGCAGTGAGGGTAGACGGGCTCCTTCTGGAGCCACAGAAGCCATGGAAGGACAAGAAGGTGTTCCCAGCCCCTGGTTTCCTCTGGGGCTTCTCAGAATCCACTCACAGGGAAACCTCCAAGGGGAGGGAAGAAAGGACCCTAAGCGAGTGGGAGCCCCAGCCCCAGCCTCCTGCATGCCTGCGAGATCGGGGAGGAGTCCTCACGGCAACACGGAGCCCTTGAGGAGTAATTTCCCATGTAGCCAACTGCACTGTTCGGCCCCACCCTGTCCACGACGCAAGGGGGCAATTGGGACGAGGGAGACGAGGGCATGGGCAGGACAGTGACTGCTGCTATGCTTGGAGCACATACGTGGCCCTGGCCTAGGCATTGTACTCACACAGTCTCTAACCCTTGCAACCATGCACAGGGAGCTGGGGTTGGCCCCGGGTGATGGGCGAGGAAACGATGCTGAAGGGCATTATGTGACTGCCACCACCCCCCCTCCCGGCAATGGCCCAATTAGAAAGGACCCGATCGGGGTTCAGATCCACGTCTGCCTGACTCCAGCACATCAGAGCGTCCCCTGGAGCGGGAGATGCTCTCCAGATAGCTTGCACTAAAGCCAGAAACCCCGTCTTGACCCTCTTGTCTCTCCCTGGCACCCCAGACCTCTCTGTCACCTGTCCAGCCACCCCTTCCTCAGACACTTCCCTGACCTACTGGAGAAATCTAGTCCAACAAAGACAGACTCCGTGTGCCCAGAACTAAAGGAAGCCAGGTGGTGGAGTAAATGAAAGTCGGCTGAGGGCCCCCGCGTCTGTCAGTGCTCTTCCATTTGGCCTTGTCTTTGCATTCTGGGCTGTGCTGCATTTCGTGGGACTCTGTGTGCTGAGAGGGCTCTGTGCTGGCTACCGGGGACGCTCCCCGGAGCCGGAGATGGAGGCTCGGCCCACGGACGGGGGAGGTCTCAGCTGAGCTCTGTGAGACCAGGATGTGGTCAGCCCCATCTTTCCCAACCCAGTTAGGGACCCTGGGAAGTGTTTGGGAGAGTCGGGGTAGGGGTCCAGGCAAGGAGAGGGACCTTGAGGATGTAAAGCCTGGTGGATGGAGGAAGGTAGAGTAGAAGGAAGGGCTGCTCTCTAGCTGCCACGAGCTCCATCTAGAAGAGGCCCTCTGATCAGGTCCCCCCCAAACCCTCCGCCAACAGATAGCCTGTGCCACAGGCCAGGTGCTGGGAGTCCCCAGAGCACCTGCTTCATGTCTCCATGGCCCAGAGCCCTGGATCCCAGACAGGCCTTGTTGCCAGGGACGCAAGGAGCAGACGACTGGCAGGGGAGAGATCTCCTTCCATTTCCATCTCTGGCTCCTCCGTCCCGGGCTCCTGGGATAATGATGCTACTTGGCTTTTCACCTCATCTTCCCCTGGAGCCCTGGGAGCGAGCTAGCACTCGAAGGAAAGGGGGTGGAGAGCAGGATTCAATGAGGGAAAAGATGTCTGCGTGCGGGCTTGGCCCACCCCATTCGAGCATGAATAAATAAACCACTGCAATAATGAGCCAGCGCCTCGCCACACAGCCCCACCAGCCAAGAGAGAATTCCTTCAAAAGAATGGAGCCTGGTGTGGGTTCATTATTCATGAACAGAGCCCTCCAAGGTGGGGCCTCTGTGGCTCGGTGCAGTTTGACGTGGGCCTTGCAGCTGGGCTGGGGGGCAGTACCGGGAGGGAGAGAGATCTCTGTGCAGCAGCCAAACTGGGTAAGAGGTCAAGTTCCCAGGACTCATCTCAGAAACGTGGTGGGCAGCTTGTCCACCTTACAGAGTCTGGGTTCCATAGCCTCAGCGGGCCCTTTCTCGTGAATGGCACCTCTCCACCCCCTGGGACGACGTGAAATGGATTCAGGCCTCCAAATGCTCCATTCATGGTCTTGTCCTGAACACCTGCCCCAGGTCAGACACCGCGCAAACACGAGGGGCTCCTGAAGGTGAATGAGAGGCTCCCATCACCTGGGAGGAGCCCTTGCAGTAGTGATCCCAGGGTACGGAAGGCACTCTGCTCAGGACAGAGACCTGAGCTTTGAGTCGGACAAGGTTGGCTCTGCCAGGGCCCAGCCATGGGGCCCCAACCATGTCACCTGGTCATCTGAGCTTCCTCCTCATTGAATGGGGATAATAATGCTTTCCTTGAAATGCCATCTTAAGGATTACGAATAAGGTATTTGGCACAGTTCCTAGCACACGGTAGATGCTCCGTAAGTGAGAGCTGCTGCTTATCGTGATAGTGTTTGACCCTCCTACAAGGATCTCCATCTTCAAGATCATTCAGGAAATTGCCTACGTTATTCTGTTTCTATCCAAAAGCTTGACATTTCCGAGTTACTCTTGGACCAGCCCCCTTACCTCCAAATGACTGCACTCCTGCCCCCTTGCTGAAAGAGACAAGCTGGTCTCCCCTCTTTGAATTTAAATATTTTTCCTTCAGAGTGAATACCGCTGCATTAACCCGTGGCATTAACCTTATGCTTTAGGAAACAATAAAATCTAATAGGAAGCATTTACTGAGTCCTTCACTGTCTCAGGCCTTGTATCTATTCTCTGCTGTGACTGTCACAGCAAGCTTTGACTTCGATGGTTCTGAAGCACCATTTTACAGATGAAGAGACTGAGGCCTAGAGTCACTTGGCATGTGATGAGGCGAATATTCCAATGGACCTGACCCCAGAGCCCTTAGCCTCTGTGCAACTTACACGTGGATTTCCCACTGTTGGAAGCCACATGTGGTAGCACTGGACTCCAGATAGAGACACTATAACTGGGCAAAATTAGGACCCAGTTTAGCAGCAGGCCTAGGCTGAGGGCTGCAGCCCATTGGTAATTCCCAGGCCAGGAGCTAGAGGATTCCGAGTATTCTCCACCACCAGGTCAGAGGACCCTGCCCTTTCTCATGCAGGGCCGTGCTCTGCTGTCTCTGGGTGTCTGGTGTGCGTGGAGTCTTACCATCGCCCCCAGGCTGTGAAGTACCCGAGAGCAGGGACTGGCACCCCATCAGCTAGTACTTAGTGAGCGCCAGCTGTATGCCTTGCCTTGTGCTGAGCACTGCGGAGACTAAAGAGAGGAACTCCGCCTCCTGGCAGTCTCAGACACGGGGAGAACAGAGACATACCTGGACTGCCGGCCACACCAGGCCACCTATGCCCGGGGCCTGATGTGGAGCAGGTGGAGTGCTCCGCCCAGCTCTAGGGGCATGGGGTAGATGCTTGTGCCCGCCGGACACCCTGAAGTTCCTCTTTTTAGAGACCGACAAAAGGCAGCACCTTCGGGCCCACCCAGCTAGAGTTGTCGATTCTGATGTGGAAACAGAGATGAGCAGTGCCGTTGTCCTTTGGATACATCTGTGCCTTTAAAAGAGAAGCATACTTGGGCTTGGTGGGTATGTGGCCTCATCACAGCAGCAGAGAATGCAGTGAGACTAAAAGGTGGTTCTTTTAGCTCATTTGGGGATGGAGCACAGGGCCGTGCTGTTCCAGGAGCTGTAACTCAGGACGGATGGCCCTCAGCTGGGCTGGCTTGGTTGGACTCCAGCGTGCTCAGGTCTCTGCATCCCAGGAACCAGTCAGAGATGGTCCTGGGGAAGAAGGTAAGGAAGGCTAGGCTTCCCAGCCCATGTTATTTTGCTCTGCATTTTCCCTCCTGCTGGGAAAACCTGCTCCCACCTATTCATGGGGTGATAGTCTCACGTGTCTCTCTTTTTATTTCTAATCAATTGTTTATTCTCAGAAAAAGACTATAGAAATTTATTCTTACCAAGGAGTAAATAACTGAACACATTTTATAGTGTTGTCCTCTCTCGGGAGTATTAGCATTTAAACCAGAAACAAAGGCTTAAGCGAAAGGAATGAAACACGAATGGTGGAATTTTAGGTCAGATTGGATACTGAATAGTGTTTTGGATGGTATAGAGCTCCTGGATCTTTCATAGTGACACCACTCCTCTAAAGGTAGGCTAGTCCTGATTGGGAGACACTCTATCAACCTCAGTAGGTAAAGTTAATCTCTTGATGAAGAGTTTCATTGCTTCCCCAACCCCCACCCTCGGAATAAGGCCTTTGAACGTGGTTTCCTGATAGACTGCAAGGTTTATGATCCAGGATCGGGAATCAGTGTGAGCTCCTGTGCCTTGGGTCTTCTTTGTCTCTGTTTCTGAGACCAGAAGTGCTGGACCAGTATGTCCTGGCATTATAGCATCTGAATCTTACTGTGGTTTATTTGGAGCCAGGGGTGGGAGAGGGACAGAGGAAGAAGGAGTGGGTACAGGGTGGGGGCAGGGGACAGCAGAGGTGCCTTCGAGGGAGAAGCTGCTTCGGAGCCCGCTCTGTGGGTGTGCAGCAAAATGGTGGCTTTTCATGCTTTTGAGGGGTTACTCTCATTCAGCTGAGGAGGTAAAAGCTACCCTCAGATGATTCCTGTCTTGCTTCCAGTCCTCCTGCTGTGGCCTCCAGAGACCCTCCCCAATGCCCAAGCACAACATGGCCCACGGAGTCCCATCACCTTGTCCCGTGTCACCTCCCTCTCTGGCTCTAGCCTCCCGGCCCCCTGCAGAAGCCAGCTAGGGCAAAAGAAGAGGCTCCTTCATCAATCACCTGCTCCCTGCCAGGCCGTGCTCAGGGGGAAAGAAGCCGCCATCTCTCCACCGCCTGGCATGGTCACCAGAATGCCAGGAGATAATGACAGGTTGAGTGTTTTCTGTCTGGTGAGGAGCTGCATGCAAATGACTTGGCTCTGAATAGGCTTAATTGTCACTGCCTGATGCAGTGGCTCAGACCACCCCTCCTTCCTCCTCTGCTGGGAGAGCAGGGAGTAGGGTGTGAAGGGGATCCTGTGGTGTGGGGAGGAATGGGCTCAGAATGGCCAGTGGGACCCAGAGCCCAAGGGAGAGGGAAGCTGGCATTTCCCTTTGACGGCGCTAGGCCCACAGGCGCACAGCTGTGAGCAGAGAGTGGGGATTCACTCCCCGACATGATCCAGAGTGAGATGCGGCTCTACAACCGTAAATCCCTTTACGCATCGCAGCTCAGCTGAGAGAGGCTGTCACGTGCCTGCAAAACGTTCCCGCTTGGCCAGCCAGGCCCAGGAGGAGAGAGGAGGGGCTACAAAGAACAGGGCAATAGATGCCCTCCCTCTGTGGTGCCTGAAGCCCCAACCCAACCCAACTAATTTCCAGAAACTCCCATGCAGGTGCTAGTGTAGTCAGGTGCAAGAGACCAGGCAAGGAAAATCTGAGGGCAGTCCGTGGTAGGGACAGCCAGCCCTTCCTGAATGCTTCCTTCATTTTGGGGCCTTTTTGTAAATCAGGGCTTCTTAGAATAAACTCATCCACTTCTCACCCCATCTCTATAACGTAGGTTCTACGATTGTTACCCACCATGTCCACAGATAAGGAAGTTAAGGCATAGAGAAGTCCAGTAACTTGTTCCAGATCACACTTCGGCAGAGCTGAGATTCAAATGCAGAACCTGGCCCTTCACTTGGCACCCTGCCATTCCCTTCCACATGGTAATGCACTACCCAGCCCACGCTCTCCTGGAGTCAGGGCAGCAGCAGTGAGTCCTAGATGCTAAGCTGGGCTTTACCGTCTGTCTGGGAGCATACGTCGCTGTTGGTCTGATGTTTGTACATCTCTTTGTGTGTTGTGTGCCCATCTTCTGACTCAGCTGGAAATCTTTTGACCCCATCAAGGTCAGGAGCCTGTAGCCTTCACTGGTTTAAATACTGGATTGGAGTCTGCTTTGATGAAAGTGCAGGGTGCTGGCAGATGCCTTGTGCTGGGAGAGAAGAACACCATGTTCGAAGGACGCCTGGGTGGCTCAGTTGGTTAAGTATCTGCCTTCGGCTCAGATCATGGTCTCACAGTCCTGAGATCAAGCCCCACATCAAGCTCCCTGCTTCTCCCTCTCCCACTCCCCATGCTTCTTCTCTCCCTCCCCCTCTCTCTCTGTGAAATAAATAAAATCCTGGAAAAAAGAAAAAAAGAACACCATATTCCTATGGTGTGGACCAGAAGTGGGAGCTCTACTGAGCAGGGAGTGCTCTGAACCCCTCCCAAGGGCTATATTCAGGGCAGCACCCCTTTTGCCTACTTTGTACCTGGGGGTTCCTTGTGGGATTTCATTTGGAGAAAGGCTTCCATACTCCAGAGAAATGATCCCACACCAGAAGGTTTCTAAGGGCCCATTCCATAGTCTATGATTCTAAATAATAAGGAGCCACTGAGGACTTCTGGGGAAAACTATTTGGAAATTCCCTTCCTATTTCTGTTATCCCTAGGATGGGAAAGGTATGGACCAGAGTTAAATTTGGATATCCGGTGGTCCAGGGCTAGACAGCAAAGGAGGAGGTAGCTGGTTGTTCCTGGTAGCAACCAAAATATACAGATGGACACAGGATCACTTAGTCATGCTAGGAAATGGGGTGAGGAGAGGGAGGCTTTTCATCTGTGTGATTCTAAGAAAAGGTTTCTGGTTTTGCAGCAACCACCCAGAAGTTTACCCCAAGCCAGAGCAAAATGTTTCATGTTAATTGCTCAGAAATTCTCTAATTACTGAAAGGAAACTGGTGCTGAGATCCGTATTACTATAATAACTGTAATTCCGCCGCATTAGTGTTATTGAATGTCACTGAGTGATTGCTTTCCAGGTGTTTAAGTTTTTAATACATTTATTCTTTCAAAACTTTGGGTACCAACATTTAAAAAAAAAAAAAAGACACCACCAGAGACCCAGGTCTAAAAGGAGACAGTCAGAAGACCCCCTCAAGAGCTCTCAGAGCTCCTGCTCAGATTAAGCCAAAGCGATCTAGTTCAAATTTTAAGATAACAACAAATACACTTGGCTTTTCTTATAAGTGCATCCCCAAGGTGCTGTAATGAAAGTTGGCACTACTCCCCATTGCCACGCAAAGTGCATCCCTGTTCATGTTGTCCCCTTTTCTGCCCCAAACCCTGAAGTTAAATAGACAAGGGCAAAGAAGGGTTTGGAGTTTGTATTCGATGGGTCTGAATATAGAGAGATAAAGAAAACAGAATTTCCCCATACGGTCAAGAACTTCCAAGGTAGGGGAAAAGCATACTGTTTGAGCCAAAGGGTCCTGTGCTACCCTACGGACAGCTATCATCCCCTAAACCACCCTAGACACTGACAATATAGCAGGATAGATCTGGGATTAGGGTATTAGCAAACCTGAGTTCTGATTTTTCCTTCCCTTTGCAGTCTTGGGCAAATTACGGAACCAGTTCCTACTCTTGCGTTAGATGGGGTCCTGTGGAAAAACGTGAAGGTCCTATGGAAACTACTATCCTTTTTATTTTTACTTTGTCAAAATGCATTATACCAAGAGATAATCCCCTTGGAAAATCTCAGAAAATAAGCAGGGTGGGTGCATCTGTTAGGCTGGGATTTCAGATCTCTTAAGCTTTTATGATGGGAGAGAAGAGAGCTAGACAGAATATCTAAGAGTGCTGTATTCTGCACTTTTTAAAATAAGCAACAACATCCATCTCATTGAGAAATGTTAAATAAATAAATGATCAATGAATGTTTTACTTCTTCATTATATATATTTTTTGCATTCCCTCCTCCCACCCTGCAACCCAGACCTGGCTTCAGTTTATGGATAGGGCCAGGCAGAACATGCTTTATGTGCTCGATATGCCTGGACTCAGTGTGTCTCTGGTTGAATTTTTTTCCCTTTTAAAAATAACGACAGTATTTCCAAAGATGCAAAAAAGAAAATGAGCTTCTAGATGATGACTCTGGGGTTGACAATTTTCAAGTTATAGAATAAACATTTAAGTTACAAAAAGAGGTCAAGAGAAGGCAGCACCCAGGTAAAAAAATCAGAAGCAATCCATTGCAGCTCCTTCTCCCAGGCTAAAAAGGCCTTGGCCTTGAACCCAGGTTGGGTCTTAACCGCTCACTGCCCTGCCCTCAAACACTTTCCTTCCAGATCCGATCTTTGCAGAGGTCTTTCTGGCAAGCAAGTGACTGGGGTGGGGGCTTCTGGCACTGTCCCAGGTCCTGAAATGCCACGGGTTCCTGTCTTCCTGATTAAAGTGGCTCTGGAGCATTCCCCTCCAGTCAGCTGTTGTGTGGAAGCTAATTTCCATATAATAACATTTTGTTATTTGTAATAAATCATACGCACAGTAAGGTGACTGGGTTATGTCATTATTTGCAGACCTACAGAATGTAATTATAATATGTCTGAAAACCTCCATGCAGAACAGTGCAGTTCCAGCCACAGCACCGTCCAATAATAATAAAAATTTATATTGTGCTTTATGTGGCCACTCATGACTGTAACCATTCTACACCAAGGGAAAAGAAAGCCCACAGCAGTGACAAATTCATGGACGTGGAAACCTTGTAAATGCCAAACTAGTTGATCCCAAAGCTAGCTACTGGGTTTCCCCCTCTTTTTTCCCTATGAACCTTTTATAGTAACAGAGTGGATGTCCAAATTTGCCTCTGCATTCAAAACAATGAGCTCTTTTTGGAGTTTCCTTTTTATGCATTGAATACATGAGTGTTAGACTTGGCTAGTGTTGGTTCATAGGGATTCACTTTTTGAACAGCATACTTATGTGTTCCCTTTTGCATCTTTCTCCCCACGTCTGTCTCCCACCTCCCCTGCCTCATCATGATTTGTCTGGAATGCATGGTTCCACTGCTTTTTGTGAGCCTTGCGAAGCAAGGTTCTGTAGGCAGGAACTGAGACACATAGTGGCATTCATCTTGCATCTGTTTTCTCTCATATTGAATTTCACTCAAGCATAGAAATATATTATTACAATTAGAAGTGGGCTTCCAGTTGTCTCTCCTTTCCAACCTTCTACTGCTCTATGCCCTTGGCATGCCCTGCTGGGACTTTTTCCCTGAGAGACATGGCAAGTTCTGATTGGAAAATGGCTCTGAAGTTCCAGGGAGGCTGTGTTTCCTGTAAGAATCCCATTAAGAGTAGAGCTGGTTGATTCAAAAGCTCTGGGCTTAGGTGTAGAATGTTCCACCGTCGGGTGCCCGAGATCTTCTATAATTCTGGGGGGAAGTTCTCCCGTGTTAGCCATAGTGATCTTACTTTTATTACACGTGTGGTGGTAGCCGCTCTCTCAGATAATTTTGCTTGGGACTATGAAATTTGCCTTCAAACCTGAAATTTAATTCAATCCACAGCTTTCAGCCAGAGCCCTAGGCATGTGCGTGTATCTGTTTCCCAGGTTTGTTTGCCGTTATTGATGCTGAGTGTGGTCATTGATCATGGACAATATGGAACAACCAAAAAAATAATAATAATTTTATTAATAAGTTGCCTGCTCCAACATGATTTTGTCTTGGAGCTTAAGACATGACATTTTGTTCCTTGGCCACTTTTGTCTGCATATTTCCACAGCTGCTTCCTTTCCATCCCTTCGCTTTGGGAGGTTTGTTGAGAAAGGTGGTCTTGCTTTGGTTGTAGGGGAATTAGAACTTGAAGGGTTGCTTTTGTACGTGGCATTGACAAAAATCCATCTCATGGTGGGGATGGGCCTGGGGACTGACACCAGCAAGCTCTTCCTGACTGTGAGGTCAGGTAAGGAAATGCATCATCAGGGAGAAAGTTTCATCTTCTGTCTTGGGAGATTCTTATGGAACTGCTAAGCAGGGACAACCCTAGCATCCTGGGGTTCTGGGAATCCTGGGAGGTCTCTCATAGCCTATCCACAGAGGGGACCTGGATGTAGTCTTAAAATGATGCTTTCAAAGATGATTTAATGATATAGGAGAAATTTTTATTATAATATAAAGTGGGGGGAGAAAACCAGCCTATGAAATTGCATATGAAGCTTGATCTCACATACACACACACCCCCACACACAAAAAAGACTGGGAAGAAATACACCCAAAATGCATGAAAATACTAACTTTCTCTAGTTGGTGGGATTACAGCTGATTTTTATTTTCTTCTGCTTTTTAAAATTTTCTAAATTTTGTACAATGCATGTGTATTATGTTTTAATGAGGAAAAAATGTAGATTTAAAAAAAAAAAAACCCTTCAGAGACAGTGGCTCCACTGACTTCCTTGATCCCTATTCTAATGACTCTCTTCCAACCCTCCCCCATCCCTACTATGAAGAAAGCCTTCCTCATTAAAGCTCCCCTATAGCCTTCCCTCACCCTCATTTCTTCAGTGTCTTAAAGAAATATCAAAGGGTGTGTGTGTGTGTGTGTGTGTGTGTGTGTGTCTGATTGTGTGAGTGAAAGAGAAAGACAGAGTAATCATTCTATCAGGAAGGAGGAAACCCACCATAGAAATGCAAAACAGAACAGATGAAGAGAAAGGCAAGGGTGAACTATAGAGGAGACCCATCCTGACAGAGGTAACAATGAGGAATTAAAATCCCACCATAGAAACTGTCAGAGGGCAGGTGATGACGGGAGCACTGAATAATAGAGTCTATCCAGGGGGAAAGGGGCATGCCCTTTACCCTTCCCTCTCCCCCTTCCTTCCCTGGGCTTCAACCACAGAGGACTAAAGACCCCTTGGGAGAGGAATGGGGATGCCACAAACAGGGAGGGACCTGGGGAATCTGGTCAGGGAGAGAGGACCACATGATGAGTCTGAGAAGGACCTGGGCTGCTACAGGAGGCCGTTCCCCACTGGGGAAATGGGAGCAACCTAGAGCAAACATGGGAAGGCCAGAGCACAGCACTCTATTTTGCAAAAGCTGATGCCCAGAGGGAAGTCATGACTGTTCTCCAAGTCTTAGGACAAGAGACCCAAGCAGGTGTGCGTGCCTTGCTAGGAGCATTGACACATTGGGAGGGCATCTCCTTCTGGCACAGTGTTACCATCTTCATGGGCGTATGGACCTGGCGGGTGGTGGAGGGGCATCTTTGGTTCTCACAAATGAGCACTCCTGGCATCTAGTTCCTGAAGACCCTGAGATTCACAGAAGGGCTGGCCCCAAATACCAATACTACCCACTGAGAAACAGCAAGAAACTAACTCTCGAGCTAAAACAGAGTCAAAAACAGGGACCCGTATTGTCTATGTCTCTTGGAATTCCTTGAGGAATTCCATTTAGTGCCTTTTGCCCCTTTTCCTTTGCTTTGACAAAACTGAAAAGGTTTGATGTCTCACTTGCCTGGGTAACCATACCAGGTAAGACCTACCTCCCCTTTTAAAAAATCCCATAGCAATGCAGCCAGTTCAGTGTACTGGTTTGAAGAAAACGGGAGCCCCACATCCTGTGATAGGGCAGAAACAGGAGGTTCTGCTGCTCTCTTTCCGGAGCCCCAACCCCGGGCAGCCCCCGGTCTTCTAATAAATGAGGCTGTAGTGTCAACTGAGCCTCTGAGACAGGGGATTATAAGAAGCCTGTCCACCAGCCCAGGGTGGTTAGATGCCATCTCTTTGCTCCAGACTCATGATCCCCTCTGCAGGCGTCTCAGGGTAGCTTTCATCCTCACGGTTCATTGGCCGGACTCCGATTAAGGCATCCACACAGCAGCCCCAAGGTACCCCCTGAGTGAGGCGAACGAAGAGGCAGCTTCATAGCTGCCAGGGGGAGTCTGCCTTTTTCGGGAAGATGTGCATGGGGGCGCGGGGGGACAGGTGGGAGGGGGCGGGACAGGCAAACACAGTCCTTTAGATCATTCATCAGTGGATGGAGCAGCCGGGCCGTTCCCCACTATCCCCTCTTTGCAGGGACAGGGCTAGGAACACCCTCCTGTTCAGTGACATGGAAGGACCCCACTACGCTAGACACTTTAGACCCAGATTTCGTCTAATCTTCACAGTGACCCTAAAAGGTGGTTGTTCTTAGCCCATTTGTGGGAGGGAGCACTGAGTCTGCAGGAAGTCACGACCCATGGAAGCCGTGCCAGAGTTCATACCCAGAGCTGCCTGATGTCCAAGCCTTTCCTTCTAAGCCCTGTCTTGGAGCCATTCAGTGGGGAGGCTACCTGGACTCAAAGCCTGCTTCCACCCTTCACTAGCTGTGTGACCCCCAACGGACAGAATCAACCTTATTATGCCTCCATTTTTGCATCTGGAAAATGGGACTAGTAATTGTTCCCACCTGATAGGGTTATGGAAGGGACCATATTACTGAACACTGTAAAGCACCTAGAAAGTTGCCAGGCATGTAATGAATACTATGTGACTATTAGCTATTATACGATGCCTGCTACCCATGGGTGAACCTGGAACCTAGTAGTCTCCAGTCCTCCATAGTGAGAGGCCTTCCAAGTTAGATGTCTGGGGAGGAAGGGTCTTTGTAACCCTGGGCCGGACCCCAAGGGAGACCCCAAAGAAGGACATGCACAGTGCTTACAACACCAAGTGAGGACAGTGTGAACTCCGAGTCAGCGTGCTGCGAGGCTGCCCCAGCTCCAGGTCCAGCCAAGCCATGAGACCTTTGTAGCTGACACCACAGCCTCTAGGAGGATGAGCGCATCCTGGATTAGGGAGTGGAAGGGACTGCGGGCTGGGATTTAGCAGAGAGAATGGGATGGCAAGCCCAGGGCTGTTCAGAACCCAGTTGAGGCACCAATGGCTGGTGTCCCAAGGCCCCTGGCCTTCCTGAGTGTCATAGGCCCAGGGATCCTACACCTGCATCCCTGTGGAGATAACCAGTTCAGATCCGGGACCCATGGCCCAGGGCATCCATGCCAAGGCCTTTTTAGGGTGCCCATTTTTCACCCAATCCTGCTTCCCCTTTGTCCAGACCTGCAGAATACCCACTTGAATCAAGAACAAAGACCTACTGGGAGCCTTCAATATGGATGTGGGCCCTGGTGAGGGGCCTGGGTCCCCCAGCAAGCAGAGTCATAGGGAAAGAAGGAATCTCTGGGAGCCGCCTCCCTGGGACGTGCTTCTCCCTTTTCCCAGAATGTGCAGAGAGCGGGGCTCCCTAAGGCTTCTGCGACACAAGTCTCTGAGGGAGAGAAGTTAGATGCCGGCCCGGGGTCTGCTAAAAGCCCGTCAGAGTGTAGAGGTAATTTATGAGGAGGACACTGAAGCAGTACAGGCAGAGCAAGGGAGGCAGAGGGAGTGCAGCCCAGACACATAAATATCAAAAACAGAAGCGTGGGTTCCTACCTCTCCACGTCCCAAGACATATAATATTACAGCTCGCAGCTCGCACGGTGCTCGCGTGTTCCTGCGGCTCTGATACAATACAGTAAATGCATTGTAACAGTAGCTGAGTGGATTCTATGTGCTGAACAGATGTCTTCCAGCAGACGAGGTTTCTGTGACTGTATCACATTGTGCTTTCATCAATTATACATCACTCCTCATTACAGAGGCAGGCGCTCATGACGGCATGCGGTGGTTAAGTGAGAAACCTGGCCAGGCCGAGCAGCGGAAGGCAAACTTGGAGGATGCTTTTTGGGTTAAGAGGGTGCTGGAGCCCCCTCCTCTCCCCCAAAGACCCCACCTCCACCCCCTTACTCAGCTACTGCCCTATAGATCTTGATACCCTCCCCCCTTCTTAAACTAGGGTAATTTTTTTTTCCATTTAACAAATGCTTATTACAAATATTTCAAATTGAGTAAAATAATGAACTGCATGAACCCATCACTCAGCTTCAGCAACCCTGAAGATTTGTCCTCCTTGGTTTCCGGTCTCCTGGCTACTTTGTGCCCAATTGTTTTAAAATGAATCCTGGCCTCTTGTAAATTTCACGTCTCTATCACTCAGGATGAATCTTTAAAAGAAGGAGGGCTCTTTCCCCGTTAGCACCTAGCACCTTACGATATTTATTGCCACTTATAAAATTAGCAATACTGCCTGGTCGTGATCCAGTACCCTGTCTGCATTTGGGGGCCTTTGTGGTTTATGTTCTCCTCCTCCTCCTAGTCCCTGCCCTGGGACATACCCCCACCTTGCAGACAGGATAGCTGTTGGAATGAGGCCAGCAGTCTTCTGCAGCAGCTCTTCAATCCCTCCTCCCCGGACCCTGGCCAGAGCTCAAGTCATATTCCGTCCTCAGCCTCATGAGGCTGAGGTGTCGTCTCTCGGCGACACCAGGGCCTTGGGTCTGCAGAGGACACACCATGCACACACTTGTGTGCATGGACACACTTGTGGCAGGACTTGTGTGGGAGGGACAAGTAGCCCCAGCAGGTGTTGGGGGATGGAGGGGGGCAGTCAGGAATAAAGAGAACGACTTAGATGTGTCAGGCATGCAGCTTTTGTGTGTAAGCCCATACTACCCAAAATGTGGCACGTGTGCCCTTGTGGTATACCAGGTGATTCTAGGTGGTGTGTAGACAAGCACTGAAACAAAGAAGTTATGTATTTAATCCTTATTTTAAAAAATTAGAACCAGCGTAGGAAGCCTGTGGTTTTGTGGATTTCATTATTGTAGATGGTGCCAGTCAAAAAATGTTAGTGATTTAAAGTCAGTTTTTTTTAAAGATTTTTATTTATTTATTTGATAGAGAGAGATCACAAGTAGGCAGAGAGGCAGGCAGAGAGAGAGGGGGAAGCAGGCTCCCCGCTGAGTAGAGAGCCCAATGTGGGGCTCGATCCCAGGACCCCGAGATCATGACCTGAGCCGAAGGCAGAGGCTTAAACCAGGCGCCCCTTAAAGTCAGTTTTGAGAAGGATAGTATATAAATAATAATGCGAAGGCATCTGGAAAAGGCAAAAAAAAAAAAAAAAAATTCCTAGGGGGACCCAAATCCCTGAAGTTTAAGAGCCTGGTCTGGTGGAAGTAGGAGACTTGAACCAGAGTCATCTGAATTTCAGTCCTAGCTGTGCTTATTATGGGCCAGTAACCTGGACCCAACCACTTGGTGTCTCAGGGCCTCACCCTTTCAAATGGACAATGGGGCTATGCCTGTCATCTCCTGAATGTCAAACCCAAAGTGATTCTAAAGGAAACCTTCACCAAAGGCAAAATTTAAGCTATACTAAGAAGTCCTTATTTTGAGCCTTCTCTACCTCACATCACCTGCCCTCTCCCTGGGGTTCCCTGCAACTCAGAACCTGGACCCAAACGCTCCAATCAGCCGTGAGTGCTGCCGGTTGTTAAGCCTGACCATTGTAATAAGCATCGATTATCATTATCAACATTATTATATTTACCTAAGATCCCTGGTGCATACAAAAATGCAGAGGGCCCTCGCACATCCTTTGCTTTACAAGAAAGATTTGCCGTGTCTAAAAACCATTTCTAGAATTAATTTGCCTTCTGCAAACAATTTATATTAATGAAAACACTTTGAGTTGGGGGAGGGGGGGCTGTTCTGCCTGCAGAATGTGTTTGCTTTGTTCACCTAGAATAAAAAGACTTCGAGTGCGTGTTTGTTTTGAATAAATGAGTATCTGCTTGTCAGGAGGAAGGGCTGCCCTGTGCCTCTGATTCAACTTGGTCTGGTCGTCCTCTCCAAGGCCGACAGTGGCACGGGCAAGAGGCAGGCTCTGGTCGCTCGCATTTTAATACATAACAATGCCTGTCATCTGTTTTGCTGTATTTATAGGCCCCCTCTAGGGCTCGTATTTGATCATGGTGGAGAAAGAGGCTGCCAGTCTCATCTGAGGCTGGAATAAGCCAAAGGGGAGGGTGGGCTTTGGACCCCGTCTCCCATTTTCCCTGTGAGAGCCTCCCCAAACCATGCCTCGTACTTCTCTACAGCAGCTACTCTCCCTCTGCATGTGCTTATTCTATTTATTTGGGTCGATGAGGCTCATTTTCTTCTCTACAGATGGCAGCAGGATCCCTTGATCCTGCACTGACGCTCCCTGCCTGTCAGAGGGAGTGGGAGAGGGGAGGAGAAGGAGGGGAAGGGGAGGGAAGGAGGACCCAGTGAGGTGAGGTGACAGCAGCCCCAAGCCAACCTCACCGGCCTGCTTCCCACCCTGGATGTTGAGGTCAGTGTCTGGAGCTCAGCCTGACCCACCCCGCCTCGCTGTTTGTGATTGTGAGCATCTCGAATGTTTAGCGTTTGACAGTCCCTGGATGATATCATACTCCAGAGCTCTCTGCAGCAGCCTGGCCAAGGCTGTGGGGTGTGAAGTCTCCAGCTCTGCCTCGCTGGCATCCAGGGCATGTGTGTGTCTGCATAATAACCTACAAAACGCTTCATGCCCCTCGATGCACCTGCTTAGGGCCTCAGGGAGAAGAGGGCTTTGTCGCCATGGCTTTGTTTGGGAGCTGTCGCCTGTGTTATCCCGGATTCATCAGCCCTTACAGTTTGTGTGGGCTACCTAGGGCCAGACAGGAGATCCGAAGTCACTGGAAGGGGCCCTCTAATTACCAAGGTGGGACTCAGTCCTCAGCGAGTGGACCCCTCTTGTCCCAGAGATGGACCAGCATGATGTCTTCTGCTGGGGATCGCTGGCAAAGCTGGCAGAGAGGCAGCCCTGTGCCCAACTGCCCTAGTCTCCTCCTGGTGCTGCTGTCTGCCAGCTTCTGTGACTTTAGGGCCTCAGCTTCCCAGATCCTGAGATGGGAGTGATAGTGAAACCCCCCAGAGGGCCATCCCGGGATTAAATGGATTCATATCGCCAACACCGGCCATACTGATGTGCCGTGACAGAGCCTGAGAAAGAAACACCGTGAATGAGTTTTCTCCCAGGGGTGGTGGATTACCCTGAGGTTTAGAACGATAGTGTTGCCAAGTCCCAGGATGTCAGATGTGGAGATCCTGGTCCCAGGCAGAGAAGGGCAGTGATTCCTTCAGGACCACGGGCTCTTTCCCGCCCAGAAAGACAGCACTGTTCTCCCCATTCTCACCAAGGAAGGAGCCCTCCGAGAGGTCCCTGTCTGAATGGGTTTGCTCAGCCCCTGAGGGTGAGGAGTGAGGGACAAAGAAAAGGGGCGAATAGCAAGAATGGCCCCAAATTCTGAAGACTGAGGGAGACTTTTTTTTTTTTAAAGTCACATTTCCTCCCCTTTCTTTTTCCACTCCCAGAAGAGTAAACACTCTGGGTCTAGCCTCTGTTCCTTTAGCTCATCAGCTCTTTGATAGCTCTGCAAGGCAGCTGGGGCCCCAAGGCTGCATAGAGATATGGAGAACACTGGCCCGACTAGGCGCTGATAGGCAGTTCCTCTAGCTAGGGTCCCAGGACCCCCGCAAGAGGCAGGGGGCGGGAGGGAAATGCCAGCACATGCAGCCTGGACCAGGGTGACAGTGTTCCCCGGCATGCCCCAGACCTCCAGTGCGTCTGGGGAACACAGCAGGGGTGGGGCGGCACCACCCAGGGCAACACCGCCTGGGGCTGCCGAGGACAAGGTGACTGGGGGCAGTGCGACGGGGTCATTGCCAGGAACACGATGTAGCATGTCAGGAACCTGCTTGGCTGGAGACCTGGTTCTGCCATCTTCCGACTAGCTGACCTCGGGCAAGCTGCTAACCCTGTTTCACTGTCAATTTCTCCAACTATTAAATAGAGGTAATAATGGTATCCGTATCATGGGTCTTTGGCGGGGAGTTAAATGAGATGATGCTTAGAGAACTGGCTCATTGCCCGGCGGGTCAGCTCTTTCACTTATCCAGAGGAGTGAGGGCAGTGGTGACGAATCTTGACCCAAGAAGGCATCCCTGGCGATAGCAGCAACAGGGGTGACTCCTGGCAAAGGTGGAGAGCCCCCACCCTGGGGCCACCCAAGGGGGTATGTGGCCACCCAGCCAAAGGATTTGCCCAGAGAAGAGCTAACTTGGCTGTATGTCTGTCCTAGAGGCTAGGATCCCAGGGGGCTGTGGGAGACCATGAGGCAGCATCCACAGAGCCTCCCCTTGTGATCGTCCCCATACCCTGAAACAGCGCTGGGCATCAGCACTAGGTAGTCTCTCTCCCCTAAAGCTAGGGTACCAGATGCGGTAATCGTTAAGACACTGGGAGGTGTTAGCCTGGGTGAGGGGAATCGTTCCTCTTTGGGCAGCGTACCCCGGAGGAGAAGAACAGTGTGCGTTACTGTGCTCCTGGAAAACTGGGTCCCAAAGCCTCCTCCCTGCCCTTGGAAACCCATCGTGGAAGCAGCATGCCTTTCTCTGATGTGCCTCTCCCACTCCTAGCTCCTCGTCTCTGGACTGGCTGTAGTCCTCCTACCTTCTGCTCCATCTTACCCCCAGTCCGGGTCCTACCCTGCCCGTGCAATCAAATACAACCAAGCTGAGGAGAGAGCCGGGTCCAAGTCCAGCTCGGCAGCCGTGGTCCGGATGCTCCCTTTCCTGTGCCCACGAACCCCCCTCCCCCACTGTTCTCAGCTAGGGCAAGGGGTGACTAACTTATTGCTAAGACCTTTTTCTGCTCCAGCTTTTTAGTAACCAAAGTCCAGCTTAGTTGTTTGGTGGGGCCCCAACCTAGGGTCTGCAAACCTTGGGAAGAACTGCCCGTGCAGAACGCAGGATTCCTTGGTGTCCCTACAGAAGCACAAAGAACAAAACTCTAAAAGACTCTGGACCTCTGAGATTTTGCTCTTTCTACCCGAGCTGGGTTCTGCCAGGAAAACATCTCTTTTGTCCTGTCATTATTGGTGCTGCTGCTGCCCTAACAATGAGGGGTTCTCAAACTCTCACCATAGTGACGTCGAAGGGGATCTTTCCCTACTCCCCGATGCTGTCCGAATGTGACATTCAGGAGCTGAGACGTGTATCCAGCACTGCTGCTCACTGCTGGCAGGGGGCCGGGCTGGGGTGGTGAGCTGGAACCAGGGAACGTTTCGGCATGGCACTTTGCATGGGGTTCCTGCTCGCCCATCGCCAACAGAACCCAAGGAGACAAAGTCTGGCCCCTGCTCAGTCACTTGGCCGAGGCACATGGTTTGTGATCACCATTTTCAGGAGGAGGCCTGGGCATGTCTTCAGCCATCATCCAAACCCTGCCACAGAGGACATCCCAGTCCCTCCAGAGTATAATGACTGCTGCCCAGAGAGGTTAAAGAACTTGGCTGACATGGAACAGCGAGAAAGAACAGGAATCCAGTATCTGTGTCCACACGTTTTCCAGGATACTATACCGAGCCTCAGTTAGTCTGTCTACAAAGTGGGCATCTCACCAGATTGTGCATTGCTTTATAAATGGTACAAAGGTAAACATACACGTGGGGTGAGGGGTAGGTCGTGGGGGCAGATGTGACAGGCCAGGCCACCCTCTGCCTTCAGCCCCCTTCCCTACTCCACTTAGACCCCACCCTGGGTTTCCGGTGGGAAAATGGAGACTAGAGAGAGCCAGATTAAATCCAGCAGTAATATGGACTGTCCCATCTCCCTAAAACATCCTGGACGCAGCCTTTCGCATCTTGTGGCCAGCTCGCATCTGCCGGAAGGGAGCAGCAAAATGTGTGTTTGGAGCTTGGGCCACGTCTGGGAAGAGAGTGTTGGAAGAAGGGAGGGACCTTGCTAGGCCTGATTTCGGATCTGTAAAAGGAAGACGCTGGCCCAGTGAATCCAGAGGTTGGTTCTCAGGTCCCGCCCACTGGCGTTCTAGAGTTCCAGAGGTGGTCAGTCACCCAAGGGCATGCCTGCCTTTACCAGCGAACGGCTCCCAAGAGCCTCCCCTGCCCCAGGCACGTGTGGGATGCTCGGGACCTTTGATGAGTCAAGAGACTGTCCCGCCCTCGGAAGGCTGAGGGGGCCCGGCTGTGAAAGGCCCGTGGTATAAACACACAGGCTCTGGCAACATGGAAAGGTGTGATTCATTCTGACAGGAAATTGACCAGAACGATTTCACAGAGGAAGTGACCTTTCCGTTGAGCCTCCAAGGAATGAGGGGGTCCCTGGCTGGGTGATTCCCGGTCTCTGAGCTCCCGGACAGGGGCACCAGTTCTCCCACCTGCTGCGACCTCCTCCGAGCAACAGCTCGGGGCAGATCCGCAGTGGCTGCCGGCAGAGGTGGACTGCGTGACTCCCGGAGGACGGAATAGACCCCGTGAATGCAGGGCTGCTCCCGTCAATGGGCATGTACGGACGTATTTGCAGAGGCTGTGAAACCACCGCTTCAGACAACAGCGGGCCCCTCCCCAATCATCTGCCCTTGATTCAAAACCTACGTTGAGCGGCGGAAAATACAAATTCCTAATTCCATTTGGCGGAACATCAAAATGAGACGGGTCCTGAGAAAGCGCTGAAGGACCGTGAATGCAGGATGCCCTGAGTAACCTAGAGAGAGAACATTGGCAAGCACGATCTGGATCAGAGTTGTCGAAATGAGTCTGCAGCAAATACCCAGGCCACCCATTGCGAACTGGTGTTCTTTGCTCTGCTCTACGTCGTGTCGTCATAACAAGAGCTAACATTTGGAGGCCTTGCCTCGTGCCAAGCCCCACTCCCGGCACCTGCTCATCCAGCATACCGCTGTGTGACCATTCTACAGATGTGGAGACTGAGGACCTACCCCAAGCCTGTGCTCTCTGTCACTGTGTTACACTCCCATAGGCCACATCATCCCTGCTCACATCTAACAAGCAACACGCGAAGCTCCTGAAAACCAGCCCAAGCAACCGCACACCCCACCGGAGGGGATGCACACGTCTGACTTTTTCCAACTTCAAACCTGGAGCAAACAGTGGAACTGCCAGAAGCCACCCAGGCCCTGGGAAAGCTTTGCTCTGAGGACTCTGAAAGGTCAGGAGAGAAGGGGTCTGGCGTTGCTCTGAGCAAGTGATGTTGATGCCACCAGGCATCTAACAGTCCACACACTCTGGATCTGGGCAGATCGGGTCCCAGGTGATCCCTTGATACAGCCCCGATCACAGGCAAATAAACACCTTGCTTCTAACTTGGCTTTGGGGTTGGTTCTTCCTCCGAAGCATCCCCATCTAGGGTGGAAGCTGGCTCCTGAGAGCTGGTAGGAATCTAACCTGATGGGTGGGCATGGAGGCGTGTGGCAGGTGATGAATCAGACCGAGAATCCCCTCCTGAGTTTCAGATGTGGAAGTGGAGCTAGAACAAAGACGCTCTTCCTGCCCCTCCGGGTTAGGGCCCGAAGTTAGAGATGGGGGAGATGGGGCCAGCATGAGTCAGTCCTTTGAATGCAAGGGGACAGAAGCGGAAAAGAATTTAAATGTATTTCTATTTTCTTAGTTCCCTGAGGATCCCTTAAGGTTGCAAGGGGAGATGGGGGAGGAGGGAGCGGAGAGTATAGGAAAATCTCCACAAAGCAGTCCTGGCCATTGGCCATGAGGAGATGCACCCCCGCCTGGTCCCCAGCAGGGTACCAGGAAGCTCTCCCCACCCCCAAAATGTCAGAGTTTTCCTTTGGCTGACAGCATTGCGCCTGTTAAAATGCAAATTCTTGGAGAAGAGCAATGTTAGATCTATGGGTCTTTTACACCCCTGGCTGCCGAGGCCCATGATGGCAAATAGGGAGTGTTGGCTGCAAAGGACCTCTGAGACTTCTGGATTCAACCCCCTCCCACGTTGCAGGTGGAGATGTGCGAAGGCACACTATACCCCCAGGTCAGGGCGGAGGGTGTGCTGGGCCGGTGCTGTCAGATGCTCCCCAGGGACTCCCAAGCTAAAGTGGGTGCCGGGAGGCAGACTCCTACACAGAAGAAAGTGACCAGCAAGGCAAGGCGAGGTGGGCTGGGGTAATCAGGGATCACCCCAATGAGATGGGGCAGCAGGTGAGCCTCGTAGGACGGCTGGGGACTCACGTGGGGTGAGATGATGCCAGACCATAGAAGCCGACCAAGCAGTGCCCACTGGGCATAGTGTCCCTTAGGTAAAAGGGAAGCCCAGGTGTATGGGGGGGGCAGAGGGGTGCTGAGCTGGGAGCCGTGTTCAAGATTTGCCTGCCACCAGGGCACACAAGAGGAACTGGAAGGGGACAGAGCGGACGTGAGGAGACTCAGGTCTGGGGATGGGTTTGGAAGAGGCTCTGGAAATGGAGAAGAAGAAATGAGGGGTGAGGATCCCAAGCCTGTGTAGTCCCCAAAAGCCATGCGGAAAGGGGAAAGTCCGTGGTTTCATGATAGACGATCACCTGGTCGCTGAATGACCTTGAGTGACTCCGTCTCTCTGGGCGTCCGTGTTCTCGTCTGCAAGGTGGGAATGACAAGGCAACTAACAGCCTCCCGACCCCAGCCCCGACACAAAGCGGCCGGGAGAATGACATGAGATTATAGTAGGACAGCACTGTGGAAAGGGGGGGAGGGCCGTGCACCGTTTCGGTTCATCTTTCTCCTTAGAAATCAATATTGAGAAGTGGCTTCTGTACCCTCTCACCTGCCTTCCAGGCTCCTTCACCTGCAGAGAATTAACGGCACAACACAAATGGAAAATATCTCTTTCCAGCGCACAGGGATGAACGGACCAGACTACTGGCCACCAGAAGTCGCTGGTCTGGGCTTTCCCAGCCTGCCAGTTCCAGAGATGGAGGGTCCCAGCCTAGAGGCAGGGCCCTGTGGGATTTGTCCTCACCCTCACCATCTGGGACTCCCTGATTTTCCCTCAGCAGCCTCAGGACCCTCCTCATGCTCCCTCCCACCAGCAGCACCTCTCCGCCCCCACCCCCCACATGCTTGCCCAGGCGGCCTTAGGCACAACCATTTAATTTATTTATATTTATGGAACCTCCCAACTAGGTCAGTGCACTTTCATGCACATCTTAATAATTGTTGATATAGTGGGGGAAGAAGAGGGTCACGTGGGCGGTAGGAACTGACGCATCCCTCTCTCTCTCTCCAGCGAGGTCATCGGGGACCCGGTGCGAGGAAAATGCCTTTGTTGGTATACTAATTGCTGAGCCCATTTCGACCCTGCTTTCCCCAGCCCCCATTAGCACTTCTCCAATGGTTTTGTGGTTTCAAACCACAAAACACCCACCCGCCCCTGGGACTTTTAAGCGGGTACAGAGCCCAAAATCAACAAAGCAGGCACTGAAAGGAAATTAGACACGGAGTCCAAAAGAAACCAGGCTGCGATTCTAAGAACAGATAGAATTCACCCTTTCTCTTCTGCAAGGTCTCAGATGCCCTTCTCACCCCTTGGACTTATCCCTATCTTCTCAAAATGTACTTGGCTCTGACTCCATCCAGAAACCCGCTCCCCATGGCCACAGAGGTTTCTGCTTCTGTGAGCCCTGTGGTTTGTTCCTCAGAGAAAGCTCTAACCTGGGGGTCGCTAAGTCACGTAGAAAAGGAAGCTAATTTTGAGGAGCTAGGAATAAGCTCAGGGGACAAGAAGGGCCATAGGAAAAGGAAGTAGAATCAATACAAACAATTAACCAAATACGCCAATATGGGTTTCTAGAAAGGCCGTACCCGATACTCTTGTAGAGTGCCACCGTGATTAAATCCATGGGCTCTGGGGTGATTTGCTAACCGTGTGACCTTAATCAAGTTAACATTTCTAAGCCTTACTTTCCTCATCTATAAAATGGGGATAACACTGGAACGTAAATCAGAGTTGTCTTGAGGACTAAAGGACCCCGTGCACACACGCAAGACTCTTAACACACAGATTTCACGCGTGTTCATCTCCACACGTTATGCTCCAGTGCCTTGTGCTAGGTGAAAGAAGCCAGTCTCGAAAGGCTCTTTGCCATATAATTCCATTTCTGTGACATTCCAGAAAGGGCAGCACTATAGGGACAGAAAACAGAGCAGTGGTTCCCCCAAGCCAGAGAGGTGGGAAGAGGGTCTGACAACAAAGGGACAGGAAACACGTGGAAGGTGACACAGCTGCTCCGTACCTTGATGCTGGTGGCAGTTATAAGAGTCGGCGTCTGCGTCACAACCTGTAGAACTGGGCACTGGAAGGGACGGCCTCACTGAGTACGAACTGTCCGCTGTCTTGCAAACAGACCCCTCAGAGGAGAAGATTGTGTGTTTGTGTCCAATCTTCAAGGCAGGGCGTTGTATGGGGAGTGGGGGATTCAGGGCAGCTCCTCTCATTATCGTTCTGGTGGAGAGCCCCTTCCTCCCTCAAAGCGCAGACAGGCCTGGCACATTTTCACTGGAGCAAAGGGTGTTGTCCACAATCCTTCTCAAAGGAAGCGGCTTTGGCTTTGTCAACCTGCACTGGTCCCTTCTAGTCTGCGGCGTTTGTTGAAGGTGGCCTATGTTTTTGGCTCACCAAGTAGTTCTGCCTAAAAATGACTACAGTTTTTTTTTTTTTTTTTTTTGGTCTCTCTTTTTTTTTTGTTCTGGGTTGAATGCCCCGGCAGCCAGAGCTTAATAGCCACCTTCTCCTCGATTGCATTGTTCTGTAATCTGTATAATTTTAGGACCCTGTTCAGCACCTTCTCCAGGCTCGTGGTTCCCATTAATAATCATGATCAGCACTTACCTAGGTGCTTTTCATTTTCAAAGCCCATTAATTAACACTAATTAATCCACACAGCAGTGCTGGAAGGAAGGGGAGCTATCATTATCCTGGTTGCAAAAAAAAAAAAAAAGGCAAAGAGGAAGAAGGCTCCAGGTGACTTGCCTGTGGCTGCGAAGGGTAGGGAAGAGAAAGAAATGTAGGCAGAGACCCCTGGCACCCCAGATCCCAGCTCGCAGCTATTCACCAAAGTGATAAGAGCCAGCATTTATTGAGCAATTACTGTGTACAGAGAGCTTCCTGCGCCTTTTCTCAATTATTCAGCACAGCAAGCCTGTAAGGACCTGAAACTAGAGTTCATCCCTTTTTATGCATCAAGAAATGGAGACACAGAGAGAGGAGGTAGTTGCCCAAGGTCACACAGCCAACAGAGCCCACTCTGGTCTCACTGACGTCACTCTACACCCTCTGCCAGATGGCCCCTTACAACGAAAGCTTGCACCACACTCCACCAGCCGGCACCCAAGTGGAAAAGCTGCTGGTGACTTTGCCTTGTTCTCCTTGCATGCAAGTGTAGCCTAAAAGGGGCTTTGGAGGCAGCTGCCGTGTTGGAGGTACAGAACAGAGCTGAGTCATGGGACCGACCAAGGAGCCAGAGTCTTTTGACCCCTGAGCACGTTTCTTCCCTATCCTCTGCCTCACTTTCCTTGCTTACCCATGAAGAGACCGTGCTTTCCTTCTCTTAAAACATTTAAGGAGCTCAGCCCAACCCTGAGCTCTCGGGGACAGTTGGAGAGGAGTAAAGCATGTGCCAGTCTTCACAGAATTCACTGTGTCTCCAAGAAGCAAAGCTTTGGTGCCCGAGGCACCCAGACGGCTACACAGCTAGAAGAAACCGTTGAAACACTTACTGATTCCATTCAAAACCACATTCTGGGGCCCCATACAACTTGTACGTGGAATAACATAATTCATCACTAAATATTCTGAGTATATCGTGTGCCCGCAGAACTGGATGGGAACTCCCACCCATTCACTTATTAACAAATACTGAGCACCTACAATGTGCTAGGCTGTTGTGGGCACCAGGGATACGGTGGTAAACAAGACAAATGAAGACTTTGACCTTGCCCATTTTACCATCGGCGGGAAACAGTCAACAAACAAACAAAAATAGCACCAGCTCTTAAATATCAGACCGCGGTCCGTGCTGAGCAGGGAACAGACATGAAGAAAGTAGAAGGGAGGTGCCAGGTCGATGACATGGAGTGGTTTGTAGAGGCCTGTCTGGGGAGGTGACCTTTAGCTGAGACCTGAGAGGAAGGAGCCAAGAGGATAAAGACCAGGGATAAAGCTTCCCCGTGGAGGGACAGCCAGGGCAAAGGCCCAAGGTAGGAACGCTCTTGTCCTCAGGAGAGGCAGAGTGGCCGGAGTGGCGTCCCAGGAAGAGAGCCACAGAGATGGGGGCCGGGCTATGGTAGGCTTTAGGTCCCGGTAAGGAGTTTGGATTTTATGGTAAGTGTTCTGGCTAGCTACTGGGGGGGATGACCTGTGTTTTAAAAGGAGCACTTTGGCTCCCGAGCAGAGCCTGGATTGCGAACGTGGAAGCAGAGAGAACGGTCGAAGCTGCAGAGTGCAGGTGGGGGCCGAGGGGCTTCACACCAGTTCCTGGCAAAGTACGCGGAGAGAAGCAGACGGGGCCGGGTTATGTTTGGAAATGGAGCGCACAAGCCTTCTGATCATCCAATGAGGGCAGAAAGGGAGGAGGAGAGCTCGTGGTAAATCCTGTATTTTTGGATTAACGTTGAGATGGATTGGAGTCCTGTATGGAGACTGGGGAGGCGGGAGGTGCAGGGTGGAGGGCGCAGATGGAAACTGTGTGCTGTTCGGGGCACTGAGGGCACCATTGGACATCCAGGTGGAGGGGAACGGGAAGCGATCAGAGCTATAGATTCAGACCTGGGAAGCCAGTGGCGTCGGGGTGCGGTCAAAGCCATGGGGGTTGACACAAAAGCCCAGGGAGTCTCTGGAGATAAGGGGCCTCCAGACATCAGGGCGCACACACATTTTGAGGCGAAACAGAAGCATCAGGACAGGGGATCGAGACAGGTGTGGCAGTGAGGGAACAGGTGGGTCCCATGGTGTCCTGGAAGCCAGGAGCAGCTCAGGGTTTCACCAAGGAGGAGGTGGTCAGCCCCGTAAGTGCCGCTGATGGGGACAAGTAGGGTAAGAAACACTCCCCGGCCACATGGTTCCCAAACCTGGCCATGCATTGAAGTTACTGTGGGACTTTTAAAAAATAGAGATGTTCAGGCCCTACCCCAGAGCTGTTGAAGTGGACGTTAGTATTTTTTTATAAAATGTGTTTCAGGTGATTCCACCAGGCCATGAGCTGGGATCTGAGAACCGCTAACCTAGTTGAGCTCGTGGGCCAGAGACCAGAGAGACACCAGTCCCCAGGGCTGACACCAGTCCCCAAGGATGGTAGGAAGAGCACAAGACTCCCCATTTACCTAACGCAGTGCTTTGTCTCTTACGCGGCACGGCCACTCTGGTTTGGGGGAGATTGGAGCTGCCATGTGGAATAACTTGTGGAATAAATTTAACTCTGATTCTGGGATTCGACTTTGAAATTAAGCCCAAGCCACGTGGAAACCGTGATGCCTCTTTAAGAGGCCTAGAATGTTCAAATCAATGGTAATTGGCCTCTGAAGGCACCATTGCGGTGACTCCAGCCCAGTTCTCAATTATCTGCCCGTGGATTATCCCCTTGCACTGATGAAAATGTTGACTGTGCCGGCTGATTGCTCCCTGACAGTCCACACACAGCTGGATCCTTCTCTCCAGCAGCTCCCATGCGCTCACAAACGGAAAACCAAAAGCAGGGTACCAAGTCAAAAGAACTTGTTGAGGGGGGCCCCTGGGTGGCGCAATCAGTTAAGCATCTGACTCTTGGTTTCAACTCAGGTCGTGATCTGAGGGTCGTGGGATTGAGCCCCGTGTCGGTCTCTGAACTGAGTGTAGAGTCTGCTTGTCGAGAGCATAAAGGCTTCGCTGGTGCCGAATAGGGCTTGGGGAGAGGGAATGGCGAGGCTTCCATTTCTCGAGCACGCCTCCGGGGCCGGGCACTGGGGTAGGGGCTTCATGTATATTCTCTGTGTCCGTAAGCACAATATCTTCATTCTCTTATTCATTTGCATCAACTGAAGGAGACCCTGGAAGCCAAGGGTCCCACTGGGGTCACATACCGGGTGAGCCAGGTCCCTGCTCACGCTCTGGGATGACCGCCCCCCAAGTTTAGGAATGGCACTGACCACCTCCCCAAGGATGAGAACCCCCCTCCCCATGGACAGGAACCATCTCCCCACGGATGGGAACCCCCTCAGTAAAGCCAAGAATGAAGTCCCAACCTGAGGCAGGCCAGCGGCCCCTCCTAAGTCAGCCTCCTCACATGTCCTGCTTTTAAGTGGGAGCAGGAGGGTTTGGATGAGGGCACAGCTGCCTTGAGACCGGGGCCGTCCCAGGGAGCCCGTGAAGTTCAGCCCAGAGCCTGGGTTCTGATGGAGGATACAGGAACATCATTGGACAGGAGGAAGACTTTACCAAGGTAGAGTTGGAGCATTTGGACCTCTGGGCATCCCACCTGAGGCCAGGACAACCCGGCGACCCGCGCCCTCTCTGGGGTCTGGAGTGCAGGTGAGCCTCACCCTAGTAGTGCAGCCACGAGCCTTTGCTCTCCGATGGCTGTGCTACACCGCCCCGTGTAGGGAGAACAGCTCCGTCGTCTCAGAGACCGTGATTCATAGCGTCTTAGCTGGAGGGCAGGTCTGGGAGCTTCTCACCCTGGGCCTGTCAACTCCAGCCATGCAGCAGGATCACCAAGAGAAGTTCTATAAAATCGCATGTCAGCACCTCACCCCCCACCTACAAAATTGGAAGCTTCAAGCTTCCGCCCTATGGAAAGTGGTCCAGGATGCACCAAGAGTGGGGAACCACTGATCTAAAACTCGATTATCAGAGCCCCTGCAAGATCTTCCTCTCCCAGGCAGCTCTCCGTGATGGAGCTTTTCTCAAAACTGCACTGGCTCACATGGACCTGGTTTCAGGACCAGGTCTCCAGGCCAGGCCTTCCCTTCCTGGGCCTGCACAGTGGATCTGGGCTGCTCTCCGTGGAGTCTGGTTGCTGCTGGTGCCCAAGGGATTTCTGCAGTGGACTGTAGGCCCCATAGCAGGCGAGGAGCAGAGCCCAGACGGCCTGGTGCCCTAGTGCTCACCTAGTCCAGGGCCTGGACCTCTGCCCTTGGGAGGTGGAGGAGAGTAGGTTTAGGGACCCCCGTGCCCAAAACTGTCCTCATAGGAGAGATGCCATCAGAGACCCCATGGAAGTGATACAGGTTCATATAGTTCATGTCCCATGGCCAGGGCTAGAGAGTCCATGAGTTGGAGGAAGGGCCAGTCCATGGCTGTCTGGCAGAGGCCTGTTTAAGAGCAGAGGGCAAGTAATTTGCAGGAAAGACAAGGGCCTTCGAGGCAGTCTAGACTATGGTAGGTGAGCTTTCAGATAGCAACACCAGGCAACCCCCTTCCAGGCCCCCCACCTCTTCTCACAGTGGAGGAGACTTGGGGGTCTTCTGAGACCAGGGCAGACCCCTCAACACCAGGCCTCCATGGGACCAGCCAGTAAATCAGAATTTGCTATTCCTTCCCCTGCTCCTAGTGGGTGGGTTTCCTCCAAGGATAGTGTCCCTTTGTCCTTTTGCATAGCTGGATCCCACAGAGGCTAAAACAAGGCCTGTGGCCAGAAACTGGCCCTCCCAGAGTGGTCCAGCAGCCAGGTTCTAACCTCCCTCCCTTCCCATGCACTTCCTAGAATATAGAGTTTGGCTCTCCCTGGTTCCCAGCTCTGGAAGGGTATGGAATGTTAGAGCCAGAGGGATCCCAGAAGCAAGAAAGGACCTAACAGCCACCCACCTGAGAGCAGGTGCAATGAAAGACCCAGCCGTTCATTGCAGGGAGGAAGAAACTTCCTGAACAGGAGTCACATAAAGCCAGTGCTTGGAGATGCTCCTGGGATACAGCTTGACCCTGGGGAGACCTGGGGTCATAGCTGTCCTGGAGAGATGAGGGGGACCCAGGACTCAAAGAACTGTGGCCAAGGTGAAAACCCAGGTTGCCTGGCTTCCTAGCCTCTGCTCTGACACCTACCATAGTATCCTCACCCCAAAGGGCATTCCCAAAGGTCAGACAGGGGGGCTTATAAAGTAGGAACAGCCTGAAGAGGGAGACAGGGACTGCTGGAAGGTTTGCCGCTGCCCCCAGACAAGCCTTTGCTCCAGCTGTCCCTCCAGTCCGCTAACCAAATCCCCCATCGCCTGAAAGCCTGAGTGCCGCTGCTTTCCAGAACCAGAGACGCCTTCCAGGCCTGTGCACCTGCGCTCTCCCTCCTCTGACCCCAGGTCGTCACTTACTCATGTCAGTCACGTTTGGGGGAGTCTGGCAAAACACCGTGCCACCACCTGTGTCAGCCTCATCTCCCCGAATACTCTGCGTGCTCCCTTAAGGCAGGAGCCGTAAAATATGCTTCTTTGCATCATTTTCTCCTCCTTGCCCTGCCTGCACAGAACACAGCTGAACAGCTGAACACATCTCGTGTGTGTGTGTGTGTGTGTGTGTGTGTGTGTGTGTGTGTATGTATTTGTGTGTAAGTCGGGCTGGTCCGGACTGTGCTAACACAGACCTTCAAAAGTTTAATGGCTTGGGGCACCTGGATGGCTCAGTCGGTTAGGTGTCCGACTCTTGGTCTCAGCTCAGGTCTTGATCTCAGGGTCGTGAGTTTAAGCCCCATGTGGGGCTCCATGCATGAGGGGGAAAAAAAGGCATAATGGCTCAAATACAAGAGAAGTTTATGTCCAAGGCAATGGCCTTGTCGGTAGGTAACTCTTTAGGCACCTGGGCCCCTCCCATTGTACGGCTCCACCCCCAGATCATGAAGGGCAGGGAATAGAGCCAGGGTATCCACAGAGTCCGAAAAGCCTGGGCCCCAGAACAGCCCTCAGGAGGCTGGGGAGTGAGCTCCAGCCGTGTGCCCACGGAAGAGGGGAATCAGGGACGCGGCTGAATATCAGCACCCCTGACGGCCAGACGGGATGCTCAGCCTGGGCCGTCTGTTAAGGTTTGGGGCTAAAGGAGCCCAGCAGGGGTCTCTCCTCTCTTTGGCCCCCTGTTTCTTTGTGAGTAAGGGAGCCTAAAGCACCTGGCTTTCCCGCCAGCTGGGGTGGCGACGAGGGCCAAAGCCATAACAGCTCCAACAAGGACTTCATCCTCGCAAGTACTCACGGAGCCATAGGGCTTTTGAGACTGTTCCTGACTACGGCAGCCACGGATGGGGCCTGCCTCCTGTTTGACCTCTGGTCTCCAGCACCTTCTGGCTCTTGAATGTTCTGTCAAGCACGAGAGACCCACCGTGGCCGAGGAAGGCGGTAGTAGCTGGTAGCTAGCGGGCGCCGGGCCTTCTCCTTCGGCTGTGTGGGCATTCCCAGAGCATGTGCTGGGCGGGGTGGGAGGGAAGGTTCTCCTTCAGCGGGAAAGGGGTGGCCGCATTCCCCTTCCCACAGTCTCCTTGGGGTGCTGCCCTTCGGTTGCCATCTGAGGAGACTTAAAGGAGAACCTGGCATTTAGGGCTTCGTGCTCTCAGGGGGTCTGAGCAGGTTCTGCTCGATGGTGTGGTGCTGGTGGGATGGGCCACTGGGGGCTGAGAGGAGAGAGGCCGCCGGCCTCATGGGGAACTGCGTCTCGGCCGCACCCTGCTCCACCTCCAATGCCATGACCCAGGGACTCCCACCCTGGGAATCCGCTGGGGCAGGCGGCGCCCAGGGGGACAGGTCTGGGTCCTGGGAGGTGGGGTGGGGGGGGCTCTGGATGGAACGGAAGGTAGACTTCTCTGCCTCCGGGCAGCTGCTGGGAGGTAGCCCAGCCTGAAGGGCATCCTTGAAAGATTTCTCCAGACCCTGTGTCTGGGCATCCAGAGTCCTGGCTGTAGTCACAGGCTGAGAGGGCATACGGACAGTCTAGCTCTGGGAGCAGATCAGGTTTGGAACTTTTGGATCAGCTCTGACTGCTGCCGGACACGAGTGAGCTTTGAGGGCTCACCTGTGGCCCTCAGGAGCAGCAGGTGGACTTGAGCTGATCGCTTAACCTCATGTTCCCCGTTTCGGGAAGGGAATGCTAACACAATAGGGGTCCATTATGAAGAACAATGAAGACTACGCTGGGAAAGTGCTAGGCTTCCCAGATGGTCACCCAGTATTACCATGGTTACCGTTGTGACCATGAAGGCTGAAGGGAACCCACACACCTCCGGAACTTACTTTCCCCCTCTGTCTCTGGGGCAGACCCCGCACTCTGAGGGCAGGGACACTCAGGCCCACTGGCCTACACTTGAACTAGCAGGTGGGGTGGGGACTGGGCCTTGATCAACAATCTTTTATCTAAGGAAGTGGGTGTGGCAGAAAGCCATCTTTACAGCTCTAAAACTAGACAAGGACTACTTGCTTGCTTTAACTCAAAGTTTTGAGGACCCACTCTTCTCAAAGCGTATTCCCCCAGATACTGGCTTTCCTAATTACTACTTACTGAGCATTTTTCTAAGAGCCTGTCATTAGTGTTAGATCAGAAACAGAGCTAGTATGACCTGAGCACTCCCCCAGGACAAAACAGGGTGAGGCAGGACCTGCTCAGCAGAAGAATAGGAGGTTGGAGTAGAGGCTAAAGCTTGGCCCAGGAATGCATTCCACTGGGGCGAATCCACATTAATGATAATGACCCTGAAATGCCAGATCCATAGTCAGGAGTCCTAACGCCTCCTTAAGCCTTCCCCACTGCCAGCTGGGGGACCTGGGACAAGCCCCACCCACTGCTCAGCCGCCCTCCCCTCACCTCCCAAGACCAGGCTGGGAATCCAGCGAGGCCACAGCCGGATGCCCTTGGGAAAACTAGAGCCTTGTGAGAACTGTTTGTAATTTGAAGAGGAAGGCCAGAGTACACATCTGTAGGTGTGGAGAGCAAGGGGCGGGGACTTTCCTCTCAAATAGCCGCTCTGAGCAGGAGGCAGAGAAACTTAAGTCCCAGAGCCAAGCCTTCCCCTAGGACTGCCTGGAGTCATGGCCTCACCGGATGATAGAGGCTAGGGCTCTAGAGAGGCCCCAGAGAGTGGAGGAAAGAGCACTGAGCTGGGAATCCAAAGCCTGACCACCCACATAACTCCAAGATCTTGAGAAAATCAATCAATCAGTTAACCTCTCTCTCTCTCTCTCTCTCTCTCTCTTTCTCTCTGAGCTTCAATGTTCTCATCCGTGAAGTGTGGCCAATAATACCCACCTCTAGGGTTGTTGAAGGGTCACTGTCCGTGTCTGCATTTGATGGTTATTCAATAAATGGTAGCAATGACTACAGTGACAAGGGTGATCTCCCAGGTCCTCTCCTGCTCTGACAAGTCCTCTGTTCCCCACCCAGAGGTCTCTCTCAGCCTCCACAATAATTTGTGCCAGAGCAAAGAGAGCTCTGCCCAGCTGTGGGTCCTCCAGAGTTCTGTCCCCATACCTTCCCCACCAGGGCTCAGTTCTCCAGATCCTGCTGCTCCTCTGTAATGAGACTTGGATTTCAGTACCTCATCTGTCCGTGGCTCCTGGTGCCCAGTGGCAGATCACTTGCCACAGGAGCTGGGTTCTGCACAAGGCCAGTATTAATCCTTAAAGCTTAGCCTCTGCCCTCAGCTGCCATGTGTGGAAAGCTGGCCTTGCAGCTGGCGTGACGCCAGGCTGGTGGGGAGCAGGAGACCTGATCCTGCTTTGTGCTCTCCAGGGAGCCAGGCTCCAGCCTCAGTACCAGGTTCCAGCTGTCATGGCCAGAAACTTCCTTGTGTTTTAGCTGAGCCTCCCCACCCCACCACCATGAAGGGTCATGGCCCTCAGTGGCCCCTGGAGTAGGTAGGCACAGTAGCAAAGAGCTCCGCCATCTGCCACTGGCCACTGGAACATCATTTACAATGTGCGATAGTCAAGAGGAATATTAATAGGTCTTGCACACACAGTAAACCAGTTCCTTTACTGCAGGACTTCTCAGAGCCTTTAATTGCTCAGTCACCCAAAATGTATGGAGCACCTATGAGGTGCCTGGTCCTCATCTAGCGACTGGGAAAAGGTTGTGAGTAAGACTACTTTTATGCTCTCATGGGTTTATAGTCTTGTGTCAGGGGCAATAGAAAATACATCTGTAAATAAACAAGAGAGCTTCAAATAGTGGTGGGTGCTAAGAAGAAAGGAAACCAGCAAAGGCATAGAAAGGGAACAATGGGTTCATGTGTGCTCTCCAAAGGCAAGCACAACCACATTTGCCATGAACAGCTTTCCGGGCAAGAATTCCTTGGAAAGATCCTGAGGAAACACAGCATTAGATAAAAATTCATGTTAAATGTGTGGGTCTTCAGCATAAAACGCCAGAGGCACCCCCATCATCTCCAGGACAGCACTCAAGGCTTTCACCAACTGGCCCGCCACGCTCTTCTCCCACCAAACTTCCATAGGGTCTGGAAGTTGAGATTCCTCCATCACATTCTGCAAGTTTGGCCAAAGTGTTCTCAGAAAGTCCTTCCCTGCTTTCCATGCCTTGCAAACATGCCCTCACCCTCCGAGGCTGTATTAGCGGTAATAAATCTGCCGTAATGAACAGCTCCCAAATCTCAATGAGTTAGCACCTTACAAGTTTCTTTCTCAAGCCACATCCCTTGAGTCAGATGCCAGCAGAGCTCTCCTTCTCGTGGGGTTTCGGAGCCCTTCATGGGGTTCCGTATGTGGCCAGCAAGCAGAGAAGAGGGAGGGAGTAGGAAGGCACATGCAGATCTTAGGAGCCCAGTCCAGACTGGGTGCATCATTCCTGCCCATATCCCATTGGTCAGTCAGACATGCCCCCTGGCTACCGGGAAATGGAGTTTTACTTTTAGCCCCCAGGAAAGGAGAACCTGGCCAAAAGCATTGTCTGGACCACAAAGACCCAGTTCAAATGTCACCGTCTCTGTGAAGCCTTCCTAACCTTCCCCTTAGCAAAATTAGGACAGGATAAACTAGGGATGGTAGCTTGGTGTAATAGAAGGGGTGTAGCATGGGGACGGAGGGACCTGGACTCCTGTTCTGTCTCTGCGCTGTGTGAGCGGGGATGGAGGGGAACCTGACTTCAGACTCCTTTGCTTCCCCAGCTGTCGACATTTGCACCAGTGACTCTAGAGGCCTGGAGTCCCTCATCTGTAAAACAGAGAAATGATGGTGATACTCACAAGTACCCAGGAGGATTTGGGGGGAGGATGAAATGAGGCCATGTACTCGAAGAGCCTGACCTACAGTAAGGACTCAAAAATGTTGTCATTAGCGTAAGCTCCAAGAGCCAGGTCAGGTCCTCCGTCCTCAGACCCTGACTCTGTCATAAAAGTGACAGTGAGGCGGATGAGGCCATTCTCCAAGAGATGCCTGCTCTTCTCACGGAATGCACCTGCTTTCCCACAGTTTTGGGACACCCAGGGGACAGGGTCTGCACTGTCCCCAGCTTGGCCACACTCCAACTCAAGCTTCCAGCTGCCCAGCTCTGAGTCATTGTGCCTGGTTGTGCATCTGTCATCCCCAGTGGGGATGGGCCTTTCGGCTCAGAGATAGGAGTAGCCCACAGCCAGCCAGTGCAGAGGGCAAGGGAAGAAGGCCTGAGGACCACGAGGAAGGTGAAATCGTGGGCCTGACCATGGGGGATGTGGGCATGAGGGAGCGATTTCGTTTCATACATACTGAGCCCCTTCAATATGATAGATTCTGATCCAAGATTTTAGGATAGATCAGTGACTATAATAGAGATTCCTACCCTCGTGGGGCATACATTCGAGTAGGAGGAGACTATCAACATAAGAAATAAATAGATGCTGTGTATATAGTCCTGGGCTCCTGAGCTAAGAGAAGGCAGATTAGGCAAAGGCGGGTGGGGAGGAGGGAGGACAAACAGCAGAGCAGTCACAGGGTAACCTCACCCAGAAGGTGGGATTTGAGCTAGGACTTGAAGGAGGTGAGAAGGGAGTAAATACCTCTTGGGGAAGAGCTTCCCGGGCAGGGGAACAGCCGTGGCATAGGCCTGAGGCAGGAATGTGCCCAGCTTGGAAGTCAACACTGCTGTAGTGGAAATACTGCTGGGTCTGGTAGGCCCCTTGACTAAGACGGGATCTGGAGCAGAGAAGCATCTTACTGGCCTCAAGAGACATATGTTCTCAGGTCGACAAAATAATTATACCAAGTAATGGCCTTCTCAGAGTACTCAAAGAACAAGGTATTTCTGAACACGGTAGAGATGTTTCTAGGCTTCCACGTGGGTTCTCTTGGCAGAGGTTCATTTACGTGTGGGTTGTCTTGGAGAAGGCTAGGGGCTGATACCATTTCATTGTAAGTTCAGCATGATGGGGACAGGTAGAAGTCACCATCCTCAGGTACGTTTCTAGGAAGGAGTGTGAGTCAGGCCTCTGCAGCTTTAAGACCAGAAGACTCTTTTCCATCTTGCAGACATGATGGTTAAAAGACACCTTTTCCCCACACAGACCTGTTTGGCCAACTTTGGGAGCCTACTGAGGGGGGTAACCCCTCCCCTTGCTGCTCCCCACTAGGGCGCCTGGAAGCTCCTATGCATCTCCTTTTGATGTTGGGAGGATCCTGATAAGCCTCAAGCCTGCAGACCCATCCTTGGCTTGTTGGCCATGTTCCACCCACACATTCAAGCCCAGGTCTGCCAGATTCCCATTCACTCATCCTTCCTTGACCTTGGCCCTCGAAGACTCGCCCCCCCAGTCAAGCAGACCCTCATCTCAACATTTTGTTGGAACTCAGAAAATGGTGTTCAACACAGATCACATGCCGTGGAGCTCAGAAGAAGGAATGCTTCTGAGGGGATCTGGGAGGCACACAGAAGAAGTGGCATTTTCATGGGGGTTGGTCCACGCGCCCTGGTGAGGAACCCCAGCCTGGCACAAGGGGAAAGAGGCTGTGATGCACTCTGGGAGCTGTCCTTGGTGCTGAGCATATGTGGGCTGCAGGGGGCCGCCTTGGGAGCCATGATGTGTTACTGATGGAAGCTTGGGTTCCTCAGGCCCTGCATGGCAGGACAGCATCTTAGAGGGCCACTTCCATACCCCTGGTAGTGGTCTTTGGTGCTGAGTCAGACCCCAGACAGCCTGCCCCTCAGAGCCAGATCTACTGATGGGAAGTAGCTCAGCCTCAGCGGTCTGTGACACCCTGTTCTCCCTCAGATCTAGGCCTCTAGCAGAGGCTGTGAGGCCACACTAACTGCCTCCTCACCCTCTCTCCTGGCTCGCTCCTGCCCCCTCGCAATCATTTATTCATTCCATATCTGCCACGTGACACCATGCAAGGCACTAGGGATGCATCCAAGGTCAGAACAGACATGGCTTCATTCCCTATAGGGCAGTGCACCTGTAACGGGAAATTGCAGGGTGGACATAGGCAGTGAGCCAGGTACTCTGAGGGCACATGCCACAGTGTCCAACCCAACCCGATGGTCCTGGACGGGTTTGTGGTAAAAGTGAAAGCTGAACTATAAACTGCAGAGGAGACTTGAGGGGAGGAGGTGGGTGGGGGTAGGGAACAGAGACCCGGACCAGCAGAGGCAGGAGAACCGCATGTGCAAAGGCCCAGTGGAAAGGGAGAGAGAGTCAGGAGGAGCTTCTAGTGGGCAGGTGGAGTAAGGTGAAGGGCAGGGGCCGGCAGGAGACATGGCTGGAGAAATGGGCAGTAGCCTTATCATGAAAAGCTCCACAGAATTACAGACAGGAGTTTCTATCAACAGCAGCATTGTCCACCACAGGATTTTAAGAGAAGGAATGGCGGAATCACAGAGTGCTCTAACTGGGCGAGGTCTGCAGAGTCATCCGGCACGAACTCCTACGTTGCACAACAAAACCAAAGTGGAGGAGAGGAGAGGGAAAGCCAGGGAGCCAGGATCACTGCACTGAATCGGTTAGAACATAGCCCTGTGCCCACTGTCCTGGGCCATGGGCTCACTGCTCACTGCCTGTTAGGGAGGGATCTGAGGGTGTCCAGGGAGAGGGCTTATGCCCACCTCACAAGTTCTGATGAGAGGAAGGAGGCGAGTGCCCCTGCAGTCCCCACACAGCCTGGCCAAGAGCTGTGTTCACCAGTGAGCCCTGTGTCCTGGTCTGGGAGGGGCTGCCCCTGCAGGGGGACCTTTCCCATTCCTCTGCTGGACAGTGGCTGTGCCAAGGGGCCTAGTGCCCACCACTTTGTCCCTGCAGCCCAAACATCAGGACAGCCCCTGGACTGGGCCAACCAGGACTGAGGAGTTGAAGCTTTGTTAAGCTTTCCCTGCCACCACCTCATGAATCTTTTAGTAAATGAAGATGAATTTTACCACAATAAGTAAAGCCTCAGAGGGAACGGGCAGGAGGGGAGAAGGGGTGCCCATGTGACCTGGAGGAAAGCCCTTGCCGTGGAAACAGGGATGCTGAGCAGGATTTTCTGAGCCCATGGGACCTCTCCCCAGTCTAACAGGAAGTGGCAAGATGCCCCCGGCAGGTTATACAGAGTGGGTTGCCTTCTCCAAGTTCTAGAAGGTTCTAGAAAGAGCCTTGGTAGTTGTCGAGAGGTGGGGTTCTGGTTCTGGCTTTCCCACTAAGGAGCTGGGTGTGCTCTATTTTTTGGGGCGTAAAATAGGATGATTGCTATCCGCTTGGCCCACTTCATGGGACAGTGTGCTTGTCCGTGAGAAGCTGGATTTGAAAGCGCTTCTATTGACGGCACGATGAGGATTTGACAGTGGGGAAAGGGACTGCGGTGGCCACGGGGCTGTTTCCAGAAGCTTGCAACATCACCCCTCTGGGCTTAGTGGTGTTCTGTTTGGAGCTACTATGCTGATTAAATGAGATACTACATTAAAAATGCCTCGCTGGCAGCTGTGTTCGCCGTTATCCGTGACCATCGTCATCTTTTCCAGCCCTTGATTCCTTCAGCATGTCCCTGGTCAGAGGGATCACTCCTCCCTTCCAAAGAAGAAGTCTACCTTCTCTGCGGCCCCCACCACACACCATCCTACCCCCCACCCTTCCCAAAACTCTCCCAAGGAGCTCTGCCTGCAGGCTGGAGCTTCCCTGGAAGGCCTTTTTTGGGGGGCTCCTGCCCCGCCCCCCAGGTCCCATCTCTCTTCTCACCTGGGCCTGACACCCGACCAGCCTGCACAGCTCTGCACCCGAAAGCGCCTCTCTCATGACTTTTGTCCTTGCCTGGGGTCTTCCGGTGTTCCCCCTTCTCTCCGTCCACTGTGGAGCTCTCTGCCCCCTTCCTCCGGCCTGATGCCTGCCCTCTGACCAGCACCTCCTCATTGCCGCGCCATTCCCCGGGGCACTGTGGGGTCTGCAGCAGCTCCTCAGCCTGGCCTCGTACAGACAGCCACTGCTCCTCTTCCTGCTTTGTGGCCCCCAGCTCTGCCCCATTCCTGGCAGACACACTGGTTAGATCTGATGCCCAGCCCGGCCTTTACAGCTCTTCTCCTCTTTCCTCGAATTCTCCCCTATCAGGGTTTCTCTGCCTCAGCCCTACTGTTATTTGGGACCTGATGTGCCTGTGGAGGGGTGCTGTTTATTGGCAGCCCTGCCCTCTCCCCAGTGGATGCCAGCGGTGCCCCCCCCCACCCAGCTGTGACATCCAAGTGTCTCAGACACTTCCACGTGTCTTTCTGGGGGTCAAAATCACCCCCACTTCAGAACCACTGCCATATGCCTATAAGGTTTTGGCCCAGAACACCCTTCCCAACTTTCTCTGCAGGGTTCGTTCCCTTTCCCTGCTGTCCCCCCATCTCAGAGCAGTGCTGCCCCACCCCTGCACCGCCACCGCCACCGCCACCGCTACCACCACCACCACCACTTTGCGGCCCAAACCGAGCTGATAAGCACTTTCTCTGACTCTAGCCACTGTTTTTCTTTTTGGTTGCTCAAAGCCAGGGCCACTCAAGATGGAAAAAGAAAATGCAAATTGTACACAGTGAAATGCTTTGCTGGAGCCTGGGGCTCTCCCTTGTTTTCTGCTCCGTGGAAAAGCGGGAGAAGGCCTGGGCTGTGAGAGACCCCACTGGGGCTCCAGGGAAGCCACAGCCACACCCCACTAGTCCCCACTGTGGCCTTGGCCCCTTGCTAATGCCAAGTACCTCCAGGTGGGGGGGCAGGAGTGGGTCCGGCTGACCTCGAGGGGCCTGGTTCCCCCAGGATGGGGACCCTGAGCCAGCGCTGTGCTCCACAGATATCCAGAAGGCAGGTGGGAGCAGGCCGTGGTTTTCTGGAAGGACATTTGGAGGTCTGCGTCTGTTCTAGGGGGTGCCTGTGCCCCGGAGCTGACACTAAGCACTTCCCCGGGGCGGGGAGTGGGGGAAGTCACCTTCTATCTTGTCATGGCCTCTTCTGCCAAACTCTGCCTGGCACCTCCTTCCCCAAGTCTCAGCTCGCTTGACCTCCGATCCATGACACCCGACTCTCATGAGAGGATCTAGGGAACATTTTCAGTTCTTCAGCATCTTCACAAAGAGCTCAGAAGAAACCTGTGCCCATTTTAAAGACCCTTCATCCAATATCTAGTCCAGCTCCTAGCCCGCGGGGCCCCGTCTGGACTGGCCTTTCCCTGCATTGCCTCCGGGAAGGGCATTGCTCCCCTCTCACTGGGGAGACGCCAACACCCCATCTCTTTAACCAGCACCGTCATCCCCACTTGACCAACTTAACCCAACTAAAATGGATCATTAGGCACAATGCCTAAGAAGATGTAGGCATGGGGCGCCTGGGTGGCTCAGTGGGTTAAAGCCACTGAGGTCATGATCCCAGGGTCCTGGGATCGAGCCCCGCATTGGGCTCTCTGCTCCGCTCTCTCTGCCTGCCTCTCTGCCTACTTGTGATCTCTGTCTGTCAAATAAATAAATAATATCTTTAAAAAAAAAAAAAAAGATGTAGGCATAGGCATACAGGCTATTAAGCTCTAGCTATGAAAGGATGCCAACCCTTCACCAGTGCTGGACAAGCTGACTTCTCAAGGCCCTTGACCTTCACTCGGGAGCAGAGGACTCGGCTGCACCTGTCTCTTTGGCTCCCAGCATTCATGCGGACCACAGAGACATGTGGCTGCAGCAGGAGTCAGGGTCCCCAGTCCTGGTGCCCTGGAGTCAGGGGGGATCCCAACCAGGGCATGTTGACAGGATATGTCTTTGTCACCAACTTTCCTTCATGTCCCTTCCACCTACTCCCTCTTGGACCCCCTGGTAAGGCCACGTGGGAGGATGAGGGAAACTGGGCGGCCCATGGCTTAATGACACTGATCCTGGAAAGGAAGAAGTCTGGTTCTCCCTCCCTCTCTCCCTCCTTGCTTCCCTCCCTGCCCTGCTCATCGTCCTACAGCACTTGTCCTGTCCTGCATGCTAGCCTCCAGAAACCTTCAGTGGCCCAGCACAGCTTATCAGATGCTACCCACCTCCTCCCCCGGCATTCAAAGCCTCCCCCACCCAGCCCTTGCCTCTGGACCACCTGGACCGCCCATGGCCCCCAGTGTCCTCCTTAGCTCTCTGAGGGTGGCATTCGGCTACATGTAATAAAGGTCATCAGCCAGGACTTGGCCAAACAGGAGAGGGTGTCTGGGAGCAGGCGATGCAGGCCTGCCCCGGCGGCTCAGAAAGCAGCCCCTTTCCCTTCCTGCCCAGCCTGTCTCTGCCTGTCTCTGTGAAGCTGATGACTCTAGGTACGGCCTCTCTGGTGGAATCAGACCATATTTGTGCTCCCGTGACTGGCGTCTGTCATTCAGCCTCACGTTCTCAAGGATGATCCGTGCTGGAGCGGGTGACAGAATTTGCTTCCTTTTTTAGGCTGAATACTATTCCGTTGTATGAGGAGACCCCGTTGTGTTAATCCACTCATCTGCCGGCGGATTCCAGGCTTTCTTGCACTTTTTGGTTCTCGTGAACCGTGCTGCTGGGAACCTGGGTGTACAGATACACTGGAGAGTCCCCGTGTTCAGCTCTTTGGGGTCTGAACCCTGAAATGGAACCTCTGGGTCATCTGGTGGGGCTGTTTTTTATTTTTGAGGAACTGCCATCCTGGTTTCCATAGGGCAGCGCCATTTTACATTCTCCGCCACAGTGCACAACGGTTTCATCCGTCTGCATACTCACCGGCTCACGCTGAAAGGCCAGACTGGACCACGGGCGCGTTTTAAGCACCTTGGCGTATGTCCCTTGTTTAGCAGAGCCCCCGATATGTACCCAGCGCTCCACAAACGGGTGCTGAATACGCATCTGACTTCTCCTGTATGCGTCCAGACCCCACACATCCTTTCAGGCCCGCAGAGAGTCCTGACTCCCTGGTGGAGCCCTCTCTCCTGGTGCCAGCCCAGTGGTCTTTGCCCTTGTCCCTCCCCTTCATCTCCGCACTGCAGCGTTTGAGGAGGGTAGGGGCAGCACCCCGACTTGAACTCCTGTTGCTCTGTGGATGTGGCTTCTCCCCGACTGGATGCTAAGCTTCGTGAGGATCAGGACTTTGTCCTTGACCTTAGCAGTTTCCCAGACTGGCCTGGGAGAATCCCGAGTGCATTGTGGGCCCTTAATACACAGACACTCAGGTGTGTGCTAATCAGATTCCCTGGGACAGCCTCGTCCACCCCGAGGCAATGGAGTGACATCCTGGCAGTTGAAACGCCTCCTGGATTTGAAGCTAAAGCTTGCCCTGTCCACCCTGTTACCTCCAACAAGACATGTCACCTGTTGCGTCCTCTTGGGAAACCTGTCAGTGTTTCATGCATGAGGAGGGCCTCTTGCATATTTCTTTCCTCTCTAATCTCCCAAGGACCCTGGGAAGTAGGTAGGGCAGGGTTTATTTCACCTGTTTTCAAGAGGAGACTGTTATGGCTCAGAGAGGTTAAGTGATTTGCCCAAAATGCTCAGCTGGTAAGTTCCAGGACAGGCCCTCTGACCCGCTCACTCTGTAATTGCCTCCCTGTCCAGCTAACAGGAAAGCAGGGCTGGGAGGATTCAGTCAGAGCCTGGACAGGAAAGTGCTTTGTGGACACCGGGGTGCTTTCTGCCTCTTCAGCAACTGTCCATCCGTGTAGACTGGGGACGGTCCTTGTAGATCCAAGCGAGATGGTCTCAGATGGGGGTTCGGTCAAAGGAGGAGGGCGGAAGAGGGATCCTGCTTCTCTTCCAGGCACCTGAAGGTTCTGACAGCTGGACAGGACAGGGAGGATGCTCCCTGCCGCTCAGCCAGGAGTTAGCTCCAAGGGGAGAGTTTTTACCTCTGTGTCCCCTTTTTGCAGGGAGCAGAGACAGACCAGCGCAGGTGTGATTCCTCCAAGACGTCTGCTGGTCTCCTGGCTGCCTCCCTGGCCCGTGGGCTCTGGTGCCACACCTCCCCAGACTCTCTCCCTCCTTCTCCAGGGCTAGCCCCCCACCGCCCTCCCCCGGCCCCACCTCCTCTTCCCCCTCCTGCTCCCTCCTTTCACAAACATAATGAGTTTGATAAGAAATTGTCTCCTTAACAGGATTAGCCACAGAAATCTCTTGTCCCCTCCCATTCATTCTGTAATGCTCCTGCCTCATGGCCTGTAATTTTCTGCTGGTATCAGAGGCTCCGGACCACCTCAGGGATATTAATTCCTACTTGTTCTTTGATCGTGTGACTGCTGATATGCCAGGATACCCCTCCCCCCCATGGCTGCTGGGTCACAAGGCCTTACAGGGAAATTACACCGAGGGGAAATTACACTGAGGCCCTCACAGGCTGGCTCCTTCCAGCACCAGCGGCTTCCTGGGTTTCTGCTGCTGTCACCCCCTCCTGCTCCACCGTCCCCCCTCAGCTTCCAGTCCTGGGAGGGGAGGGGGGCAGTGACTACCTCTAACTTATTATAGGCCAAAGACGTAGAGCTCAAACTGGAGCTCAAAAGGAGCTTGCTCCTTTCCTTCCCTTTCAACCCCTTCCCCTCCCCACCCCCACACACATGTCCCTCGGAAGATTCTAGAGAGGGACACACAGAGATAGTTGGGCTCAGTGGATGGGTGTCCAGCATTGGGTTCACTTCCGGGGTCTGCGCTGCAGACAACAACTTGTCCAAACTCTCTGAGCCTCAGTTTTCTCCTGTGTACATTGGGGATGACAATACCCATCTGGCAAGGTTGCAGTAATGCACTAAGTACAGTGCCTGACACACAGTAGTAGGTGGTCAGTTAATCCCTTTTTCCTTCTCTGCTCTTACAAAGACTGGAATTTAGTGGGGGTGGGGAATATAGTTCTAAGAATTTACCAAGAAATTATCATCTCAACCCTAAGTTATATCCCCAAGCTCTTTCCTTGAGTGGATTCGCTCTGACCTTTGCCCTCCCAAATTTCTTTCTCTCTATACGTCTTTAGGGACTTGATGCAGAGGAGACTTATGGCCTCCTTAACCCAAAACATTAATTACTAGAAAGCTCAGCATATTGGATGAATCCCAAGAAGAGGTAGCAGGAAAGAAGAGGCTTGCCTGACCTAGGGCCCTCAACTGTGATTGAAGGCAGAGCAGAAAGACATCCTGAGAAAGAGACCACGCCCAGAATAGGCCATGGCCAGGGGCAAGAGGGTCATGCTGGGTGAAACCCAAACTCTGGGTTAGCAGGGCATTTAGAGGGAGAGATAGAGATATAGGGAGGCCCGAGCCTGGAGGAGTTGACCCACCATAGAGATAACTAGGATATTGTTAGAATCAGAAGAGGGGAGGCCAGAGCTAAATCTGTGTTGATTTGGAAACAGTTTTATGACTGATTACTCAGAAAAGTATCAGAGAGTGAGAGGTGGGAAATTGTACCTGTCTGGTGAATGAGCTCAGCATTCCAAGTGCTGGGACCACTCTGCACAGGGTGGGGAGGCAGCCTGTGCCCGGGGAGCTGGTGGGGCCAGAGCTGCACTCAGAGGACCCAGGCCAGTGTCACCACTGGAAATATACATGCACAAAGAGCACAACTGGTGCTCACATCACTGGTGAAGCCCGCACTGTGTGCTCAGCCTAGGGTAAAGCCTTTGCCTGCGTTTGTCCATTGTGAAAGATGGCCTTTGTCCACAGCTAAGGTCAATAAACAGACCCCGGGCTTGCAGGCTGTGGCTGTTGGAACCCCCTAGGGTGATTTGAGACTTCTGTGCTTAAGGAGTTGTGGAATCAGACAATCTGGGTTCTGATCCCAATTATGTTGTTTTCTAACTGTATGACCTTGGGCGAGTATCTGAATCTCCACGAGCCTGGTTTCCTTATCTGTAAGATAGGGATAATCTTGTGTGTGAAGCCTCTTGCACTCTGCTTGGCACTTAATGGAAATCCATAAATGAGAAGGACGTCCCTCCCACCCCCCTCGTCCCTCCCCCGTGCACAGGCACCAAGGAAGACAAGCATTTTTAAGATCGTGAACAAAAACTTAGTGAGTGATAAAAGCCTGGTAAGGGATACAGGTACCCCAGGTTAGGGGAGGAAGAGGAGGAGAAGGCCTGGGGAAGGGAGGTGAGGTTCCCGACAGGTAGGCTGTCATTTCGAGCTTACAGGTGGGGAGATGGCACAGTGGTGGGGAGAAGCGCTCGAGCCGGTTACTGTGGGGGCAGAGCGCTTCTGCCTCTCATCATTTCAATGAGACAGCCTGGCTTGGAGAGCTGATGAGACACGGACGCCGAAGGACTGTGAGCATGTCTGCCTCTCCTGACAAGCACCCTGGCTGGCTTTGCTGATGGACCACACCGCTGGGGCGATTAGCCTGTAAATAGAAAAGCTGGGTGCTCAAAATAATGCAATTGCCTCCGCTGTCTGAGCGGTGTCAGAGGATTTTCATGGGTTCTAAGAAGGGGGAAGCGGGATGCAGGAGTAATCCAGAACCACCAGCCCCAGCGGTCACTCCCAAGTCCTGAGAAGCTTCGCGTCAGCATCGGGCGGATTCTCCTTCCCCTGAAGCTGTGCAGTAAGAATAACAAGAACTAATGTTTATCGAGCAATCGCCGCACAGGTCCCAGGCCAGGCACTTGCATGTTTGCGACAACTTCGACTCTGTGATTCATACTATTATTAGCATAGGTTTATAGATGAGGAAACTGAGTCACAGAGGTTAGGTAACCTGAACAAAGTCGCACTGTGGAGCCAAGGTCGGTCTGATGTCAGAGCCCAAGTACTTAACCACAGGGGTAAAAAGTTTCAGATTCATGCACTCATTCGTCTGTCTGTCCGTCCATCCATCCATCCGTCCATCCATCCATCCATCCATCTATCTGTTCAAAAAATATCTTTAAGCACCACCCCATGCAGGTGCTGAACCCAAAACTGATCCCAGAGTAATGGAGAGGTAAGCAACCCAAGCCGTCGTGGAGGTCATGATCTCATTAATGGGTATGCACTTGACCAACTTCAGCAAGTGCCAGACTTGGGCCATACCAGGGATTGGGAGGCAGCAATGATGGGCAGCTGCCCTTGGCCTTCGGGGGCTCTGGCCACTCATCATGGGAGCTTCTTCTCTCTGCAGCGTGTGGACGCAGGAGGCCTCTGAACCAGACAGTCTCCTGGGGTGGAGAGACAGTAAATCAGGAGGCAAACCTAGGAAGGACAGAGGGGTGGTCTCCACTGCCATCCCGGTGCCCTTGGAGCCACATCGGGGGGGGGGGGGGTGCTTCGAGAGGTCACAGTACCACGCTCCTTATAGCCAAACACGCTTCTGGAACACTGTAAGATTGGCTGTCTCATTCTTTCTCTAACTCCCCAGTTGTCACCACACTGTCCAAAGGAAGGACTGGGACAGAAAGAGAAGACAGCTCCCTGAGACCTCACTGCAGCCCTGCATTACTCCCCCATTACAGAGGAGGAGGCTGGGGGCGAGGCCCTCCTGTCCAGGACCTGGTCCAGGTCACACAGCAGCTAAGGGGGGTGGGTAGGTGGTGGTGGCAGTGCTTCCGATGGCAGATAAGTGCCCTGTAGCATATTCCCAGAAGTCGCAGGGGCGAGGAAGGGGGACATGAGGTATCTGTAAGGAACTTGCATTTTATCTGGGAATACAGGAATGGTTCTTGTGGGCTGGCTAGGGAACAATGTAAACGTGAGAGCTGAGGCTCTCCGGAGTCCCACAGTGTGGCCTCACAGGTGGAGACATGCAGTGTTTGGAAAAGGAGAGAGAATCTGCATTAGCTGAGCTTTCCAAGAGGATGTCCAGAAGAAAGAGGGTTCAAGAAGGGTCTTATAGGGGTGCAGGGGAGGTGAGTGGCCCTCCCTGTGGGAAGGAGCTGGTGAGGATGCCCAGAGGAGAGTGGCATGGCGGGAAGTGGCTTAGCCAGAGTGAGGCTCTGGATTCGGACAGCCCCAGCTCTATGATTTGGGGCAAACTGCTTTGAGCTTTCTGATGGTCAGTTTCCTCATCTGTGAGAGGGGAGGGGAAACCTCTCCCTCAGTAAGGCCGTAGCAAGGAGTGAATGAAAGATCGTGTCAGGGAGAGCCCCTAACTTGGTGCCTGGAAGCCGTCCCCTTGTCCTGAGCCTCTGGTGCAGAATGAGGGCTGGGCCTATGGCAGGGGTCAGGACCCTCAAAGGGCCTGCAGTCTAGGGACGGTGCCAGGCTCCTGGTGACTCAGTGCACACTTTGTCACAGCTGGGATGGTGCACAGGGAAAGAGGACCTGAGACAGATGCGCGGGGAGGGTCTTTTTGAGGAGGGGAGAGTGAGCTGAGCTCCAGCGGGGCAGTGGTCAGCATGCACTTTGGGAAGGAAGGGGGCAGGGGTCCCAGGGGCCAGGGTTGGAAGAGGAAGAAGCTGGGGTTTCTGGAGGAGCAGAGGAAGGCCCCTGTGGCTGGAGTTGGAACCACCCATCAGGGATCAGCGGAATCATGGTGGGCTTTGATGCCCCGTAAAGGATTTTGGTCTTTATCCTGAGAGAAATAGGAAGCCACGGGGTGGTTTATGGTGGGATCAGATGTCCATTTTAAGAGGCTGGAGCTTTAGGGAGGGATATGAATCAAACGAGGCCCCAGCAGGTGTGGACGTATAGTTGGGGCCTTGATGCAGAGTTGGCTGATCACGATATGCGCAAAGTGCTATGGGGCTAGTGATCGCTGCGGAGGCCTGGGGGGGGGGGGGGCTAGGGGGGTCAGAATGGATCTCTTACTCCACCCACGATAAAAGGAAAATCTCAGCTACTCCATGACCCACAGCGGTTCCAGCTGCAGCATGGTCATTGGGGGGAGGATGGAGAACAGAGTTGGGAGCCACACATGGGAGGTGAGCCCTTGGGGGGCAGTCACCGTCCATCTGCCCCAGGCCCAAGGACACAGGGTCCCCCTCCCTGCCGGCCGCCAGGCTATCGGGGTTCTGTAGAAGCAAGGCTGCTTTCCCGGATTGTAATAATAGTTATTTCTATTACACCATGAACATCTGACACATGGAGCGAGGCGCTCGGAAGCCCCCCCAGTGGGTAACATAAAAGTGGGGGTGGGGGCTCCGGGGAGGCTGGGAGGCCATGTGCAGCCGGAGGAGGACGGGGAAGAAAGAGGCTTATTTCAGCACCCTGTTATTACAGCATCTTGTTTTCATAGTTTGTTCAACAGACCTCTCTCCCTCTCCCTCCTCCCCCCTCGCCTCTCTCTTTTTCATCTTCCTCTCTCAGCAAATCCATTTAAATGCAATTCTATTCTTAAAGCGCCCCTCTCATGCATGTCTAATGAATGTCAGGGAAATGCTATTACAATGGGGCTGAGGAGGATCCGATCCGCAGTGTGTGTACAAGTCATTTGAAAGGAAGCCTGGGAGTGCTCCAGCTTTATTACAGCATAATTAGAAATAAAATCTTGTTGCAATAGGAGAATGAGAGATGTGTGCTAATCCTGGGGTAGGGAAGGATAGAGCTGTATTTGGAGAAAGGGACTCAGGGAGAGAGGAGACCAGCCACTGCTCCTGTCTCCCTCCGCCAGAACTCTCCTGCTGGCTCCCCTCCCCAACCCCGTCCATCCCAGCACCCCCTGGGAGCTCCAGGTCCTGGGCAGTGCCCCGGAGACAGTGCTGATGCCCTCCTAGGTCTCAGCTGCCCAAAGCAGTCAACCCACCAGGGCTCCCGGGAGCGGAGTCTGGTCCCTCCCTGGGAATCCACACCGTCCTCCTTGCTCAAGACGCCAGCTCGTGGGCAGCTGGGAGGTGGTGGGAATGGTCTACAGCACCCTGTGCGTGCAGGCCAAGGCCCAGGGCAGGTGGTGAGAGCCCCCCACCCCACTGCTATGGGAATTATACATTCCCTTATCCATTAACTCATTCAGTTACTCAGCAATGACTAACTGACTCCCTCTTATGTGACAGGCACTGAGTTGGGCATGTTCTTTATATCATTTAATTCTCCCAAGAAATAGGTTCAGAGAGGTCCAGTGGCTCACGCAACACCTTCCAGCAAGAAAGGGAAACATGGTTCAAGCCCACGCCCTTTTGAATGCAGATGGGGCCTTTTATGCTCCATGATGCTATCAAACATCCTTGGCCCTCGAGACCTCAGGTTCCCATCCCTCCAGTGACCCCCATCTCTTATAGGGGCCAAAGGCAGAAATAAAGATAGGGAGCCTGGCCCATCTCCCTTCCAGGGAAGACGTGGGGACTCCGCGCTGGTGGCAGCTCAGCATGGTCAGGCTAGGACGACCATGGGGGTCAGACGCTGTTACACCCTTGTAGACCACTCTGGACCGAGGTGTTGAGACCACGTTGGCTCCTGTGCTCAGCACTCCTCAGAGCTCTCGCTGAGATGGGGTTAAAAAGAGAGACACACCCTCCCCCCACCCTTGCCGGGCCAAGTGGAGGGAAACTGTAGAATCATGAGGAAAGTGAGGCTTGGGACATCCCTTCAAAACAAGTCCCTTCAAATGGTCCCATCTCCTCATTCATCAGTTAGGGAGATGGGCCCGGGGGGAGCACTGCAACTTGTCAAAAGTCCCCCAGCAAATTCGCAACTAGGCTTCTCATCTCCCAGGCCAGTGCTCTCAGCCCTACCAGGCCTGCCTCTGCACAAGCCTTTCCACGGGAGAGACTCTTATAAACGACATTTCTAGGTCATGGTGCTCTTCCAAGCAAAACCTCCACCCTTTCTGGAAGACCACAGCTGGGTAGAGGTGTGCAATGTAGAGATGAGGAGACCACCTCAGCGCTTCCAAGTCAGCCAAACCCTAGAGCTAAGCGTGGCCCGTGGCTGGATCCGGCCAGGAAAATATGACTGCTGTGGTCAGCTCTGGGTCCCTCCAGCCTTGCGGGGGAACAGAGTCTGGGTCACACCCCGTGAGAACCGGATAAGTTCGGCGTCTCTCTGTAGTTCCATATCCTCCTCTTTGACCACTCACTGTCTCACCTACAGGGGCAGCAGTGGGCACAGAAGGGAATAGGCCTTCTCGCAAGGCCTCCTGGGAACACGTGGTCTGTTATGCCACCATCGGGAGCCTGACACACCCACCAAGCCCCAGCCCAGCCTGGCATCACACCTTGAAGACAAACTGGAGGCCATGGTGCCTTCGCCAGTACCTGGGAGCCCTTATGCCAGGAAGCAGGCAGGTAGAGCTGCCCCCGAGTGCATGGAGGTTTTGGAATTGTGAGGTGCTCTGGCTTAGCTCCCCACTGGAACCTTTGCTCTAGCATTTGCTCATGCTTCTTGCCGGCCAGAGACAGGGCGAAGTGTCTGGCTCTGCATACCTTATCCAGGTTTCATAGCAGAGGTCCTACCTCCCATCCATCTGGCCTCCTCACGCCGCAGATGCATGCATGCTGCCAGACTTGAGTTCCATTTGGAAAGGGAAAGACTAGCCACATGCCCCTCTAGGTCCCAGACTCCTTGGGCACACTGTGCGGTGGTAGGTGAGATTTGGGTGTTTGAAAGGGAGTGCAGACGAGACCCTACCCAGGATCAAAGCCCCATTCCCCGGGCCAGCTTCCCACCCACGCCACCCCTGCACTATGCCTCCTCTGCTCCTGGTATCTGACGCCCACTAAGGGGTCTTGGCTGGGTCTCTCTGCACCTCTCCTGCTCTCAATGTCTACACCCAGCCTGTGTGGTGTACTAGATGACCTTCAGGACCAGCTGGCCTCTGTCCTCCTCTGCATTCCTACCCAGAAGCCCTCCCTGCAGTGTCTTCACACAGCAGGATCCAGTTCTAGGATCTTAGTGTTGGAAGGGCCCGCAGGGAACAGCATGTCTGGATGAGGGGTGTGTTTGTTTTCTAGGGTGTCTACGACAAAATGACCAGAGTGGCAGGTCCGGTTTCTCCTGAGTCCTCTCCTCTTACCAACGGCTGCCCTGTCGCTGTGTCCTCACAGAGTCTTCCTTCTGTGTGCCTATAGCCCTGGCATCTCTTCCTCCTCCTACAAGGACACCAGTCCTGGTGGATCCATGCCCCACCCCTATGATCTCTTTTAGCCTTAACTACCTCTTTAAAGGCCCCGTCTCCTAAAAGAGTCACATTGGGGATCAAGACTTCACATAGGAACTTTATGGGGACACAATTCAGCCTATGACAGGGAGGCACTAGAACTTAGAACCAGCCAGTACCCAGAGCTGGGTCTTGAACCCACACTCCTGACTCAAATACCCTGTACTATCCACTGTGTTGCAAATCTCTCTTGGGGTCCTGGGTGGAGGCCTTACAGTCCTGGGGGTCCAGAGTCCAGAGAAAAAGAGGAGCCAAAATGGGTCTTGGCTTCCCTGGGGCTTTTGAAACCCAGGATGGCAGTTTCCGCCAGGGTCTCACCATCAGCAGGAGGACAGAAGGGAGTGAAAGAAGGATGCCCAGCAAGGTTGGCCCTAAATAGCATTCCGCAGGCTACCCTGGTGCCGGATCCCCAGGCAGGGCTGATTCTACCCCCCAGAAGCACCAGCTACCCCCATCCACCCTCCTCCGTGGGGCAGCCTGCTTGGGAGGGAAGAGCCGCCTTACCCGCGGGTGAGCTGTCTCGTGCATCTCCGCGCAGCCGGCTGACTGCATTGTTTCTGTAAAACTGTGCTGGATGGAGCTGTAACTAGTAACCTGTATCGATCGCAATTACTCTTGTGGGATTGGGATGCCCCCGGGGGCCGATAGAGACACTTCAAGGCTTTGGCATCCTGAGGCTGCCCCGAAAGCAAACTCGCACGGACACAGGCCAAGTATCTCTTCTTTCCCAAGAGAGACTGAATGATTTTTCTGATCCCGACCAAATCCTGGACTCTGGGCAAATCTCTGTCCATTTCTTCCCACTTCTCTGTCCCCAGCTCCTTACCCTATTGCATTTTGTGACTTCCTTGTGGGGGTGAGGGGTGCGAGCCAAGCAAAAGACCCCTCCCTCGGTTTTCTTGCTTTAGGGACCCCTCGGAGTCCAGGAGCCAAGAAGCCTCTCCTGGGAAGTTTTCCTACGGCCAGGATTCATTCATTCAGCACAATATGCACAAAGATACCTGGGTTCCCATACATGTCTTAATCACGCCTGCCCTGTGTGTTTACACACTTTGTACTGTGGAAACAACCCCCCTACCCCCTCAGGACGTATAGTACAGGACATGTCACGGCCGCTTTCACAGACATTGTCTCCTGGACACTGCAGGAGATTCTTGTGAGACGAGCAAACTAGGGCTGTTAGGACCCCCAGTTGCGGGTGAGACAACAAACGCCCAGAGAGGTTAAGGGATTTTCCCAAAGCCACACAGTTGGTAGGACACAGGTCTCAAGCCTCGCATTTTGGACGGCAAGCAGATGCTTCCCCCAAGCTGCCGGCCCCTTCTCTACCAGCTCTGCCCCAGCAGCCTGGGCCAGTGCCCCCAGCAGTGCATGCGTGGCTGCACATGCACTCTGTTCCCTCTCAGACCCACGCAGCCACCTGCCCATGGCTCTGACTTCCTGACAACACATGCCATTCGGTCGTGGCAGGCTTTGCTGCCTCTGTGTGAGGCCTCCCGGAACAGATGACTGCCTACTGCCTCTGACCGATCGCGTCACCGCACAGGGGCCTCCCAAGGGACATGGCTCATCCGCTCTGTCCATCCAGTACCTTCTGGTGCCGGCTTTAGGGCCTCCTTTCCCTTCCTGCTCACCCCCCACGCTGGCCATGGCTAGGGAGAGGGACACCACGTCCAAAGGAAGCCAGGTACCCAACTGCTGCCTGGAAGGGTCAGCCAAGTACACCTCACCTGGGACAGGTTGGCCAGGGTGCCCTCCAGAATGCAGCTCATGCTCTCCTGGCAGCTGGGTTTAGAGACAGCAGGTCGGGGTTGGTACCGAAGAGCCCGGGGGAGCCCCGGCTCTTCCTCTCACTAGATGCGTGACTCGAACTGGTCCCCACCTGAGCCACAGTCTCCTCCTCTGTACAACAAAAGCGCAGGTGCCGCCTGGGCCAGTGATGGCACTTCATGGGGGACCCATGTGGGAGAGCTGGGCACCTGAGGTCACCCCAATTCAGGCACCTTGGGGTGTCTTGCTTGCTGAGTTTATAAAACCATTGAAGATACTTCGCCAGCGGGACCCAGATCAGTCTCCCAGCCCAGGCAGACTCTGCCCACCAAGGGTGTCTAAAGGGGACAAAGAGAGAAAGTGTCTTGGCTATCGGTTCCCACACACGGGTCTTCTTCCTCAAAGGCCCCAGCCATGGAAACCTCTAGCGTCGGCAGGTGGAGTTTGCCCACAGCGGCTCAGTCCCCCTCCTCTGTCCCCAGAGGGGCAGACCGCCACTCCACCTCCCCCATGGCGTGGCATGGTCCGGTCTCAGAGTTGGGCCCAGGACATGCGGTTCCATCCCAGGACGCCTGTTGTCAGGGGGTCCCTCCTCTGGGCGAGGGTTGCGTTTGCACTGCCGTCCGCTACGGGAGAGATAGTTCCCTGGTTAGGGAAGGATGGGGGAAGGCCAACCTCAGGCACGCTAGAGAGGGGCTGTCCCTGTTTCTCCTTCTCCCTGGGCGGGCTGTCCCGGGTCTCCATGTGCTTGAGTAGCTCCTGAGAAGAGTGAGGTCACTCCCTGCGGGGCTGCCCTCTGAAGATGAGTCAGACATGTCTTATACTCCAGAACCTCCGGCCAGGTCGCTCATTGTCTCCTTCCCTTTTGTTCATGCCACACCATCCTCCACACCCAGCCTGGACCCCACTGAGCTGGGGAGCCAAGACAAGGGTTAAACATTGGCTTAAGGGAGGGGGAGAGGCAGTGGGCCAAACCCTTATGGTATATCAGCACGGGTTCTGGGGCGAGAGATCCCAGAGCATGGGGGACCTCGGGACAGGACTCCAGGCTGGAGAACCTGTTGTCTCCCTTGGCCGGAGGTGCCTCCGCTCCTGCCCGGATTCCTCCGTTCGCCGCATGTGCACTGAACATCTTCTATGTGCCAGCCGTGTTCTGGAGCTGGGTTACTAAAATAACTCCTTGCTGTCAGCGAGAAGCACCACGTGCTCTGAAGACAAACAGGCAGGGTAAGGAATTGGGCAGGGACACGGAGCACAGTCTAATTTTGAGAGAGGGGTCAGGCAAGGCCTTTGCAACGAGATGGTGTCTGAGCTGAGATCTGAACGGGGCTGGGAGTGAGTCAAGGAAAAAGCATTTCGGGCCCAGAAGGAGGGCAGAAGCAAAAGTCCTGGGGTGGAAAGGAGCATACAGACACAGATTTGCAAACCGCTGTAGGAGCTGATCTCCAAGGGGGTCTTGCAGCTCTGCTGTCCTTTCAGTTAAGAATTTACAAATTTAGGGGCACATGGGTGGCTCCATTGGTTAAGCACCCAACTCTTGATTTGGGCTCAGATCATGATCTCAGGGTCATGGGATGGAGCCTTGCATGGAGCTCAAGTTGGGCATGGAGCCTTCTGGAGATTCTTTCCTTCCTCTCTCTCTGCCCCCTTCCCTTGCTTCCTCTCTCTCTCTCTCTCTCTCTCAAAAAAAAAAAAAAAAAAAAAAAAAAAAAAAATATATATATATATATATATATATATATATATATATATATAAATTTCTAGGAAGAAAGGGGCCTTAAAGATGATCCAATTTCTTTCTCTTACTCAGTATTTAAATCCTCTATGCAATATCTCAGCCAAGCGTTTCTTCAGTCTCTACTTAAATACCCCCGGTGACAGGAAACTCACTACTTCGCGAAAACACTCATTCTAATTCTTTATAATCTTGACTTAAAAATTTTTCTTATTTTAATCACAGTAGAATCCATATAACATAAAATTTGCCATCTTAATTATTTTTAAGGCTTATGTTTTTATTTCAGTAGCATTTCGGCTCCGTCTTGAGTTCAGAAATGTTAATAAGTGCAGCTTTATCTCGCAAACCTGGAGCTCTGTACCCATGGAAGACTACTTCCCATTTCCCCTTCCCCAGCCCCTGCCACCCACCATTCCACTTTCTGTCTCTACAAAACTGACTGCTCTAGGTACCTCCTATCAGCGGAATCAGACCGTATTGGTCTTTTTGTGACCGCCTTATTTCCCTGAGCAGAATGTCCTCAGGGTTCACCTACACCATCACCTGTGTCAGAATGCCCTTCCCTTTGAACGCTGAGCAACATTCCATCATGTTTCTAAACCACCTTTCCTGGTCCACTCGTCCATCAGCAGACACTTGGGTTGTTTCCACCTTTCACTAGTGTGATTGATGCCATGAACAGGTGAACAAAGTCCTTTTAAAGACCCTGCTTTTAATTTTTCCAGGTACACACCCAGAAGTGGAATTGTTAGGTCACAGAGTAATTCTATTTTTATTAATTTAAGGAACCTCCATCCTGTTTAACTTTGACTTTGGAAAGCTCAAACATAATTATTTTCAAAAGTGATTGGATATAGCAGACACAGTGATTAGCAGTGGCAAGAGGTTTGCCAGACGTAGAAACGCTCAGTACTGGGGGTGCGCTAATCTGGGAAGGCTTCTTGGAGGAGGTAAAATTAGAGCTGGTATCTGACTTTGCTGTGTTGCTGTTTCATCATGAACAACATGCCGATAAAACTACCTTCAAGTTTCGGGGAGTGTCATTCATTCGTTCTAGAAATATTTATTTCTAGAGCACCTACTTTGCAATCAGCACTGCTTTCACACTGAGTGAAATGAGAGACTATTGGAGGGCTTTGAGGAAAGGAGCCACATAATCTGACTCCGGTTTTAAAGGCTCACTTGGGCTGTAGGTTGGGAACAGATGGAGGAGGGACAGGGGCCGAAGCAGGGAGCCAGGCAGGAGGCTGCTGTCCCTGCTGTATTTGGTCATTTCTGTTCCCTTTTTAGGGGCTGGGAGTGGGATCCGTGGAGCCCATACCTTCCTGCAAACCCTCAGCTCCTTCCTCCTCTTCTGCCCAGCACCTTCTCCCCACCAAACAGATCCTCCCTCCTGCCTCTGAGCGCAGAGAGAAGCCCAGCCTCAGCAGAGGGCAGGCCCCCTGCCCCCCTGCCACTTGCAGCCCCCTGGAGCTGCCAGGAGCTCCAAGATTTCTAGTGTTCCTCCCTCCTGCAGCTCTGGGGAGTCTCTGAGGCCCAGCTGTTTGACCTTTTGAAAAAGACCAAGAAGATGCTGTTGGTTCACCCAGCCGCTGTGTGCGGGACCTCTGCATTACCGAGGGCAGGCAGCCCCTTTCTTTATGGCCAAGCTACTGATGAGGAAGGAAGGGGAGAATTTGCAGGAAGCCCGGCCACAGGGACCGAGCGCCCCTCATCTCCTTGAGGTGGGGTCACTTGGATTGAGGATGATGGAGCCCCACCAGTGTACCAAGGCCTCTCACAAGCCACATTTCATCTGGCTCTCCCAATGGCTCCGTGACGTAAGGTCTATTTATTATCTCTGTTTTCCTGAAGGGGAAACGGGACTCAGAAGCTGAGCGCCATCAGAGAGACGTTGGTTGTCAGAGGGAAGGGGCCTTGTGAGTTTCTCTTATCCCACGGCTCTCTGCCCTGTCTGCATGTTTCGGGACCTGAAAAGATTTCTGCAAAGACCAATTTCTTCAGAGACCACACCCCCAGAGATTCTGAGTTTAAATTTAAAAGTTGCTGAGATGATTCTAATGTCCAAGCAGGGTGGGAAATACACATGTACCCTACCTCCCCCCTTTCTTTTGCAGGAGGGACAACTGAGGGCCTGGGAGACTCCTGGACCCCCTGCGGTCACCCAGTGTCTGTTTCCCAGGGCTGTCCTAACAAGTTACCACAAACCCGATGGCTTAATGCAGCAGAGATTTACCATGTCATAGTTCTAGAAGCCAGAAGCCCCAGGTCAGGGTGTCCGCAGGGCGTGCTCACCGTCCTGGCTCTAGAGGGGAATCTTCCTGGCCTCTTGCATAGCTTCTGGGGTGGCTGGCAATCCCACATTTATTGCCTTATAAATGCATCACCCCAGTTTCTGCGTCTGTCTTCACATGGCCTTCTCTCTGTGTTCATGTGCCTGTGTCCAAATCTCCCCATTCTTAGAAGAGGACCAGTCACACTGGATTTAGAACCCACGCCAATCCAATATGGCCTCATCTGAGCTTGATTATGTTTGCAAAGATCTTGTTTCCAATGAGCTCCCGTTCACAAGCCCTCCATTTTGGGAGATACTTTTGAACTCAGTGCACAGTCCATCGTTAGTGGAAGCGCCAGGACTCCAATCCAGCCTCCTAAATCCAGTCCTGGGCTTGGACCCTTTTTATCCTCCTCTTCTCACTAATGGCCTCCATCAGGTCTCCCCACCCCTCGCCAGCCCCCAAGATAGCACCTTTCCTGATGGAAGAACATTGTCTTCTAACCATGGAATCTCAAACGGCAGAGACCAGGTCCAAGACCTCTCCATGGAGCACAGTCCAGGACCTAGGGATGCTCCACAGACACTTGATAAACCAAACTGAACTGAATATATGAGTGCTCTCTTACATTATAAGGTATAAGGTAGTGAGGACCCCACTGACAGAAGCAACCAAGAAGAGGCTGCTGACCTTATGTCCCTATGAGAAGGGCTGCCATTCTAGGAGAGTCAGTCTAGCACAGAGCTTTGGAAGAGCATGGGAAGTGGACTGATCGTCTGGACTCTGCCATTTACTAGCTGTGTGACTGTGGGTAGGTTATGTAACCTCTCTGTGCTTTGCTTACTAAAAACAATAGTATCCATTTCAAAAGTGTTATGGGAATTGCATAAGATAATGTTTATGAAAGCCTTGCCCTGACATGTAATAGGTGCTCAATAAATACTGAGCTTACAAAAGGAGAGGCCCGCTCCAGATCACCAGGAAGAAGGACGGTAAAGCAGGGGTGGAGAATTTGTAGTAAGAGTAAAAAGAAAAAAGGAACCACACACTGTGCCTCCCTGGTTACGGGCAAGTTCACAGGCGATGCTGCAGCTTTTGGCAGGTGATAGTCCAGCAGCATCAAAGCAGTCCGCACTGAAACACAGATCCGTATCCCAGCCTTAGAGCCTAAGGGAAAGCGACCTCCTGGCGTATGCCCATGGCGACTCTGCTGGAATTTGGGGTGGAACGGTATTGATGACCAAAGATGTCTCCTGGCCCTTGGCCACCTCATGCTGTTAGTACCTCCCAGTCTCAGTGTCGACCCAACATGATCCCAGACCCGCATTTCCATATGGCCTCAGGATGGGGGCTGGACATGGAGGTCGTGGCTGCCACTCCCCCTCCTCCAGCCGGACCCAGCCTACCCTGAGAAGAAGGAACCAGGATGAGGGATAACTGCTCCTCTACCCGTTCCGGGGAAGGCCGTTCCCATTTGGGGTGTGGAGCAGGGGCTGCCCGACTGCCAGGCCACACCATCAGAGCCAGCCCTGGAGGCCAGCTGTTCTGTGGATCCCTGGCCCCTCTGAACCCCCCACCAGCTGGCTGTGCCGCCCCCATCCCACACCGTATGCCACTCACTCCGCCGGCCTCTTGCTGCTCCCTTCCCCAGCAGGGCCCATCATCTGATTCTCATCAAACATGCACAACTGATGTTGCACAAGTCCCCCCCAGAGGGGATTAACATAATACCCCTGATTTCTCCTTCCCCTCTCTCTTCCCCTCTCTCGAGCGAGCAAGCGCTGTGCCTCCCCCTGGCTGCGGCCCGCCTTTGTTTCACGAGGAGCGATATACTGTGTCTGGAAATGTTACTGCAATTAAATATGCACAAGAAGGGGGGAAGGGAGGGGGGAAATGAGGACAATGAAGGATGTGAAACATCAGACGCAGCAGCTGCTTGTTGCCATAGAAACCCCAGCTCCCCACCACCATCCCCGCAGCACCCCTTCCCAGCTTAAAATTCCAGTAGGACCAAGTGTACCGTCGTCCCGGGGTGCTGGGGGCCACGCGATCACAGGGTCCAAGCTGCTGGGGCTAGAGCACCTGTAGGCTGCTGAGGTGGATTTGGGGGTCTCTCCCCCCACAAACACACACCTCCGACCAGATACTTCTGATTGGCAGTAACACCCTCCAGTAGTTCTGCATTCCAGTCCCAGTTACATAATAAATCACGGGAGAGCTTCCGCATTTGACTTTGGGATGTCACAACATGGAGACAAAACGGCACATTCAGAGTCTGGTGGGGAAGCCAGGCTTTCTCTGTGCTTCCCCCGGGTCCTCTCCGACGGCTGGCAGCGAGGCTGGGCTCCCTTCCGCTTCCTTCTCGTGTCTCACCCACAGCACTGAGTGGGGGTCTGCAAGGTGCAGTCTGGGTAATGGAGAGGGCGTGGTGGGGGTCCAGAGGACAGGCAGGCTGCCAGATGGTCCAGTGTTCTTCCAGGGGGGTGGCCCCAACAATCTGCCGCTCGGTGGGGAACCATGTGACATCCCAGACCTAGTCCCACACGGTCAGGTGTCCAAGAGTAGAGAGATGGCAGTGGTCGGACCAGGCCTTAGCTGAGTATGAGCTGAGTGGGAGGTACGGTGTAATGGGGCTGCCTCCCACTCCAGCGCATCCCCTGAAAAAAGCGAACTGTCTTGGGCCGGGCATTGGTAGTCGCACTGTATCCTGTGCTCTATCAAGGCTGATAGTTAGGTACCCCCCCGGCACCTAGTAGGTCTAATCCGATACAAAGGAGGATGGGAGATATGGAGGGGAAATTCAGAGATCAATAGATAAACCAACATTCATTAAGAAACAAGAGATCATCCATTTTTAAGAAGTTCCTTGAGACCATATTAAATAAATATTAAAGATAAAGCTTCACCTGATGAAAAGTCAAAGGGCGTGACAGCTCCTTTCCAGTTGGTGAGGGAGGTGTCAGTGACGCAGGTTCGGGCTAGTTCCCTAGGGCTCCAGGGAATAGAACCAGGACCCGTGGAGGGAGCCACCAGGAGACCAGTTGTGACCAAGGAAGATGTCTCTAAAAGTCAGAACTATCTACTTCGGAGTGGACCACTGAGCGAGGTAGTGAGTTCCCCAAACCCAGAGACATTCAAAGGAAGGCTGGAGAACCTTTGTCAATGATGCGGTCAGGCACCTTCAGCTTTCAACCCTACAATTCTATAGCATTCCTTGTCACCAAGTGTCATTAGGCGAGATCCCAGTCCCCTGGTGCTGAGGCTGGTGCTCCGGGGTGGTGGGACACCACAGGATGTTTCTGAGAGCCAATGTTCAGAGCTCTCATCATTGGTTGAGGGGATCATCAGCCCCCAGGTGGGAGGAAGCAGACCTCTAAATAATAGGAGTTGAAGGGCATGGGGCCACCCAAAGTGTTTCCTTATGAGAGCCTGGCATTCGAATGTTAGCAGGTCCCTCCAGTGGAGTCGGCATGACCCTCTCCCCTATAGCTCCTTTTTAAAAACACTGTACGGTCTTGATTCCAGTGCCCACTTCTGGTGGAAATGGCAGCGTAGGGTCTTTTATGCCTGTCTGGGGAAGCAGCCTAGTCCTCAGAGAGCAGGCAGAGGGACCCAAAGTCAGCATCTCACTCTCAGTCTGGCTGGACCTTGGGTAGGAGGGCGCTGTCTTGGGCTTAGGGCATCTGAAGCTGAATGCAATCCCCGCCCCAGCTGGCAAGTCCATATTCTCCCCTTTTAAAGTGAGCCCTGACTAGGCTCAAGTTCAGGGTTTGCCTTGGGACCTCGGACAAGGAAATCCACTCCACTGCTAAGTGGCGTCAGATGTCATAATCCGCAAAATGGGTGTCCTGTCCCCTGTCCTAACGGCTTCCCTGCCGAGTCCTGACAATAAGACCGTGGAAGGACCGGGAAGAGGAAAGCACAGCATCTGTGCCTTTGCCTCGCACAGAATGAGCATTTAAGAACCGAGAGGTGAATGAGTGTTGTAACCCTGGCTCTCCGCGTCCCCACTGCTAGCATAGGTAGCCTCAGCAACTGTTCGCTGAGTGAACGGATGACAGAAACTCAGAGAAATGGGTTTAGGCTTGTCCTGGGCTCCATACGTGGGGAAAGCTGGGATCCAGAAGGCCAGATTTATGTTCTGCTTGTGTGACTGACGATGGAGAGGACACCTCAGATGCCTGTAAGAACAGATGAGTGTGGAATGTGAAGGAACTTTCAAACTCTTGCCCAGAATTAGGAAAGATGAGGATTTGCTGTACGCCAGACACTTCATTATGATTTCAGTCCTGTGATGCATTATTTGCACCTCCTTGTGTGGGTAAGGCTCAGAGACGTTAAGTGATTTTCCCAAGGTTACACAGCTATTAAGTGGACACGTCAGTTTGGAACCCAGATCTTGGCTGACTCTAAAGCCCACCATCCTTCTGTAAAAGTCTGAAACCTCTAACACCTAAAGGGATAACAGTTCTAGGAGGAAGGCAGCTGCCAGCCTGAGTGGCTTCTATTGGCGTGCCCTGCCAGGGGAGTAATGGAGTATGTCTTGATTGTGTCTCCAGAAAACAGGTTTTTTATTACTCACCACGGCGGGCTGTACATCTCTGACGTGCAGAAGGAGGACGCCCTCTCTACCTACCGCTGCATCACCAAGCACAAATATAGTGGGGAGACCCGGCAGAGCAATGGGGCCCGCCTCTCTGTGACAGGTAGGCAAGAGGGTTGTGGAGGGCACTAGCCCACCCTGGGGATGGCCGTGTCCATGCCATGGATCTGGGACACTGCTGCGTACTGAGGTCATCAGGGGACTCAGAGAAGGAGATTAAAGAACAAAAATACAGGGTCCAGCAGGGCAGAACATGTCTAGTATGGTTTGGGGTGCCCTTCATATAAGAACCTCAGAGTCTGCACCTAAGCAAGCTACCTCTCCTGGAGAATTGATAATGAAGGTGAATGCAATCCATCTTCTCTTTCCCCTTTTTGCCTTTGCTGCCAGGAAGCTCATGAGTATAACCCGATGTTCATAGTAACAATGAGGTTAGATTAGATAAGATTTGGGAGGATTTTGTTCCTTCATGACTCTAAGTATTTTTTAAGATTCTATTTGCCCTGTTTATGAGCCCATGTGTTTCTTCTGTTATAGATTGAGAGTAGGCAGGATATGATCCATAAACAACAATATTTATAAACTAAAGAAAAGATTCTATTTCTGGAATGATTATCTCTTTTTTAAAGGGATAGAAGCTAAAGTTTATTGAGTCCCGTGTGTGCCAGATCTTATCTATTAGGCATCATAATATTCTCGTGAGGGGTACGCTGTTCTGTTTTACAGGTGAGAAAAACCAGATCTTAGGGAAGCCAAGCAACTTGCCCCAACTGTTTAACCAGTGGGAGGCAAAGCCAGGACGTTCCCTCTGCAGCCAGGGTACCACCCCTCTCTGCAAGGAAGGGGTCATTTGAGCACCCGCACATGCCCCAGTCACAGAGTAAAGGAGGGCACAGGGTCCCCCTCAAGGAGCAGTGCCTTTCTGGAAGCAGTGCTTTTTCAAACTCTTGACAGCAATCCACAGATAGACATTTTTATCATAACCTGTGCAAGGCACATTGATCGCTCCTACCACATGCATTTAAATGAACTCTGCTATTTCCTATTCTATCGTATCCAATTTTGATTTATCTAAATGCTGGTCGCAACTCACCAAATGGATTTCATAAGTTCCTAACCGTTTGTGACCTACAATTTGAATATCTCTGCTGTAGAGGAGGTGGGATTGGAGTGGCTTGTGGAAGGAGGGTGAACCGATAACATGGTCGTTTCGGAGACCAGATTCACCCAATTGTGCAACCTGTCAGGGCCTCTGGAAAAGTAGCCTAACTAGAGGACCGACTAGAGGGTTCTGTCTCACTCTCACCGTCTGGGGTTCAGGGAGGATGACACTGACCCTCAGATTATCTCTATCCAGACCCTCTCTCATTTGCCTAGCCCATTTGAGGAGCAGGAGACAAGAGGGTAGGGCTCTCTGATCCCTCTTTGTGTCTCCAGCAACGGACCCTGTGCCTGGCACATAGTAGGTGCTAAGTAAAGATTTGTGGACCTAACCAATGCCAAGGGAAACTGCTAGTAGCTGCACTGAGGGCCTCTCTCTTTGTGGCGAGACTTTGGAATCTGCAGCCCAATTCCCCAATGTGTTAGAGTGGTTCCTTCGGAAGTACTGGGACTTGTTTGCATGCTGCTTTGCATCTCATTTGCATGCTTCTCATAAAACAGGGGAATGGTGCAGAAATCCCCCCTTCCTGCCGGCCTGCTTCTTTCTCCTGCACAAATATTTAGTCCCTTCCTCCTGCCAACCTCACCTCCACTTTTACTGGGGGAGTAGACAGGTGTCTCTCAAAAAAGACACCCTTTAAACCGGAAGCTGTGCCAACCCTGATCTCCTTCTGGTCTCCATTCCCCACCAGCTGTGGGGAGAAGGGGGGTTGGGGCAGGAAGAGAATGAGAGATGCTGTCAGAGATAAAGCCCAAATGAGAGACAGAAGTAAAGACAGGGAGGCCCCCCAGGCAGACAGAAGGGGAGAGGCGCAAGCACAGACAGACCGAGGACAAGGAGAAAACAGAACAGAAGAAAACCTGCCCAGAGGGACAAAGGCAGAATGGGGGCTGAAAGGAGCAGGAGGGACCCAGAAGGAAGGGAAAAGAGGGACGCAAGGAGACAGGGTCCCAGTGGTGACATGGCCCTGATGTGATGTGGCGTGACAAGGCATCTGCAAGCTGCTTGTCTCAGCAAACGTGCAAGTGATACCGGAGGAAGGCAGTGCAGAGGGGGTGCAAGGGGGGCACGTTGGGGAGCTCAGGCCTCAGCCTCCAGCCCCATGTGCCACACATCCACTCCAGCTTAAGGAGGGCGCTCAGTCAGTCCTGAACTAGAGAGGCTGGTCACGGTTTCTGCTGCGGAGGTTCACCGTCTAGTGACCGGCACCCCCGAGAGCCCCCAGGCCAGCAGGAGTGGCCGGACTACCCGGGGAAGGGTGGCCCCATCTCCCCAGCCCCCAAGGCAAAAGGAGGGAGTGAAAGGGTCCACGTGGCAGTGTGTCCTCCACGGTCATTTAGTGAGGGCAGCAACCACACCCGTGGGTTCCTCAGTCCTCACAGAGTGTTCCAGAAAGCAAGAGGGCGGGAAGGAAGATGGGCACAGGAGATGTGTTGGATAAAGGACTCTGAATCCAGCCCAAGGTGCTGGCTTAGCCTCACCCCTCACGAGCTGTGCAAGGTGGCAGAGAATAAGGAGAGTCCCAGACCTCGGGCTCCTCATCTGTAAAATGGGAGCAACCCCCACCCCAGCTTGTTGTGAGAAACGGGGACCAGATGGGCAAAGCTTAGCGTGTGTCTGCCACGTGGGGAGCACCCAGGAGACGAGCTGCCGTGTTGTGGTGGCTGTCTTGTTCCTGTGCTGTAGCTGCATCATTGTTTCTACTGCTTTCCAAAGAGCGTCTGTTGGGGAGGGGGAGGAGAGTGACTTTCCTCTTTCTGTACGGTCCACGGTGAAGGAGGCAGTTGCAAGAACGGTCTGAGCTCCCTAAAATCCAACCCCCAAACAGCCATTCCGAGCATGTAGGTCCTTCGTAGAATTTACCGAGAGCTTCCATGAATATGAACTCCAGGCAGTACACATTATCATCTGCCTCTATAAAGATGAGACCAGTGACCAGAGAGGCTGGCCGAGGAGTCCAGGGCTCCCCAGCTCATGGGGGGGGGGGGGCTAAGCCATGTGCAGAAGCCGTGTTCAGGGCACCTTTCTGGGGCAGCATGGCTCATCCAATTGGAGGAGGTCCCAGCAGCCTCCGCAGGGCGCCCCGAATGCCCCTGGAGATTTCTCGGGGCTCAGCCATCTGGCTCCCCCAGCCCCACGCCAGCCCTGGCAGCACCCGATCCCCCCGGGGCTGTCGCCGGTACACGCCGCAGCATTTTACTTCTGCTCCGGAGTAATGAAAGAGGCTTCTTTCCCTCAGAATTTAATTTCACGCCTGAGACTCGGTGATTAATTCCCTCCCCCCGCCCCTTCTTCCACCGCCCCGTCGGCCCCTCCGCTTGTAAATTCTGCGGTGTGCCACGGAATTTGTGTATTTTGCATCAATTAAGTGTCACATTGAGTAATTCTTCCCTGGCACTGGGTTTGTTTATCCCGACCATCCCCACAGGGTTGCGTGGGGAAGAGGCCATGGAAGCGGCTGAGGAGGGAGGGCGGGGGCAGAGCGGCACGGAGACTTCGCTCAGCCAAGCTCTCGGACACGCGTCTTGCCTTGTTGCCTACAACAGCCTTACGAGACACCGAGGCAGCGCCAGGACCTCAGGCTCTGAGCCAGGATGAGACTCGCCCAAGGTCACACTGTTTCCCCATGGCCGGGGCGGACCCGCACCAGGCTCTCCTGATTCTCAGCCCAACCTCCTTCTGAAGAGGCACGGAAGGTGGGAGGGAGTAGAGCCTTCTAGAAAGTCTCTCCCCGCCACCACGCAAGAATTCCCCACCCAACCCTTCTCCAAGGGAGATGAGCTGAGGACGGGAGACATTTGCCATTAGTCAAGGAGGGTCCGGAGGGGATGCCTGCCTCTCCCACCATTCATTGTTGAAATGACCTCAGTATTAGATCACTCCAGTTACTGAACAAGGGTGGGCGAGACCTGATTTGTGATCTCAGCTCTGCAGTGTGATCCTGGACAGGTCACTGCACCCCTCTGGTCTCTGACCCTCCTCTGTCTGTGGCCACCAAGACCCCTGAGCCAGCTCAATGAGTCCAGGAGCCCCCAGTCAGCCTCCCCCGGAGATCAGGGGTTCAGCAGCCACAGGCCTGGTCTGTGTAGACACAGGAGATCCACTCACAGAATCCCACCAGCCAGGGGCCTGGGACAGCCACAGGTCAGGGCCATGGGGCCTGCAGTCACGGCTCTCTCTTGCTTGGGAGTATAAAATGGAGAATTATTCAGGATGGTAGGTGTGGTTTGCAGAAGGCTTAACTTCTGAATCCTTCTGGACACAGATGGAAAAGCATGGCCCTCTCTGAGTTGGCTAGGATCGCAGGTGGGAGGAGACAGGACAGGGCAGCTGGTTCCCCCAACCCTGAGGGGCACCCCCAGGCCAGTCCGAGGCCCAGACCAAGGCTTACCAGAATCGCAGATTCGAAAAGTCATGACTCTCGTGTCGCAGGGTATCCCTTCTCCCCAGTCTGGGCCAGGCTCCAGGCACCGTGTCTATGAAGGGAGCTCTCACACACTCTCCCTCTCGGTACGTCTCTCTCTCTCCCTTGTTGCATCTGTCTGTCTGTCTCTCTGCCCACACTATCCTCTTCCCACCTCCCCCAAGCCCTTGCTTCTCAGTCATGGCTCTCAGGCCTCTATCTGGCCTGAGTAGGAGAGTTTGGGCCAGAGTCTGGGGCCCAGGAGACACCACAAGCCGTCCCACACTGGGCGTTGTGCATGCTGGGTACTGGTGGGCAGCAGGTGCCGATTCTGGTGCTTGCCTCTCTGCTCCCCCCACCCCTCACCCCTGCACCTGCTTCATCCTGCTGGCCAGGGGCACTGATGCTCTCTGCCTTCCAGACCCTGCCGAGTCGATCCCCACCATCCTGGACGGCTTCCACTCCCAGGAAGTGTGGGCGGGCCACACCGTGGAGCTGCCCTGCACGGCCTCCGGCTACCCCGTGCCTGCCATCCGCTGGCTCAAGGACGGCCGGCCCCTCCCGGCTGACAGCCGCTGGACCAAGCGCATCACGGGGCTCACCATCAGTGACCTGCGGACGCAGGACAGCGGCACCTATATTTGTGAGGTCACCAACACCTTCGGTTCTGCAGAGGCTACGGGCACCCTCACGGTCATTGGTGAGTGGGGAACCCCTTTGCCAGGCCTAGGAACCTTTGAGAGCACTGCAGTATGACAGGGAGGGGCGGCACCTGCCTCTGGCCAGCCCCAGGGGAGAATCCCCTGGCTGGGGAAGGCAGCAAGACATCCCAGGAAATGCCCTGGGTTTGAAATCAGAGGATCTGTTCCTTGGTTCTGGCGTTATCAGATAAAAACTGACTTTGGGCAAATCATATAACCGTGGTCACCACCTCAGTGTCCTCTTCTATAAAATGGGAGAATGATCCCAGGCCTTCCTGAGGTCAGAAGGGTCAGAAGGGACCCTGAGCGTGACAGTGACAGTGACGAGCTCACGGGGCTTCCTGGCTTGTTGAAAGGGAGGAGTGTGTGCCCTAAAGGAAATAGTGCCGATGTTCATCCAGTAGAGAGGACGTACTGTAGCCCATCAGACACGATTCTCAGAATATTTCACAATAATTGATGGGGACACTGATGAATCAGATCAGACTCAGGAATAAATGACAAGGAGGGCTTTCCAGGATCTGCAGGCGGGGTATCAGCCTGTCCTGGCTTTTCCTCCCGAACCCGGAGCCCTAGACCTCCAAGGGTCCGGCAAGACCTTAGGGGTGGGGGGGGGGTGCTTCACAGACCATGCTGCTGCTGAGCCCCTGGGCTGAGGTCAGGCTCTGACCACAGTGGGGCTGGGATTTGGAGACCCCTAGGGAATCCATCCCACCGAACAGCTGCATAGCCTGAGGCCTCACTGAATATGATATCGAAGAGTATCGTGAGGGTCCCTGAACCTGGATGGTGGGAGGAGGCTGTCCAGCGGTGATCCACCCTGCGGCAGAGAAGTTCCCTCCACTACGCCGACTGACCAGAGCAGCCCTCCTCCCCTGTCCCCTCCCCGTCTCAAGAGCATAGAGCTACAGGTCTGCAGACACCTCAGTGTTCTCCCTGCTCAGCTGGCCTCCTGGGCCTGGGTTCTTGTTCTACCACCCCAGCCCAGATGTGAGCCTGGTCTCCTCCCTGTGGTCGAGGGCATCTTAACAGTCAGGGTACATTTATCCGCGGTGCTGGGAAGAAGTCCTCCCCGTGGGAACACGTGTGAGGCTGGAAGAGCAAAAAGAGCCCCGGGAAACACACTGGGGTGACAGCCCAGGACACAGATGCTTAGGTGAGAGTGTTGAGAGAGCCGGGGACCAGGGGCTCCTCGCAGCCTAACAAGCCCCGGCTGGCAGGGCAGGAGCATGGAAGGACCAGCACCGATGTCCCCCTCCGTGCCCCAGTACTGTCCAAACCCGCTTAGTCGGATAGGCCTTCCCCTCTCCCCCTATCCCAGTGCACGCACATTACATACACACTCTGTCATCTCACACTCACACACACACATCCACACACGCATGCACGCTGCCTCAGGGCTCAGGTCAGGAGGGCGGCACACCTCTGAACCCTTGGAACATTAGCACACCTGACTCTGGGTGATGTGGTGTTCATAGCCCCTGCCTCAGTACATACAGGCAAGCAGATAGGCGTGCCTGCATGCACACACACACACACACACACACACACAGACTCACAGACACAGACACACAGACATGCACCCCCACAGGCAGATGTGTTGAAAGGTCACATGCCCACTTCTCCATACACACATGCACACACGTATGGTGCCCATACACATTCACAGATACACACTTCCTCCCCCTTCGCGTGCTCACATCCAGACACACGCACGCAGACCCACGGCCGCGTGCACACCCCCGCTGCCGTGCACCTGATTCCCCGCCCACCCTCAGCTCCACATCCCCCCCAAAACTGGGTTTGGCTGGACAACCAGGTTCAAGGGCAGGTGGCACAGCTTTTCTGGGCCTTCCATGCTCTCTGCCAGCCCCGCTTTGCCAGGTGTCCAGAGGAAAGCAGGCTTTTCACACGCACACACGCCCATTCCGCCACCGAGCCCCCATCCATCTTGTCACCAAGTCGTGCGGGGCAGCAAGGTGAGAGCAGGTAGCTGGCCGAGCCCTGGGAGCCCTGGATGGTGACTGGTGACTGGATGCCACCTGCCTCATCGTGCACTGACATTTCCTGGGCAGGGCCTCTGGGAGAGAGCGGGAGAGCCCGGCAGGAGCAGACTCCTGTGTGCTTTGACTGTGCCCAGCCCAGCCAGGCTGCCCTGCCCCCTCCTCCAGGTGACCTCACTGGGGTCCTGGTCCCCTGCAGGCCTCAGCCTCCTCTAGAAAACCCCAAGCCCATGGAGATCAGGGCAGAGAGGTGGCCAGCCCTCCCAGCAGTGATAAACAAGGCTGGGGCAGCAGTAGACATCCAGGTGAGAGACACTGCCCTGCTCTCAAGCGCTCACAGCCAGGTGCAGAGACAGACACAGAGGAGTGATTAAAAGCCCATGTGCGTAGTGTGGTGACAGTGATATCGAGAGAGGCCCAGAAGAGAGGTCCTGACCCAGCCTGGGAGGGGAGTGGTATCCAGGAAGGCTTCCTGGACGAGGTGTCCTTGAGCTCAGTGTGAAGGATGGCTAGGCATTAGGCAAAGAGGAAAAAGAGCACTCTTGGGGGAGGCTCTGGGGCAAGAAGTGGCCCCGGGTGTGCAGCAAGCACAGACAGGATGCTGCTGCCCTGAGACTGTAGGGCTGAGAAGCAGAGGCAGGTTCCCGGGAGCCTCGATGGCCTTGAATGCCACACCGAGTTCTTGGGCACCATGGAAGTCCTGAGCAGGGCAGTGGCCAGCTATGGCATGGAGAACAGAAGGAGGGAGGCTGGGAGGGGGGAGGATGTTACTTCCTGGGTCCAGGGATGGAGAGCAGAGTCCCCGGTGGGGAAATAAGGCAGTCAGAGTGACAGAAGATGGCAGCAGGTTATCTCTACGGATATGAGAGACAGGTGGCAGGGCCAAGGGTGCCTCACTGATTTCAGGGGAAGATGATGAGCCAGCCAAGCTCCTGTCCTCTTCGGAGCTGAAAGGAGCTCCCAGCCCCACAGGGCAAGGGCCACATGTCCAGAAAGTGCAGGCCGTCATAACAAGAGTGCAAAGGGATGGCCTGCCCTGACTGTACCATTTGCCAGATGAGTAAACTGAGGTCTAGAGAGGGAATTCACTGGTCCCAGCCCCTCTCACGAGGAGTCTGTGGACAGAACCAGGGCCTCCCTCCAGTCCAACCCGAGCCACACTGCTCCGCAGTAAAAGCCGTTTTCTCTTGTTTTTCTCCCCGCTGCCTTTCTCCTCTCTACTCCCCTGCGGGCCTGGCCCAGACCCCCTTCACGTGACCCTGACACCAAAGAAGCTGAAGACCGGGATCGGCAGCACGGTCATCCTCTCCTGTGCCCTGCTGGGCTCCCCGGAATTCACCATCCGCTGGTACCGCAACACTGAGCTGGTGCTGCCCGACGAGGCCGTCTCCATCCGCGGGCTCAGCAACGAGACTCTGCTCATCACCTCGGCCCAGAAGAGCCACTCCGGGGCCTACCAGTGCTTTGCCACCCGCAAGGCCCAGACCGCGCAGGACTTCGCCATCATCGTGCTGGAGGGTGAGCTGGGGTGGCCTGCACCCGGGTGGGTTCAGGCTCCCTCCCTCCCGCCCTGAGAGCAGGCACTGGTCCAGGCACCTGCCCGTCTTAGTTAGTCCTTCCATGGGCCCTGTGGGGAGATGCTTTTGCTTCATGTTCCCTATTATGCAGTTGGGGAATCTGAGGCTTAGTCACTTGCCCAAAGTCACACAGCTTGGCCAAAGGTCAGAGTTGGGATCGGAACTCAGGTCTCTTAACCACCGTGCTATATTGCCTCTGCCCTCCGAAATTACTAGGACCTCACTACAAAAGCGGTCTTCTTTCAGATGCCAGAGGCTTTCAATCTCACAGGGGCCCTAGGACTGCCCACCAGAAATCACTGCCTTGAGCCCCACCTCTGCTTTCTTCCCTGAGCCCTCTCTTTCTGGCCATCCCTCTCTCCCCATTCTCAACCCTTCCCACCAGGCCCATAGACTTTCAAATCTTTGCCCTAAGGTCTTTTTGCAGCAGGCTCTGTTTCTTACTAGTTTCTTACTACAGAGTTGGATTTTCACATGCTTCTTTCTCCTTTTAAAGCTGCTGCCACCCGGGGCTCCTCACCCAGCACATCTGTGTACGGTTGTTCAGGTTGTTCACTGCACAAAGTGCCTACAAGGCAGGACCAAGAGTAAGGGCTGGAATCCAGCTTGAATTCCCCTTGCCAAGCCATGGGCCCTGGCATCAGGTTGTGACCATACAGAGGAGTCCCTTTTTTCTTATTTGCATGAGAATACAGTGAGGACTGACAAAGGCCCTGTCCCTACCAACAAATTTAGTGGTCCCCCAGCTCCTTTGTTGCTACCAAAACAAAACAGAAACCCCACAATCCTATTGTTTCCAAGGATTTTTTTTTACCATTATAACAAAGACACCAAACCCAGACAAGTCCTACAGGTTATCGGGATCCCACATGGGTCTACCTGTCATGGCCTGTGGGTCCTCATTCCTTGGGAGATGGGACATGGTAGTGGGCATCCCCTTATCCCTCACCCTAAGTACAGTGCCCAGTGAACTGCCCCTCCTTCAGCCCCTGCCTCCTCTTGTCCAGCCAGAACTTCTTCCCAGATCTTCTTCCCACCAGCTAGGAACAGACCAGTTCAAAATGGGAGCCTGACCTCTCTGGGGACTTCCTGTCTGACCGACTCCCCACACAGCACAGTTTCTCTCTGAGAGGAGAGCCCACTGATGGCCAGTTCAGGGCAGGGATATGGGAAATGAGGATGGCAGGAAGGGCAGAAAGGAGGGAGGGAGGAACAGCCAGAAGGGAGGGTTCAAGGAAGGAAGCGGAGGAGGGGCCAAAAGCCGTGACCCTCGTGGGCAGTCCCAGACGCTGCCAGGCACCAGGTTCTCCCCGTGGTTTTAGCCAGCAGACTGGATTAACATCAGCATTTGGGTGTGAAACTTGGTGGGAGATGTAGAAAGCCATGTAACTTTAGCCTTTTTTTTTTTCAAGTGTTTGCCTTAGTTTTCAAGTGCGCAACACATACTTTAACTTTACAACAATCCTGTGTGGCAGGCTGGCCAGGCTCAGTAATTTCATGCTCCCTCGCCATGGAGGAAGCTGGAGCAGTGGGATTAATTGTCCCGTCTGGGGTTATTGGGTCAGCCGATACTTAAGCTCCGGCCACACACACACACCCATGCCTCTGGGCAGCCACTGAGCCTTAAACTTGAGGCTTGGCGGACAGGGCTCTAGCACCCCCAGCCCACGTGCAGTAACAAGCGCTGGAATCCAATTCCGCAGGTCCAGCCCAGCCAGGTCCTGGCTCCACGCGGGACTCTTGAGTCCTATGGCTTTCCTAACGCAGGGAGGAGAAAGGCAGAAGGGCAGAGTGGGCCAGAGCTGACATTTAGCAAGCACTTTCAAAGCATTATACAAAGCATCTTTTTTCTTTTTTTTTTTTTAAAGATTTTATTTATTTATTTGACAGAGAGAGAGAACACAAGTAGGCAGAGAGGCAGGCGGGGGAGGGGGGGAAGCAGGCTCCCTGGTGAGCAGAGAGCCCGATGCGGGGCTCTATCCCAGGACCCTGGGGTCATGACCTGAGCCGAAGGCAGAGGCCTAACCCACTGAGCCACCCAGGCGCCCTTATATGAAGCATCTTTAATGCACTAATCCCTTTCGTCCTCACAGCATCAGTATGAAGAGGGTATATTCACTCCCCCCGATATCTCTACCCTCCAGAGTTGAGAAATGGGGAGATTCAGAGAAGTTGGGGAACTTGCCCAAAGACACAGAGCTCACAAGGGGCTGCGGGAGGATTCAAATCCAGGGGTTGGAAATCCGTGCGGGAAAAATGGGTACCTCACCGGGTGGGGTGGCCTGTCCGGGCGGCTGTCACTCCGTGGCTCGGTGACCCTGATGGGGACTCCTCGCTCCCGGCAGACGGCACGCCCCGCATCGTCTCGTCCTTCAGCGAGAAGGTGGTCAACCCTGGGGAGCAGTTCTCGCTGATGTGCGCGGCCAAGGGCGCCCCGCCCCCCACCGTCACCTGGGCCCTGGACGACGAGCCCATCGTGCGGGACGGGAGCCACCGCACCAACCAGTACACCATGTCGGACGGCACCACCGTCAGCCATATGAACGTCACGGGCCCCCAGATCCGTGACGGCGGCGTGTACCGGTGCGCGGCGCGGAACTCGGTGGGCAGTGCTGAATACCAGGCGCGAATAAACGTAAGAGGTGCCTGTCTACATTTAAATATCAGAATAGGCTTTTGAGTTCCTTTGCCATCTCTGTGGTTCCCATTATTCTTGTGGTGATTAGTACTTATTATTAACTGTCATTTTGCTTTTAGTAGCGGTCTCTTTCCTCTCTTTCTCCCCTTTTCCCTGCCCGCCACACACCCGTCATCCTTTCTCGTGTGTGCGGTCTGCTACAGTTGGCCCTCCTCTGCATCCCCATCCCCTCCCCCACCCCTTCTCCTCTCCCCGTCTGACCTGTCCCCACCCCCATTCCTCCCCATCAGATCTCTCTGGCCCCAGGTACACTCAGCACCCCACTAGCAACCACCAGCCCCACCAGGGCCTTGTGAGGACAAGGACAGGAAGGGGCATTGGGGCCAGACTTGACCTTGGATGGGGGTGTCCATCAAAGCTGTGCTCCCAGTGAGCCATCCCCCAAATGCTCCAGGAGATGTAAGCAGGCAGGAGCCAACACAGAGTCTTCCCCCCGATTTCCTCCCTCCTGAGGCCCAAGCCATCAAGAGTGGGAGGCTCGGGCTGGGTGGGGGCATCCCAAAGCAGACACACACCCCCAGCAGTGGGGGAAGCAGTCCTCAGGTGATCATCCCCAGATCTCAGCTCTCCAAGTAAGCACGGTGAGAAGAGCCTTCTCTGAAGCTCTTTGCAGCCCTGTCGGGTACCACTGGTCCTCACCCGGCCCCTCCAGTGACCCCGACCCAGGGGCAGAGGAGGAGGGGGAAGGGCCCTGGTGGCTACCATGGAGCCAGGGCTCCAGCCCCACATGAGAAAAGTGGCCTCCCATTTACCTCCCTCCATGCTTTTGAATTAGAAAGGTCAGAGTTCCAGGGTCCTGGGATCCCTTCGTGCGGCCCCTCATCTGCTGGGTGGGGAACCTGAAGCCTGGGGTTTCCTATGCCCACTCCTGCTCCCTACCTGGTTCCTTGACCACTCCCACATCGCCACCTGCCCAGCCACCCAGCTGAGGACACCCCCTCCCTGCAGCCAGGGTGCCCAGTGTCCCCCTCTTAGGGCCCCTTCTCAGGGACCCACAAAACCCACTTACCTGTTTAGAAGAAAACCATCAGCTCATCCAGTAACAACCTTCCTACTGCCTTTTAAATATTTAATGTATACGAGATCCTTTTTGGTACAAAACCATTATGCACAAGTTAAATGAAAAAAAAAAATCTCCACATCACCATTGTAACCCCCAAATCTTAATCCCCTTGTAAATGAGAACTCACCCTCCCAAATCCCAGTCCCTTCTCGTGAGGCTTCAGTTGGCTCACATACCCCGTCCCATTAGGGGGACGGATCCCTGCCCCAGGCATGCAGGGAACATGTCTGTTGGCAGCTGTTTGAAGCTAGTAACAGAGTCCTGGAGAGACCATGGGTGCCCCCAGCTTCAGCCTCTGCCTTTACCCTTGCAATAAAGTCTTCCTTCTCCCCCACCCCGCCCCCACCCCACTGAATTCCCATCCCCTGAGAGTTTCAGAGCCAAGTAACGGAGAAGAGAGTCACAGGGCAGCCCCCGGCTGTCCCTGGCTAACCGAACCGCTTGTCCCTGCTCTGCTCCTCCTCCCCGCTGACTCCCACCCAGGCCCCCCCAGCATCCGGGCGATGAGGAACATCACGGCCGTCGCCGGGCGGGACACCCTCGTCAACTGCAGGGTCATCGGCTACCCCTACTACTCCATCAAATGGTACAAGGACGCCCTGCTGCTGCCCGACAACCACCGCCAGGTGGTGTTCGAGAACGGGACGCTGAAGCTGACCGACGTGCAGAAGGGCATGGACGAGGGCGAGTACTTGTGCAGCGTCCTCATCCAACCCCAGCTGTCCATCAGCCAGAGTGTCCATGTGGCTGTCAAAGGTAGGCCTCGCCCGGACCCCGAGCCCACCCGGGGCTCTCCGCCACCTGCTGATGGCTCGGACAGCAGCAGCCTGGCCTGAAGGAGTGGCAGGCCGAGGAAGGGAGGGTCCTGAGCGGGTGCTCGGGAGCAAAGGGGCGGGGCGGGGGGCGATTGCAGCGGGACAAAGAAGGTTCCCTCTGTGGGTTGCAGAACAACATGGCACTGACCCGGGAGGCATGAGAGGCATGTGAGGCACAAAGGTCACTTTCTGGGCCAGAGGCCCGAGTCCGCGATGGTGGGCTGTATCAGTCAGGAGGGAGCCGCAGCACGTCAGCGGGGGCCCACCAGAGCCACCAAGATGGGGCAAGAGGCAGGTGCAGCAGGAGGCTGGGTGGAGGGAGCCTGTTCTGGGGCTCTGACTCCCCTCTACCTGCTCACGCTTTTTGAGGCCTACAGAGGACAGCCTGACAAAACCTCCGCCCAGGCCCTTCTCGCTCGCCTGGGACAGGCACGTGTTTTGGGCAGGGGTACTTAGCACGATGCCTGGTGCGTAGGAGCTATTCACTACACGCCTGCGGCTTAAATGAACGAATGAGTGGAACTAAGGGACTCTGTGCCTATGTGAGCAATGACAGCTGTCCCCTTGGTTCTGGGGCTGCACAGGTGTGCCACGCTCCATCCCAAATATGTTCTTGGAACTGCCGGGCAGTGAGTGAGTGGAGTGTGGCCTGGCTTCTCTGGGACAGGATAGGCAAGGAGATGCCTGCCAGGCCTGGCTGAGGAGTGACAGCTGGAATGGGAGGTCACTCATGGCCCCAGTGGGTAAGGATCTGAGGGCGTCAAGCACTGGGAAAGCCTGAGGCTCTGGGAGCATGGAGACGCCAGCCTGGGGCCCCGCAAGGGAGGAAGGAGGGCTGTGGTCTCCAGCCACCGTGCTGGTCTCCAGCACCAGACTCTAGCCGCTGTCATAATGAGACCAATATCACTGTGGCGGGCCCACCACGCACCAGTCACTGTGACTTGGCGCTCCACACGCTCAGTTTCATTGAACCCCAGCACAGCCCCCTTATCTCAAGCAGGTGCCATTTTCTCCCCAGTTTCCAAGGCAGAAAAGGCAGAGGCACAAAAAAGTCAGGTAACTGTCACCTGGAAGCAGAATGTGTCCCAGGCCTGTCTACCTCCAGGCCCTGGGCTCTAACCCAGAGCTGGGGGAGGGGAGGGCTAAGAGGAGGAACCACTCTCCACACTCCACCTCAGGAAAGAAAGAGGCCTCGGAGACCCCCTGAGAGTCAGGAAGGGAAACAGAGACCCTGAGAAGGCTGAGAGCCCCTGTTGCCTGGGCACCTGTGTGAGGTCACCCCAGGGCAGGAAGGAAGGGACCCTGGGGCCAACATGCACCAGGAGAGGAAAGCTGGCCTGGGACCTGGGGCGGGGGAGGGGGAGGGGTCCAGGCCCAAGCAGGGGCCCTGGCAGAGGGGAAGGCCCCAGTGGGTCCCAGGCCCCTGAATCCAGATCCAAGGGCAGATTTGTGGACAGAAAGAGGGAAGTCTGGGAGAAGGAAGAATCGGGGGAGACAGACACCGCATTGGGCTGTGGCCCCTTTGAGCGTGGGGTGATAGTGGCAGGAGCAGGTGAAGTGTCTGGTGGACGGTCAGGAGACTGAACAGTAGCAGCAAAAGGCGGCGCCGGCACTTCCCTCGCTTGCCCCGCATGTCACCGGCGCCCTTGGGCACCCATCACCTGTCACCGTGCCAGCCGATGAGTATTTCCCGAGCTGAAGCTGAGACAGCAGTCTGGGTGGTACTGGCTTGCTGGGAGGACTCACTTTGGCCCCAAAACTGTGGGGCCGTGGCCATTTCAAGCCAGAGCAGGTGCCATGAGACCTTAGGGCGTCAGCTCCCTGCCTCCCGCTGCTACTCCTTAGTTAGGCTCAGGGGCACCCCGGCCCCCTCCTTAGCTGAGGCCTGTCCCACCTCTGTCCTGCCCGGAGTCCTGGGCAGGAGGCTCACAAGCCTCACAGGCCACCTCCCCCACTTGCTGGTGGTGGAAGATAGCAGAGCCTGCCTACCCCCTCCCAGCATCAAGGGCTGCCCATATCCATTTCCCTTACAAGCAGTGGACCGAGAGTTTACATTGTAAACATCACATATTAAAACATCTAACCTTTGCTCCACTCCCTTCTGCCCTCCCGCACCAGTGAGCATTTGGCCGGGTTTGTTGGCTTAAAAAAAATAAATAAATAACAGGGCTCCGGCGAGCCTCAGAGTACGCAGAACATCCAGAAAGCCGCTCCTGCTCATCAATTATTCAACCCCATTCAGGGAGCGATCAGTCCTAATGAATTGAATCTGATGCATTCCGTCTCAGCGACTCTCTGGGCCTGTTGTGATTGTGCTGAGCGACAAGAGGAAAGGGGGAGTGCGTGTGTGTGTGTGTGTGTGTGTGTGTGTGTGTGTGTGTAAGAGAGAGAGAGGGAGAGATCTAGAGGGCAGAGCCCATGCACCAGGCACGCGTGCCTCCCGCACCCAGCACAAAGCCCCGCGTTCATCAAACACCATGCATGTGTAGAAGGTATGGGGCACGTGTGCACACATTCCCTCTTCCCTGCCCTCAGGGTCTGAAGATCCAGCCCTGGAAGGACGGGGGTCCCCTGTTTTCTCTCCAGACCGAGAAGTGGCATTTGTGTGTGGGGCTCTGGGACCCCCTGCCCCTTCCACTCGGAAAGCTCAGGTCCTCCATCCTCCCACTCCCTGACTCCCTCTCCCCACCTCATTAGAATGCACTTTTGCAGAAGAACCCATCAGAGCTGATTATGAGCATGCTGCTTGATTAGCTGATGTGCTGTTCCAAGAGCTACTCAAGGAGGAGGGTGGAGGAGGTGCCCCTGGGCGTGCAGTGGGGCCCTGACTCTGGGTGAGGCCCGCCGGGTCCAGGGGCAGCGCGGCTGAGCCCACTCCCATCACCTGGCTGGGACATACGTCCCACTCAGGGGACCGGAGCAGAGAGCCAGGGTACAGCAAAAGGCCAGGTGGATGTGGAACAGAGCACTGGACACGGAGGATGGGTTAGAAGCCCCTCCCACCCTGCATCTCTCTGGGGGGCCGTGGGCTTGCGGGCAGGAAGCAGCAGAAACCCATGCTGCTCCAAGGAGCTGGAAAAACCACTGCTGACCCCATTCCTTCTGGGACTGCTGGTCTTCTGATGAATTTTTCAGACACTGAGCTAAGAGCAGAACACACCCAACACACATGCACACACATGTGCAGAGTCCTTTGTGTGTGTGGATACACACATATACTCATTGGTTCTATATGATATGCATGTCCATGCAACAAATATACACATACTAACCTGTCCACTGTTGCACACACATGCACGCGTGTGCATGCGCACGCATGTCAGCAGTCATGTGTGCACGAATATTGGCTCTGTCCCTACCCTCCTGTAAGACACCATTCCTGAGACACAAAAGGTGACTGTGAGTGACACCAGATGAAATATTGCCAAGGTGAGCTGCTGTGGCCCAGCAAGGTGGGAGGGCTGCCGGGAGAGGGTGGGCATGCTATGTGGGCCCCTTGGGCCTTGGGGCATGTGACGCCTACTGGCAAGGGAGAGCAGGGCTGTCGGGAAGGCAAGTGCTCCTCTCCGGGCATCTAGAGACTTCCCTGGCAGGATGCTAAGAGGCGGGCACATAGATCCAACCTAGATTCGATGTCTTTAGGGCCCCCCGTAGCTGAAAAATAATGTAGCAGAAAAGCATCTCTGGGCACGCGGACTGAATGTTTAATTAACTAAGAAGGCAGGCTGCGACTGGGGCTCCTTGGCTTCAGCTCAGCGAGAGAACATCTCCATCCCCACATCTGAGTCTCTCTGGGCCTCTGGAGCCAAAACGAGGCCAAGAGGGTCTTGCAGCCCATGCTCTGCAAGGCCGGGGGTGGGCGGTGCTGCCAGGCCCCTGTGGAGCGTGAACGGAAGAGGACACACACATCCGCTCCTTCCCCAGTGCCCATACTGCACACCCACACTCTGTCTTCCCTGGCAGCCCAAACCAGTGCCTGCCCTGCGCCCGGAGCCTTTGGAGGAGGGTCCCTTCCACTCCAGTGAGTGGGTTGGGGGTTTCTGTGATCCTAGGTTGGGGCTTAGGAAAAAGCCAGTCCCTGGGACCAATGCCTGCCATCCGCAGAGGTGGAGGTTTGGAACCCACAGGGAGGGGATACAATGGGTTCCGTAGGAGCAGAGTCTGGTTGTCCCTGGGAGAGGGGGGCACCAGGAAAGCTCCCGCCAGCGGCCTTATTCCCTTATTCAGAGAAGGAGCTGGGATGAAAGTGCCAAGAAGAGTTGGGAATGATCTGTGATTTTAAATAGGGTGGCCAAGGGAGGCCCTCCTGAGAAAGAGAGGGTTGTGTTAAAAAAAAAAAAAAAAAAAGGAAGTTATTATTATTCCTAAAATAGTAGAGGCTTTACAGATTACTTGGTCCAACTCCTTGGTTTTTCAGATGAGGAAATGGAGGCTCAGGGCGGAGGCAGGGTGGTTGACGGGAGGTGGCCTGTATCTGCTCACTCGCACGGAAGACAGAGGCCAGAACCCAGCTCCTGGGCACGGCTGTCTCCCCACCTCTGTGCTACACGGGCAGACACGCCGACTCCCCCCAGTGCCCTCTCTCCACTAAGCAGGCACAGTAAATAAGAAGGCTCAGTCTCAAAGACAGACAATGAGCGACACCATAAAGTGTTTATGGTCTGGGCTGGCCGTTGGCACGCCCTCATCTGTGCAACGCTCCCAGCAGGGGGCCGTAAAGGCTTTATGGTGGCCGGGCACCTCCTAGATGGCCGCGACAACTGTACGTCCCCAGCCACTCTGTCCTCTGGCCTCTTCACCATGGTAGCATCTTGCTCCAACCCCACCTCCCTCAGCACGGAGTTGTCCTCTCCCCACAGATGACTGTGGCCAGAGCATGCCCCCTCACATTTGGGCTGGGGGTTGGAGAAATGCTGGGACTCAGGGACGGCGGGGGCGGGGGGGTCCTTTGTGCAGTCGACCCTCGGAGGTCCCTGCTCATCACTGCGATAGAGGTCATCAGAACTGGACCCCCTCCCCCACCCCACTACTAAGGATCGCTTTCCCAGAGGCAGAAATGGACACACACACGTTCAGTTAGCTCACGTCTACCTCTGAGCGTTGGGGAAGACATCCCTGACTCACGGGTCGGAAAGCAGCCCCACCTTGGGGCCGCTGCCCGCACACCCATCCCAGAGCCCCCACACCCTGTTTCTCAGAGCCTCTGGCTCACGGGGCTCCTCCACTAGGCAGGGAGCCTGTGAAGGAACCAGGACCCCTGGACTTTCTTCTCCCTCCTGCTGTACCTGCGGTTATGGAAGTATCTGAGCAGAGCCTGGAGCCAGGAAATTCCATGAGCAGCTCTGGCCCCTAACACCTACAAAAAAGGGTTCCTAAGGGGACACCTCCTTGCCTCATCGGCCTGCAGCAGGGGCAAAAGGTAGAGGGGGCCGAGAGACTGCCCTGGATCTCTGGTGTGTTGTCTGGTTGTCTGCCTTCCACAGGACAATTGTGCTTCTGAGAGGTCTGGCCAGCCCAGGTGAATGTCAAGCCCCCCGGATGGGTACTGGTCGGCTCCTGTCTCCAGGGGCATCGCAGTAGCCATCCACGTTATTCCTGAAGGCCAGAAGGGAGTGATCCCCCCTGGTTGGCCTCTGCATCATGGCTCAGCCTTTCCCCCTCCCCCACCCCATGTACATTGTGTCCTTTAGCTCTCTGCCCAAATGCTACCTCCTCTGTGAGGCCGCGGTCACCCAGCCAGACGAGTGAGAAGTCTCACGGCTCTGAGTTCAGCATCTCTCTACTCAGGTGGTGCCTGTCCAATAATCATTGAGGGAAATATCTTGCCTTCCCTAGCAGATGATGAGCTCTTGGGGGTTCTATCTGTATTTTAAGCATGTTTCTACTTTCTCCAGCCCACACGGAGCATAATAATGCCTTCACAGACTAGGCATTTCATAAATATTAGATGAATTAGTTAATTAATGAATTAACCTGCCTTAGTAACTTGTTCCATTATCCAAATCCCTTCTTACTAAGAGAGACAGTCTTCCCTTGCATGAGCTAAGTCTCCCTGCCTGATTTCAGTCTTTTGCTTGCCACTTGCTCTGTTCACAGAGGAAATACAGCGCGAGACAAGCCCCCCCTCATCCCTGGGGCTGCTCCTTTAGCCTTGACAGCCCCTCGGCCCTCTCCTCCTTGGTAGAACCTCCCAGAACTAGCTTTGCCCATACATCCTCCTCTGCAACCCTTGAGTCTCCCCTTGGTCACGTTCAAGTGTGCCTAGGAGCTGCTTCTGGGGCCATGGGAGCAAGGGCCTGACCCCCAGGAAGGACCAAGGGATAAGCTCCCTTGATAGCATCAATATAGCATCTTCAGGAATGGCATAGGAACCCCCCTCTTCTGGACGGACCCCCATCCTGTGCTCTCTCGACCCTGGCCCGCCTGACAGTTCAACGTCTAAGATCAACCCAGGAAGTCATATCTGAGCATGTGTTCACATTCATTCACTCATCCACCAGGCATTTATTGGACTCTTGCAACTGGCCAGGGAAGTCAGTCTTAGTTACTGCCCTAGAGGAGCTCCCAGACCCCCCACGGAAGGCAGGAGTGCAAACCGCCACCCTCCTGCCCTATGACAGGTGCCATGATGAAGGTGGGCACAGGTGCTGTGGGACGAGGGCAGGCCTCACAGAAGACGTAGTACTGCAGAGCTTCTGAGTGGACGAGGAGGCATTTCCCTGGAGGCCTGTGGGCTCTAGCTTCCGGCCTCTGTGGGAAGGAGAACTGGGCCAGGCCTGGTTCTGTTTGGCCTAGAGAGACAAACCAGAGGCAGATCTGGGTCTTTGCAACAGTTCCCTCAAAACATCCCAGGAGGTCAGAAGCCTTAGTCTGATCCAGGCGCCCAAACAGTCCCAGGGAGAGAAATGGCAGAGCCCAACAGAGGGACCTCTGGGAAATCCCAGCAGTCGGCATGGGACCATTACTAGAGTCAGGAGCTTTCCAGATTTCTGGAGAAATCTCATTTGGAGATCCCCAAGACCCAGCAAACCACCCAGAATACTCGGGCAAACCCTAACCCAGGCAGTAGGCAGCCAGAGATTGGGATGGGGAGATCCAGACAAACCAGAGCCCCCGTGGACCTTGATCTGGGCCCTGGGGGGAGCACGCATGATGGGAATAAGAGGGATAAGGGTCCAACTGTGTTTGCCGAGGCACGGGCTAAGACTTGGAGCGGCGGGTGGTCACGGCACACTGATGGAGCCCCTGTAGCAGGATGAAGGGTAAAGTGGCAGAGGACACTGGGAAGGTCAGTTAAACACCCTGCTGAAGGTTATGGCTCTCATCCCATCCCTCCAAAAATGTCACTTCCTCCGGACCTAGGCTCTTGATCAAGAACTTTCCAAGGGAGCCAAAGGGCTGCCAAGGGTGATTCTATGCCTAACCCCCACCACTCTGGGAGGGAAGCTCCCTGCTGAGCCCTGAAATCCTTGGGGTGCAGGAAGGGCTTTGGGGTGTAGGGAGGGCCTTGGGCATGCCTAGGATGCCACCATCCTCTCCCCCCAGGGCTCGGCCCTGCTGGTGGTCCCTGTGGGTAGGCCTGAGGTGGAAAGCAGCAGGCTTCCCAGAGGGCGGGGTGCTGGAGCCTGGGAGAAGGCCAGAGGACTGTGGACAGCCTTGTAATTTAATTATTTGATTGCAGAAAGGAGATCTCATCTACGGGGTGCTCAGCCTTGTTAAGCTAATTGTCTGTCTCCTTCTCTCTCTTCTCCCCCCACTTGCTGGGGAAGTCGCTGTGGCCTAATTGAGTTATCATGAAGATAATGGCTGATGCCCTAGCCAGAGCTGAAAAAGGAGGATCCCTCTCACAGAGGCTCAGGCTCCAGACAGGCCCCTCAGGGGCGAAGATGTGGGCTGTGGGGTGGGCTGGATCTCTGGGCGGGGAGGGAGGCTGTGCAGATCCCGCTCAGCCGGATGAGTGGCATACTGGTTGTCTCACAAAGGACAGGGCTCCCTCTCTGCTCCTCCCTGCCACGCGACGGGGGCTCACCGATGAGACGAAAGAGTCTTTGGGCAGGGCGTGTCTGGGGTTTCTTGGAGAGGCACCAGGCAGCACAGGGAGACAGCGTGGACCCTGAGAACAGGGACACCAGGTCTCAATTCCCTCTGTCACCTCTTAGGAGCTAGATGGCCAAGGGCAAGTGACTTCTCCATTCTGAGCCTCAATGTTCTCATCTGTGAAGTGGGAATGGTTAAGCTACATCATGTTATTGGGGAAGGATTCAGGGTGCTAGCACATGAAAACCATGGGCAGGGCTGGGGCGGGAGATGGGAGCTCTGCTGGAGGAGGCCAGCAGACAGCATCCTGGCTTTCGGAGGCACAGCTGTGGGGCAGGAGCTGGGGACAGTCTCAGTGCCCCCCTTCACACTCACACAGTCCCCCACGCCTGACATTGGGGCACAGCACCCCTGTCGTTCACAGGTCTCAGAGAGCTGACATATCTTTGGGATGAGAAGGTGGCCCCGGGCCATTGAGGAGCAGCAGGAGAGTGAGGGCAAAAACCGAGCAGCGTCTGCAGGCAGATGGGAATCCAGGAACACAGCATCATGGCAGGGACAAGTCTGAGGGTCAGGATTAATGCAGGCCCATGAATGCCCTACACAGAGACAGTGGGCCCAGGCCTGGGCGGGCAAGGGGATGAGAGCAAACCTCCAGGGGCAGCCCTGTCTGCAGGTATAGGACAACGCACTGCTGCCCTGGGGAATTCTACCCCCAGGGGCAGGAGGGGCCGGGAGGTGAAGCCGTGAGGCAGTCGCTGCTGGCCAGGCTGGGGCACACGGGGGCGTCTGACAGCATCCACCCCCCTTTGCCTTCCCAGTGCCCCCTCTAATCCAGCCCTTTGAGTTCCCACCTGCCTCCATCGGCCAGTTGCTCTATATCCCCTGCGTGGTGTCCTCGGGGGACATGCCCATCCGCATCACCTGGAGGAAGGATGGACAGGTGATCATCTCAGGCTCGGGCGTGACGATCGAGAGCAAGGAATTCATGAGCTCCCTGCAGATCTCCAGCGTCTCCCTCAAGCACAACGGCAACTACACGTGCATCGCCAGCAACGCGGCGGCCACTGTGAGCCGGGAGCGCCAGCTCATCGTGCGTGGTAAGCCGAGAGGCTGAGGCTGGGGAGTGAGGGCCCAGCCCCGTTGGCTGCCAGCAGTGTCTCTAGATTTGGGGTTGGAAAACAGCTGGCCTTAACTAAGATCAAGAAGTTCAAATCTCTTGCTTTCCAGGCCCAGACCCAGAGGCCCTGTTCAGTTAGCCACTGGCAGGGTGAGAGCTGGGTCGCGGGACTCCCAGTCCTCAGCAAGACCCCTCAGCATCTTGAGTTCCAGAGCTGCCTCTTCTAAACTTGACCATGGTGCAGGCAGGGCTGGCACAGATGAGGAGGTTAGAGACCACAGAAGAGCATTAGAGACAGATGACTGGTTTCTCCCTAACCGTCCCTCTTCCCACAGTGCCCCCGCGATTTGTGGTCCAGCCCAACAACCAGGACGGCATCTACGGCAAAGCCGGCGTGCTCAACTGCTCAGTGGATGGCTACCCACCGCCCAAGGTCATGTGGAAGCATGCCAAGGGTGAGCCCCTGGCCAGCCAGCATTTCCGAGCCCGGTCAGGGAGTGGGGAGAAGGAAGCTGATGGGGGCTTGGGCCCGTTTTCCCACACACAACTCCTACCCTTGGGTGGGAGCTCTAGGTGGGAGTCCTGGGTTCTAAGCTTTCAGGGGATCCCAAGCTGTACTCACTCTGGACGTTGTCCTCCGCCGCCCTCGGGGATCGGCAGACTGGGAGCAGCTAGCATGCCGACTCCAGATTTCCTCTAGTCCCCACAGATTGACCTCTCCTCTCCTCCATCCAGCCCTAGAACTCCGAGTATGTCTGCTTTCCCCAGCCCTCCCCACCCTGCTTGGGGTCCCGGAACCTCCTAGGCCCCTGCTCCTCACCAAACTATTCTGGGATTGCCGTCCTTCTTGGAGCCTAACATCATCCCAAGGGCACAGTTGGTATATGACCAAGTCCCATGCCAACCTCTTGTCGTAGGCCGTGCCCATCACTGACAATGGGGAGATGGGGAGGAGACCACAAAGCCGCCCCTTGGAAGATGGCTGGCTTCTTTCCCAGACCTGGCCATCCAAGACCAGGCAGCTGCCGTTTTAGGGCTCCATCTCGCCTTTGCCTGTGGCCAAGTGGCCTGAGACAACTCTTGGTCTCCAAGCTCAGCCCTGAGGCTCAGCGCCAGGGCAGGCTTTGAGCTGAGGTCCCCAACTCCACCCCCTTACCTGAGAGCTGGGGCAGGGTCAGACCTCTGTGAGGCCTTCCAGCCACCCAGAGGAGCACTTTGGGAGTGCTGCAAGATAGCCCTAGGTCAGCAGGAGAAAGATGTCCGTTGGGGCACTCCAGCCTGACCCAACCTGTGTGATAGCCTGGGCCCCAGCCCCCTAACAGCTGCCTCCTTCCAGGGAGTGGGAGCCCGCAGCAGTACCACCCGGTCCCCCTCACCGGCCGTACCCAGATCCTGGCCAACAGCTCACTGCTGATCCGCCACGTCCTGGAAGAGGACATGGGCTACTACCTCTGCCAGGCCAGCAACGGCGTGGGCACCGACATCAGCAAGTCCATGTTCCTCACCGTCAAGAGTGAGTCCTACCCGCGCACGGCGCTCCCAACCACAGGCTGGGGCCCGTCTCCACACTTGCCCAGCGGCCACTGTTCCATCTGTGAGGGGGAGGCAGGGAGGGTTCCTGACCAGAGGTGCACTTGGGACACTCAGGTGGAAGGCTCAGACTCCCTGTGACCTTGGCCAAGTCACCTCATCTGTCTAGGTTTCAGCATCTTCCCTGTACTAGAGGTTCATTTCCAGCCCACCCTCCCCACCAAACTGCTTGAGGAACACAGGAACTGATCACGGGAAGGGGAAGATATTTGGGGAAAGTCAAAAGAGCACTGAGACTCATCTGTGACTTCCAAATCCCAAAACAGAGCTGACCTCACAGCCTCAGAAGCCCAGAATATCCCGGAATTCTGTTAAATCCCATGCAGATATTCCTACCAAATAAGACTATCCCTTTAGAGTCTTGGGGTCCGTATCATGGTCCCGCGGGGAATGGTGTCAGAGGAACAGTGTCCATCTGACCCTGTGTCAGGAAACGGGCCACGGGCCATGCGGAACAGGGGTGAGAGCCCGTGTTTTAACACCCAACCAAAGCCAAGTGGGAATCTAGGCACCATGTTGTCATTGTTGTGACCTTGATGAGTTTGCTTGACCTTGCCATCCATACCTCATTTCCCTGGTAGAGACCCATCCCCGTTCTGTTCTGCGTCAGGAGTGAGTGCGATAGTATGTGGCGAGCGGCCCGTGTGATACCGGCATCCAGCCAGCCTTCAAAGGCTTACCAGTTTGGCTATGGGTACCGGCCATCCCTGCAGTGTGGTCAGTGTGGGAATGACTGCCGAGGGCAGTGCCCGGTGTGGGGTCCCTCCTGGAAGAATCCGAGCTTCTTTATTGCTTGCCAAAGCCCGTGTTCAGCTCCGCACCAGACAGGGAAGCCCCAGCGATCGATGCGCGGGGAGCTCCGGGCGCCGGAATCCCCGCCCTGGGGAGCCGCTTCCCTCACACTATCAAAAAGCACTTTGTCCTTAATAAAACCAGGCAATCAATCTACATCCCTCAGCCGGGGAGAACTTCGCTAATTCCGCCTGCGTGAGGTGAGAGGGATCTAGCAGGCACCTCGCGGAACCGTCCCTGGAAGCCTATCTTCCCACCCCCGTCAGCAGCGGGGATGAGCCCAGACCTTGAGTCTTTTTTATCTTCGTGTTTGTCCTTTGCTCTTTCTTCTCGAAGCCAGGGGATTCCGCCACACAAGCGTGGCTGTGGCTTTGCGGCCCCCGGTGTGTGGGATGAGGGGGGACACGGGGGACCCGGCGGCCAGGAGGCGGGCGGTGTGACGTTCCCTGACATCCTGGAGGGACCCGGGGCAAGTCACCTCACTCCTCAGGCCCTGCATGTTTCTGGCAGCGTCCGTGCTGCGTGGCCCAGGCAGCTGAGCGACAGCCCGAGATGCTCAGAGGAAGCCCATTTTGTAAATTCAGGGCAGCCCTGTGAGCGTGTGCCACACGGACTCACACACACACACACACACAAGGCGATGTCAACGCCAGGCCCCCTCTTCCCGAGGAGCTTCTTACCACGCCCATCACCTGTGGGCACAATCTGGAGCTCGTTCCCTCCTCCCCTCGCCCTCGACCTGTTGTCAGCCACCTTGTCACTCACCTTTGCTTCCTTCCACAGCAAGGCACACGCGCACACACGCCTTTCTCACATCTGCTCCGTCTCACAGTCACCTCGGGTCATATTTTCCCGCTCGCCGCACCTCCCTCGCACTGCCGGGGATGCGGTGTCTCTCCACACCTCCTCGCACAGCCTCTCCTCTGCTGCCACCACCCTCAGCCGACGGGCTGTCTTCCAGCTGTGCTCTCTCCGACCGCCTCACACGCAAGCGCTCCTTAGATGGCCTTTCCCTGACACACTCCCTGGGCCACAAACGCCCCCTTGCATACCAGCCCCATGCTCCCCGGTGACCCGCTCGCTCGGCCATGCTAGGGGGCCCCCTGCACCACCCCGAATGACAGCAGGACAGGAGGAGCAGGGCCGGGACATTGGAGGCCTGAGGGCAGCCGAAATGGAAAGGCTGAGCACAGCACAGCCTCTCTCTGGGGCTGGAGGGTCTGCCGGCCCTTCTGCAGCCGCCTGGACCACGCTACACAGCAGCCAGCTGCCGGAAGAGGCTCCCGAGACAGTGGGACGGGGGTGGGAGTGGGCACTGGGATGGGGCACAGAGGGTCCCGATTTTCTTTGGGAACTTCGTCCACTCCGCCTCCTGACGTGTTTACGCAGGCATGTTGCTCTAGGTTACCGACCCCCAGCTGCTCCCCTTGCTCGTCCTCCTCTCCTCCCCGGTGCTGCTCTGTCCTTTCTTCCTTCATTCCCTCAGCCTTCTCCCATCTTCCCACCCTGACTTCAGTGGAAAGGGCACAGGAAGGGAGGGAAGAACCTTCAGGACCCAGGCGCGTGCGTCACCCGTCAGGTGGCTGGGGACACGCCATTCCTGGCCATCCCTTAATCCATCTCAAACACTCACGACCACCAATGCTCCCCTCACCCACCTGCAGACCTGGCCACAGGAACTGCCATTCCAAGGTCTCAGAGCCAATGTCAAGGCTTGTGTCGTGGCACACTCAAGGAAATGTTGACCCAATATGGCGCCACTCTGTCAGACCTCATCCTTTTGTGAACTCTGAGAAAGCAAACTGGCCCTCATCCCAGATAGTAGCCAGATAGAGGAAGTATAAACATCAAAGGGACGCACATCATAAAAAGCATCCAAGTGTCAAAGTGGACATTTGTGGTTGGTTTCTCTTAAGGAGTGTCTGTACCATTGGCCCCTATGGTTTGCAATAATAATTCAGTGGATCTCCACTGAGCGCTCGCTAAATAGGCCGACTGAACACCAAGACTAAGAGCGTAGACTTTAGAACCAGACAGGTCTGGGTTCAAATCCCAGCTCTGCGACTTGATAGCTTTGACGTCTTGGACCGTGATCTCTGCAAGCCCCAATTTCCTTCTCGATAAGTTTGGGATTAGAATACTTTTTACTCATCAGAAAGGATTACATGAAACACGGGCTTAGAGCAATTAACGTGATAACGTGGCACCAAATACACATGCAATAATCGTTAGTAATCGTTCGTTTGGGGGGCTGAAAATCTAGTGATGAGTCTGACAGAGTTGCTGTTTTCAGAGAATTTAGAATCTTGAGGAGGAGATAGACATCTACCCCAAACAACTATTATGGACAAAATGACAAGTGCCTCACAAGGCAACAAACAAGGCAATACAGAGAGAATCAGGGAAGGAAAAGTCAATTTTGACTTTGGGGTGAATGAGGAAGTGTCCAGAAAAGCTCCACAAAGCAATAGTCTCTAAGTGTGGATTAACGGACACGAGGATCTGGTAGGAACCAACAGCGACAGATGTCATTCCATCCTGGAGGAAGAAGCACAACAACGGCGTGGAGGCAGGGCAGTCCACGAGGGTCATCTGGTGAACTGGGAACTTCAGTGTCTGGTGGAGACTGAAGGGAATTGGACAGGGAGCACGAAAGGTCAGGTGCTTATTGGCTCTGGAAGCTAAGCCCTTCCTTTCTCGGTAGCATTGACTTTTGATGTCAGGCAGCAAACTAGAGTTCCAAGCACTCAGGGGTCTGACGGGAGTCAGAATTCCAATGACCCTTGTAGGCAACTGACCAGGCCTGACTGGCCCCCCACGGCTCCCTGGTCCCCCAGAGTACTGGTGTGAGCTGAGCCCGTGATCGCCTGAGCTTATGGCCCTGCCTTGCCACTGTCACAGGCCAGCACGTAATAACTTAGAGAGCTCTTCCTCTGCCTGGCCTGTAAGTTCAGCAGGGAATAAGTTGTTTCCCAAGAAGGTAAGGCACTGGCTCAAGGTCAGTGGATGATATAGTCCCAGCTGAGACTGGAACTTCCCTCTGTGGGCTCCAGGTTTGGTAGGAAGTACAAAGACCTGGAATCAGAAGGAGCCAGCTCCAGGTCCGTGACTCACCGGCCACATATCCGAGAGCTACCCCCTTCCTTCTCTGGGCCTTGGGGTGCGCCTCTGAACAGTAAGAGTCCTGTTCTAGAATCTGGCCCCTAACTGACCCCAAGGTTCTTTCCAGATCAAACTATCTATGGTTCTCGCAGTGTCCGTGGTCTTTTCAGGACATCAGACCTCCTTCCAGGACTTGGTTGAAAGTAAATATAATTAACAAAACACCACAACCAGCTACCTTTTATGTCCATTTGAAAATGAAAGAGAGAGAGAGAATGACCAAAAGGAGGAGAAAGCAATCCTTCCTCCAACTGGCACATAGGGAAAAAAAAAAAAAACATCTTCAAAAAGAATGCTTTACGGAGAGGTAGGTGAAGAGCCAGGCTGCTTAGTCTGCGGTGTGAGGGGCTGTCTGTGTTTTGATGTCGTCACCATGGCGGTGGCTCCCTGGAGGCCACCTTGTGCCGCCGGTTACCTGATTAGACAGGTTCTGTTATATCCCCCAGACTCTCCTCCACTTTGTAAATGCTCCGGCGATTGGGCCGAGGCAGAACTCATGGCCAATTAAACCCACAAGGGCTCTTTGTTTGGTCTGAGTTTTGATTTGTTTGTTTAGCAAAATGTCAGACCAATTAAAGCCAGATCCAAGAGCCCTCTCCTAGCACACATCCAGCTGCCGAGTCACTGGGAGGCAGGAAGCAGGAGGCTGGAGCCAAGTGGGGACTGGAGGGGGGGAGGGGCCCACACTAGGGAGGGAAGTCCCGGGCCTGGGTAGACGAGGTCACCGGTACAGAGGGCAGGATACAGAGCCTTGGAAAGACAACCGTGTGTGCCATGACCCAAGATGATCCCAATTTCAAATTTGCCCAAAGGGCATTCTTGCTTTTCAGACAGGAGCAGCCCTTCCCTTGCACCCAGTAACTGGAGCTCCTGCTTGAAAGGGCTTCTTCTGCCCTCATCAACCCCTGTCCCTCCCGCAGGGCAAGGGGTCTATGGCCAAAGGAAATGGCTACCCAGAGCTCACAAACCCCTTCTAGACCACGTTCCAGGTGCCTAGGGGATTCCCTACCCAAATGCCCCAAGCCGATCTCTAGGATCTTCTGCAGTTTTTTTTCCCCAATCTGTCCTCCCAAGGAGGGGCCCTACCACCAGCATGACCCCTAGACTGAAGAGATGGCTATTTTTAGGACACCCATGTGGGTTGGGATGAGCACACACATACTCGTAAGGGCCCTCTGGGCACATGAGAAGAAACAGGTACAAGGAAACCAAGCCGCTGGCCCAAGGTTTTCCTCTGTGGTCCCTGGTGGTAGGGCCTGTCTCCTTACCAGACTGGAGCTCCCTGAAGGCTGGGCCAGTCCTCCCTGCCCTTGTGGGAATGCCTGCCTCTGGCACCCACCTTGGTAGTGGTCTCTGACCACTCTGGCCTGTCTTGCTGGGGACAACAGGCCGACTGACCCCAGCCCTAGATCTGGGGCTGAGGCTGACCGTGCCCTAGCCAGCGAGTTTAGTGACAGTACTTAGCCTGTCCACCCCAGGGCTGGTCCTCAATCAGCCTCCCCTGCCCAGCCTCAGGGCAGCGGAGGGAGCTCCAGCCCTGTCTGTGTCAAGCCTGGAGACTCTGCAAGCCTGGGGCCTGGCCTCCCGGTCTCGGGTACCCCAGGGAGAGAAGGAGGGGAGGAGGGAATGAACCATTGCCATGATTTCCATGGCAATGATTATCCAGCTGGCTCTTTGGCCTTATTGATTTTTAGGCTTCATAGAATACGGAGCTGCGCTTTCCCTCCTGCTTCATCAAACAGGGATGAGCAGAGAGGCTGGACATAGCGTGTCTCCAGGCCAGGCTCCGTCCTGCTCTCCCCAGTGCCAAATCCTCCCAAAGAGGTCTGCAACCACGGGTCCACCCAGGCTCTCCCCACCCTGTGCAGGACCCAGGGACACCAGAATGAAGGGATGGCTTGGGGGACAGGAAGGCCCCGTACGGGGAGACAGAAGTCCTGATCTCTTGTCTCAGTGTCCCCCTCTACACACTGAGTAAACGGGGGCCAGTTACTTCGTCTCCCCAGACTCAGTTTTCACCTCTGCTGAGAGAAGTCCCTCTCCCTCTGTCCCCTTTCCTCAGCCCCGAAGACAGGAACAGATCTCAACAAACGGGCCATCTTCTGCTGTTCTGATAGAGACCAGGCAGGCACATTTTACCAGTTCTGGAACCTTGCTTTCAGAAGCCAGAGCCCTCGGGGTTTCGAGGGTTAGAGATAAAGGCATGTTCGAACAAAAGCACGTGGGTGATCTTCCCTCTAGAGGCCAGCAGTGTCACCAGAGCATGTCCTATCCGGTGCCACAACCCAGCCCCAAACCGGTCCTTTGTACAAGGTTTCAAGGTAGAATAAAAGTCTCTGTGTGGAACAGCCCCCTTTCCTGGCCCCTCCTTGCCTCTCCATGACAAGCCAGGTCCCCAGACAAGCTGGAAGGGACAGCTGGAATGACCCTGCCTGTGTGACTTCTAGTCCCAATGTGAAAGTGCCTGTACCTGGAGACATCTTGGCCCCAGGCTCACTGGGGCCCCTAGCTTCTGGCTAGAGGCTTTAGGCGGTTGTGGCAGGCAGTCCCCATGACCACAAGCACAGAAGAGCATCCAGATGGCTCTGGGCTCTAAGGTGTCCTTCAAGACCTTCCTTATGTTCAGCTCCAGCAGTTCTGATGAACAGAATTTTGTGCATCCTATATGCAATCAAGGAAAAGGTGCAGTAAACATTCTGACACACAAGGGAGTGGGGGTTCTCACTGAGTGGCCCAGTTTACTGGATGAGAAAACACAGGCAAGCAGAAAGCAGAAGCAGAGCCTCCAAACCCTGCCCTAAGTTAGGAGCCTTGGTTGTGTTTGGAGACCCTCTGGATGGTAGGGGCAGAACAGATTTTTAGATCAGTCAACTAGCAAACAGGTGCTTCCTGGTTAAATCTCCACTCCTGCCCCCCAGGAACTCAGAGACTAGTGAGGAAGCTGGAACCAACCTTCAGGAAACAAGGCAGGATCACATGCTAAGGGATCTGGCTCTAAAAGTGCAACGTTAGATCAGGGATGGGAAAACCCAGCGCAGACAGATGTGGTCAGACAGAGCTTTCTAGAGGAGTGAGACTTGAGCCTTAAAGAAGAGGTGGCAGAAGGAATAGCATGAGCAAAGGCACTGGGGTAGGAAGCCGTGTGGGAGGCCACGGGGAGAATCTCTAATGAGAGGGTGGCAGCCCAGGATTAGGGAGAGAGCGTGTGGAAATAACGGCGGGGAAGTCTGCACTGATACTAGGATCGGGAGCAGGGAATGGAGGGAAAGGGGGAATCTGAGGGTCATTAGGAAGGAACAAGCACCAGGTGTTGACGATGCCGCGAACATGGAGCCGGGAGAGCCAAGGTTTGAAGCCGAGTTGAGCGGCACCATGGGGTCACCAGCAGAAGCGCAGCCGATGAGGATGGAGAAAGGTGTGTTCACTTCGGCCAGGTCCAGGCAGGATGACAGGGTCCTCTGGGGCAGCTAGACACTGGCTGACACTCTGCCAGGATTTCTGCCTAGAGCAGCGTGGTAGCGCTGGCACAATCCCCACGCCCCATAGGTGACTCTTGAGTCATCGTGTTTAGCTGGCAGGTGTCCTGTCCTGGGCCAGAAAGAATGAGACCAATGGACAGACCAGAGAATCTCCCCAAGCCCTGCCCCCACCCCATCCCTGCCCAGCCCTTGGGGCCTCCAGCCTGGGAGCACCAGGCTTCCGTCTGGCCTCTCGGGTCTACGGACAGTCGAGATGTGGTGGGATTGAGATTCTAAAGATTCTCTCCTGCTCATGTTTGCTCGTGTGCTGGCCTGCCGCTGTCCACTCTTCATTCAGTAGTCACAGAGTCCCCCCGACTACCTCTCCCTGGTGTCGGGGGTAGGGGTCGAGTACGTGGGGCCCCAGCACGCTGGCGCACCTGCGTGCCCACGGCCAGCCTGGGCCCGGGGTAGGAGGAAACGGGGAGGGGGTCCCCATGGTGCAGGCAAAGCAAAGCGCACACCGCCTCCCACCTCAGGAAGCCCCCTCCAGCTCCGTGCAGGGAAGCGGGGAGCAGTCCTCCCTGGCACTCGGCACAAAGACAGACCTCTCTCACACCTTGGATCCCTGTATAACTTTCCGGGGACATGCGTAGCAAAGTCCCACAGACCAGATGGCTTAAAAACCCAGAAATGTGTTCTCCTGCCCTGCTGGGAGGCTAGACACGCAAAAATGCAGAGGTCGGCAGGGCCGTGCTCTGTGTGCAGACCCCAGGGGCACGAGCTTCCCTTCCTGCTCCGGCCTCTGCCTCACCTCACACTTCTCCCTGTGCATCCTCACACCAGTTTTCCTCTGAACCCGTCCCTTCTGAGGACACCAGTCCCATTGACTAGGGGCTCACCCTGCTCCAGGAAAATGTAACCAAGATATAAGCTAACACAGCAACTACAAAAACCCTATTTCCAAATAAGGTCCCATTCACAGGTACCAGGGGTTAGGACTTGACTATGTCTTTGGGGAGCCACAACCCAACCCGTAACAATACCTGGGTGATTATACGGTAACTTCATGCTTTCCAGAACTCTGACGGCTGAAATGTCATCCCCTCCAACATCCTACAACTGTCCTTGTTTAAACGCAACAAGCAGAAACTCCTGTGCACGGAACTCTAGAGCCGGGGGTCAGCAAACCGGGCCTGAGGTCAAACGTGACCAGCTGCCACTTTTGCTGGAAAGCAGCCTTGCCCATTCTTCCTGTCTTACTGCCCAGGGCTGCTTTCAGGCTACAGTGGCCGGGCTGAGTCATCTTAACAGAGACCTATGGCCTGCAACATCTGAAATGTCTACTGTCTGGCCCTTTACAGAAAGACCCTGCTGATCCTTGCTCTAGGGGGATCCCAGCGATGACCCAGAAGGGCCTCTTCCCAGTAACTAGAGATGGCGTCACCATCCGCATGCTGGTGTCCGGTAACTTCAGAGCATTCTCTCATCTCTAACATGGGAATAAAAATACCACCCACCTTCTTGGGTGGTGGGGAAGAGGAGTGGGGAGAATTTAATGAGATAATTCATGTAAAGCATGAATCTAGGTGCATGGCAGAGAGCAAGCATTCTGTACATGGTGGTTATTTTTAAGATCAGTGTCATTTTCCCAACATTCTGGGGAGAGAAGAGGGCCAGAGGCAGGGGAGAAGCGGGTCCCCGCCCTGACTTGAGAATATGCCTGGAGGGCGCCTGGGTGGCTCAGTGGGTTAAGCCGTTGCCTTCGGCTCAGGTCATGATCTCAGGGTCCTGGGATCGAGTCCCGCATCGGGCTCTCTGCTCAGCGGGGAGCCTGCTTCCCTCTCTCTCTCTCTGCCTGCCTCTCCGACTACTTGTGATTTCTCTCTGTCAAATAAATAAATAAAATCTTTAAAAAAAAAAAAAAATACGCCTGGAGTCCGGGCTTGGACTCCTTGGCAAGCAGCCAAAAACTGACTGACCCCATTTTAAAGCTGGAGAAAGCGAGGCCTGGTGAGCCGGAGGGTCTCAACAGGGACCACCCTGGAGCAGAAAGCAGGTCTGTAGTCTGAGTCTCAAAGATCCCGCCCTTGGAGACCCTCACCCCAACCCCCTTCACACACATGTACCCACCCACCCCACCCCCCCACACACGTGCAAACACACACACACACACTGTTCTTGCCAGGTGGCCCCCCCAACACACACACACAGGCAGTGGACAGCAAGGGTCCCATGGGGCCCCGCCTCCCCAGGCATCTCCCCACCACCCCTCAGAGCGAAGCTGATTGCTTGCATGCAATTTGAATTCATCTCATGCTTCAGGTGGAGCTTGGCTAATCAGGGGAGACGTGAAGCCGAAGTGGGTCCAATCAAATTAACAACGCCGCGGCCCTGGCTCTTTAAGAAGGGAGAAAACAAAGCAGAAACCAGAAGGCACCTCCGCCCCTCCAACCAGCTCTTCCCTGGGGAAGCCGGAGCTGCTGCCTGGCTGAGCTCAGAGGACTGCCACCCACCCTGCCCCAGGCCCAGCACCCCGTGTGCCAACAATGCCCCTTTGTGGAGGCTTATCTCACTCCGCCAAACAGGGCTGCCGTTCTCCTCACGATCTTGTTAACAAGGAGGAGACACAAGCCTTTGGGGGGAAGGAGGGGAGTCGGCTGCTCTGGGGGAAGGAGGGGCCCCTCACCTCAAATGGGTACATGTAATCCTTTCCCAAACAAAAGATGAGAGCTTCTGAGCCAGGAGGCTCCCTGCTCCTCTGACAAGTGGGTTTGTAGAGCTCGCCAGAGCCTTTGGGGTCTCAGTTGTCCCCTGGAAAATCCTCTCCCAAGGGGGCAAAGAGGGGGACATCTGGAAAACCATTTTAGCCTGCCCAGAGCATCCTAATTAGTGAAAAGCTCAGCGCAGATCCTCATGAGGTTTCAGTTAGACTCTCAGAAGGACTTCCCGAAAAGGGGAACTTCTGCCTTGGAGACGTGAAGAACCACAGGACTTTGCTGCCCTTGTTTCGATCCTGTTGGCTCTAAGATGGTCCTCCCTGCGGCGGAGGCAGCACCCGAGGGCATGTGCTTAGAATGGGAGGTAGAACGGTGAAGGGGGGGTTCCTCTGCCCTGACTGTGGTTCTTCCCCCAGACCACGTGTGAGGATCATCCAGGTCGGGGAGGCTTTTAGGGAAATCCGCCACCAGCCCCAGCCCCGCCCTGGACCAACTAAATCAGAGCCTCTGGGCATGGGGACCGTGCCCTAAGATTTTTTCTTTTTTAACTTTCCAGGTAATTTGTACGTGTAGCCAGGCCTGAGGACTTCCTCAACCCTCTCCCCCAGACCTCCCACCTAAGAGAGCAGAATAGCCTAACCCCTTGGTCTCTTGGTTTCCAGATCAATCTCCTCCCCGCCGTGTTCACTGAGTTTCTCTTCAGGGACGCTGGGCTCTTCGTGCTCCTCTTCCTGGCTACCTGCACCCCTGTCCACGGCACTGTTCTGGCCGGTGTCCCGTTGTGGGTAAAACCATAGGCACCTGGGCTAAGTCCTGCCTCTGCCACTGGCTAGCTGTGTGATCTTGGGCAGTTAACGTCTCTAAGCCTCAGTTTCCCCATCAGCAAAGTGGAAACCAAAACAAGGTTGTTGGGGGATTAAGCAAATTGATGCACGTAGAAGAATGCAGGACAGAGCTGGCCCGCAGGCAGCCCTCAGTCACGGAAAGGCCCGTGAGGACCACAGACTCCTGCCCACAAAGGGAGTGGAGAGGCACCCCGTGCTTCCTTTCGGAATGCAACGTTCCTTGCCTTTTCCACATTTGATCCGGCCTCTCCCAACCGCCAGTGGCGTCCCGTCCTATTTCTTCCATGTTCTCCTTCCTGCACATACTGCTTCTCTCCTTTGGGCATTCATCACTGAATCTTCCCTCCCTGGTGACTTGGGGACTTGTCAGAAACACCAGCTGAGCTCCAATCACCAGGCGGAAGAGAGGGAGGGAGACGGAGACAGAAGCAGCCTGACTCACTGCCTGCTAACTGCTGTCCCCAGCACCCTAGCTCCACCTCGCCTGGCCTCCTGGCCCCACCACCCCAGCCCCACTCCAGTTTCCAGGCTCCTTCTGCATTCCCCCAGGATTCATCTGCACTACATTATCCCCACCCAGCTCCCCGCTCCTGGGATAAAGCCCAGAGTGGGAGCAAAATCAACCAGGCAGAAGGAGACGTCTGGACCGAAACCAGAGGGAAGGGAGCTCATGACTTGTCAGGGGACCTGGGGCTTGGTCTCCTTCCTGCCACTTACCAGCTGTGTGACCTTAGACAAACCACCTAGCCTCTCTGAGCCTCCACTTCTCACTGGTGATGTTGAGGCTAATAACCCCAGGACACCTCCTTAACAAGAGTAAAGCTCCTCACAAAGGATGTTCCAGGATTATGTGAACTGCACAGAACAGATCCCCTGCCCCCGCCCAGCCTGGGAAGTGGGACCCTGAGAAAAGCAACTGGGGGAGCAAGGCAGGGGCCGAATAGACCCAGTTGGCAATCCCCATGGCAGCATCTAGGAGCCCCAGGACCAAGCCTGGGGTCGGTCGGAAAGTCTGGGGATGCCAGGGGTGAGCAAGGAAGCAGAGCTGTCTCACGGTGTTTTAAAAATCTATCAGCCTCTCACATCAAATTAAAATGTAAATAGCAGCTGGTCTGGGCAGGACCTTAGGGGTGACAGGAGCCGGCCTGTGAGTAATTTCACAGACGGGAACCGGTTACATCAGATTCTGACAACTGTCTTGTTTCTGAAATTGATTTCCTCTCCCCTCGGCTTGCTGCCCCAGGAGGGTCCTGGAGTGAGGGGAGGGGGTGATTCCGCTCAGCCTGGCGCCTTCCTCCTCTTCGTTGCACCTGCCAAGAAGGCCCCGGCAGAACCAGGAGGAAAAAATCTGAAATTTCTGCGTGGCTGTAAGGCAGGGGCCTTGGTGCCCAAAGGCCCAGCAAGTGTCCTCCCTGCCCTGGAGTGAGTCTAAGCGTGGACCCAAGCAGGGGGACCCAGGGCATGGGTGGGGAACAGGAGAGATTGGTGTCCTGCACTTGGGAGCTTTCCCACAAATATGCTGGGTCTTCCGTAGAGAGGCTTCTGTCCTGCGGAGTCTCCCAGCCAGGGACGAGGGTACAAGGACCCTGCAGTAGATGACATGCACCATACCAGGGAGCCTGTTCAGTGCCCAGAGGAGGGACAACTGCACTGACATGGGGGTATCAGGGAGTCATCTGTGACCTCTACCAGGCTTGCCCCAATTTGGTCATGCATAGTGCCAGGCCCTATACCAGGTGCTGGGGCTGTAAGGCTTTGAATGAGACTGGTCCGGACCGGACACAGGACTTCCTCCAGGACCCCATGGAAATGGCCCACCCTCTCCACCTAAAGGGGCCATATTGGAAGGAGCTCTGTATTAGAGGCGGCTGGTTGACATGGGTCTCCCTGATGCCTCTAGGTCCAGCCCCTCTCTGTTCCCGGGTCCCCAGAGACTCTCCCCCTACCCGCACCCCTCTTTGTAAAAAGAAATTAGGTTTTCCTGGCTGTTAATTGAATTACACTGCAGGAAAGCAGAGAAATTGTATCTCATTAAAGCCTCCTGTGTCCTATTGGAGTACCATGTTGCCTATGTGGCTGCTATTAGCATTTGTCACAGAGGACTCAGCCCTGTGCCTACAATCCCTCCCCTCCTCCCCTGCTGAGCCCCTAAAGCAGCCATCCCTGATGCCCACCCTGGGAGCACCCTGCTGGGGCTGCCCACCACAGAGAAGCCCCAGCTCTTTGGTGACAGCCAAATTCCATTTTCCAAAGCCAGAGATTCCGTGCATGCACAGCAGATAGACTGCAAGAGGTGTCCATCCCCCATGACCACAGTAGCAGGGGCTTAGAGAGGGGAGAACTGTCTTCTGGAAGCCTCCGCCTCTTCACTTGAAAAATGGGGATAATAAGACTTCTCATGGTTGTTGCTGAGGGGGGATCATTGAGCAATAAGCCAAGAAGCAAAGCATCCCACTTATTGCCAGCTCCATCATGGGCATCACAGGCCAAGGGAGGCCATGGAGCTTAGTCAGGACACAGGCTTTGGAGCCAGGAACATGAGCAGGAGCTACTTCACATGAATTGATTCAGTTAATGTCCTAGAATATTGTCAGCACATGGTACATGGTAAGTTCGCAGTCAAAGGTAAACATAAAAAAGTGTGTGTGTGTGTGTGTGTGTGTGTGTGTGTGTGTGTATAGAGGAAGGGCGCCCTTACTAATGCCTGGCTATGGGGAGATGTGCCTGAGCAACCGTGTCAGGATATTGACATGCAACTGACAGTTGCATCATGTTCCGTGTCTGTGACACCATGTGTGAGTCCATGGTAGAGGTCAGAGTACAGGCAGTTACAGCAACCGTGTTTGTGACTTTAGGGTGTGTTTTTATCACTGCTGTGTGTGTGTGTGTGTGTGTCTTTGCTCCTGTAGGTAGGTGACCAGATATGAATATCTCTCTAGGGAATTCTTGGGGTGGGGGGCGGTGGTTTTAATCCAGGAAGTCCTCTGGTGCTATGAAGCCTTGGTGCTATGACGCCTTGGTGCTATGACGATTCAGGTTCAGGTTCAGTTGTGTTTATGACTGTGATTCAGTGGAGCACAGAGACCTTGTGAACCAGAGCAAGAAGCAAAGAGGAGGCAGAGGGAAGAGGAGAGCAGTGGGGCAGTGGGGCAGTGGCCGCCCTGGACCCCCGTCTCTGTCTTGATAAGCCCATCTCTACAGTAGCCGAGAGGGCTGGGGCCCCCAGGTTGTGGGCACAGGAGGGCACTGTGGCTCTTAGAGGCCAGGGACAGGGCAGGGGAAGGGGCACAGGGGTAGAGTTCTCTGTTCCGGTGTTGGCAGGGAGACCGGGTAGGGCAGAGAGAAAAGAGGAGGCAGGTTCTCTGCTTCTTGCCTAGGACAGGGTTCAAGATCCTATATGCGAAGAGACGAGTATGCTGATTCACAGAATTGCCTCCCAAAATAGCCAGATTCCCAGACCATCTTTCCCATCTCTCCAGAGACCCAGACACCCCCAGGGCCAAAGTCCTCCAATCCTGTAGCGACCTCCTCTACAGTGCCTGAGACTGCCTACCTCTGGTGCAGGAGCTCACTGCCTCCCACCACAGCCCTCTCCCTAAACAGCAAAAACTACCCGCAGAGTCCTTCTCCACCAAAGAGAAGGTTGGTCCTTCCCCCTTTATCAAAGAACTCTGGTGTCTTGTCCCCCATCCCACTCCCTGCCTGGGCACCCACATGCCTGGTTTTCAGCCACGCTTCAAACGGCACAGCGTGAAACGTGCCCATCTTCCTGGTCACGCTTCAGCTCATTAATGTCCTCTGCCAAGTGGAGTGCCCAGATCCAGCCCTCACAAGTCCCCTGAGGCTTGTGCTTATGACACTAAAGAACTGGGAACTGGTTCTCCCAGCCTTGCCTTGCCTTACCTTCCTCCCCCACCCAGGTTACAGCTCTGTGTGGTAAGCACCGTCTTCTCCCATCAGACCGCCTCTCACATGCCCTGCTGCTTACTAGCAGTGGGACCCCTGAGTGGATTGCTTCCCTGTGTGCCCTCAGTTTCTTCATTTGTAAAATAAAGAATAGATGCCCCATACCTATGCTATGCGACAGAAACAAAACATGAGCCATGTAGGTAATCTGAACACTTTTCATTGTCGCATGTTTGAAAAGTAAAAAGAAACGGCTGAGATTCATTGTAATAGCGCACAGTTGACCTTGAACAACACGGGGGTGGGGGAGGGGTGCCAACCCCCCAAAGCCGTAAAAAAATCCAAATATAACTTTTGGCTCCCTAACAACTAATAGCCTAGTGTGGACCAGAAGGCTGACCGATAACATTAGCAGTTGATTAACAAGTATTTTGTATGTTGTGTGTGTTCTCAACTGTATCCTTACACTAAAGTCAGCTAGAGAAAATAAAATGTTACTAGGAAAATCATAAGGAAGAGAAAATACATTTGCAGTGCTATATACTGTACCTAATTTTTAAAATCCGCATTAAGTGGACCCATGCAGTTCAAATCCATGGTATTGAAGGATCAACAGTATTTTATTTAACTCAATGTATCTAAAATATTAACATGTAGCCAACATAAAATTATCAGTGATACATTTTACGTTATTTCCTTCCTGTGTGTTTAAGGCCTGTGTGTGGCTACAGCACTTCTCAGTTCTAGAGGCTATGTTTCAAGCGCCTGGTAGCCTATGCAACTCATAACTGCAACATTGAACATTATCTGGGCTCCGCAATTCTGGGCTCCATGAGTCCGTGGACTAGCCCGGCAAGTTGCATCTGAAGGAAGGCATGTGTTTATTTGGTGCTTTTCTTGGACCAGGAGGGCAGGAGAGCCCTGGGGTTTCTCGAGCAGCTGCTGTACGGCAGCCACGCTACATATATGGACCCTATTTGCCCCCATAACAGCTCTACAGGGGAGATGTCCTATGAACCTGAGGTTCACAGAACTTGATTCTACTCTGCTGAAGGCTGCACAGCTGGTGAAGACACAAGTAGAACCCATGCCTACCTGGCCCCCAATCCCTTCATGTTGGTTGGGAGCCACAGAAGCAGTTTCCTCTTAGATGGGCTCCCCTGAACATGTTCTGAGCTTTGAGAATGTGAGGACAGCATTGGATTGTGTTGCATGGTGCTCACTGCAGTAACAGTGGGGAAGGGAAACCCACCCCAGGCCCCAGGTGTGGTTGTTACTCAGAGCTGAAAGACCAAGTGGGATCTCTGGAGTCCCCCTTATCTCTAGTTGCCCCCATGTCTGTCTCTTTGAACTTATCTCTGGTTGCCCCCATGTCTGTCTCTTTGAACAACATGATTGGGAAGACTTCCGGAGGTGGGACTGACATGTACAGATGCACAGGTTGTGCACTGCTCAAAGGTGCCTACCTAAGGGGCAAGTGGAGTCTGAAACCCAGTTCCTACTGCATTGGCCAAACTATGGCTCTTGACTCTAGATTGCACCCAGCCAGAGGGGTGTCTTTATCATTCACATATGTGCCCTGCACAGGCTAGCACAACCCTTCCTAGAGAGCAGAAGAGGAATGTGTCACAAGTTTCTTGCTCTGGTATGGAGACTTGAAGTCCTTCTTCCAGAGAAAGACTCTTCCTTTCTCTCTTCTTCCTCAGGCCTCTGACCTCTGACACTTGACCCTGCTCCCACCCCACGCCCACATGTGCACACACACACACACACACACACTCCTCTGCATGGACATCCCCCAACTCCTCCATGGTCTCAGCAACATCTCAGAAGCCAAACTGCTCTTCCCCAGGAAGGTCTCAGGGCTTGGCCCACCCAGGAGTCCCCGGCCTCCATCTCTGACCATTCACAGCCCCCATGCCCCTGCCCCCACTCCCCTGCATTTCAGTCCTCCAGAACATAAATGGAGGCATCTGCAATGCAAGTCCTGACGTGTTGATGTAAAATCTTACTCTATATTCTACCCAGGTTTATACGAGTGAATTATGCAAATCTTTGATGGAAAATATTCCTCCACACATCCTTGAAAGTGTAAAACCTTAGTCAATAATTCATACTTGGATGTCTCTGACTGCAGGCTTTTTCTTCATTATAACTTGCACCTCGTTATTTGTCTTTCGCGTTTTATTGTATATCCTGGTGTAATGCTGTGCATTATAAAATTTATCTGCTTCATTATTTGATGAGCCGGGGCCAAGGATTGGCTGAGAGGCTGGTGCAGGGGCCGGAGGGCCAGGGCTGCCCTTGGCGTCGAGTTCCGTATGACAGCAGGCCGACAAGATGGCTGGCTGCACAGTGTGACTTCAGGCACGCCAGACACCGCCCTGCATCCTCCACACCTGCTCCAGATGTGTCCTCGCCCGGCATCGGGCGTCTCAGGACACATCGTTATGGCCTCATGGCATCTTCGTCCGCAGGAGTCAGGTGACCCAGGAGAGTTTACCGGGAAGAACTTTGTCTGAGTAGGTCCTTAAAGCTGGAGGGGAGAGAAATCCTGAGAGCACTGGGAGGGAAAGAAAGGGTTAGCCACTGAAGCAGAGCAAGACACGGTGCCCCCGAGGGGAGCCAGGGGCTGTCTGCACAGAGGAGACGGGAAACTTTCTTGCACAGTTGCCCAAGCAGGCCGATGGTGATGGGGTCTGGGCGCTGGGTCTCTGCTCTGCAGAATTCAATGTAAGGAGAGGTCCTCTACCCACCGTGGATGGGGGCAGGAAGGTGGAATGGTGTCTGATTCTTACAGTCCGACAGTCAAGCACAGCACAGCCCAGCGTGTGGGCTCCAGGTTGGCTAACAGGCCCTCCTGCGAGGTCAGAGCCACTGGATACTCTGAGAGGCAGGTTTTCCCAGAAAGGTAGTGCGGAAAAGGCAAGGGCAAGGACAGTCTTCCAGGTGCATCAGACCCCTCGCCTCTCTGAGGTCTGCCTCTGCTGAAGCAGGTCTCACTGGTTCCCTAACCTTCCTTCCCCACAGATGCCCCGCTGTGTCTGGCATGCGTTTCCCCAGCCTCATACTTACCCTTCTGTGTGGGAATTGCTAGACTTGTCTGTTCTCACCGCTACTGTGAAACTTCTTGAGATTTGATGTGTCCTATTCACTCAGAACACAACACAAGGCCTGGCCCGTAATAAGTCCCCCCCAAATGCTTGTAAAACGGCTGGATGGTGCCTTCCCAGATAGTCCTCAGTCACAGTCATCTCTCCTAATACCTCTGTGCGGCACTCTTCAGATCTTCCTCCTTTTCATGTTGCTCACACAAGTGTCTCGCTCCCCTTCCCTTCTCCTCCTCCTGCCTCTCCTCCCAGGCAGGGACCCTGTCTCACATTATGTGTGTCCCCCCGCAAGCCTGGCACAGTGCCATGGAATGGCTTAGGTGACCCATGCATATTTGTTGAACCAAATGGAGGAGAATGGGGGCGGGGTTTCACAGGCAGCCAAGATCGTCATCTTTCCCTCTGCCCCTCTGCTGCTGGCCAAGGTGCTCAGGCCCCGAAGAGGGTCAAGATCTAGATGCTTCTTTTCAGGGCAGAAGGGGGGGTCTCCTGATGGCCAGCTGGGGCCTTGGTTCCTTCATGATGATTTTCGCAGGTCAGCAGCGAGGGGTGGTGGTGGGGAGGGTCACAGACTGGTTAGCACTGCTGGAGGGACCTTGATCACAGAGATGCTCGCCAGGCTTTTCGGTTGCGTTTTGTTTGGAAGAACAGGGGAGTTTCTCAGCGGTTCAAAAAGAGCCAACCAGCTGAGCCAGAGCCATGGAGAGAGCCTGAGCCGTGAACACAAAGCAGAGGCCACCGCGTTGTAGAGCAGGGCTCCTAACCTGGGGCCCAGGGACCGCCCCCAAAGAAAGTCCATGAACCTGATTCTAGGAGTCCATGATTTCAGGTCAGAAAAGAGAGCACACCTTTTCTTCCACCACTTTATAACTGAGATGTAGTATTTCTTTCCGTTTTGAATATAAACAACAAAGCCCAGCAGGAGCAGTACCCAGGGCAGTACCACAGATGTTTCCACACCGCAGTTCTAACTTGTGGGTCTCCAGACACCCTCCCTGCTCATGGCTGTTCCAGCCTTGTGCTACTGTAACCAGCACTAGATCGCCTTGATAAAGAGTCGTAAACTATATATATATTGATCACAGACCTATGCCCCTGGGGCAAATAATACATTATACATTAATTAAAAAATTAAAATACAGATATAAATATGGGATATACTATATAAAAAGTTTGCTTTTGAAGGTTTTTAATATTTGTATCACTTGAATATATTTGGTTCCTTTGTAATTCTATGTATGTTGTGCATTTTAAAGCATTCTGGAGAGGGGTCCACAGAATAGGAGAATCCCTGGTGAAGAGAGAAGCCACTCTAGTCACAAGTGGAAGGGGGAAAGTGAGACAGGGGAGTGGGGCTTCCTATAGCATGGCCCCACAATTTTGAGACCTTGTCCCTGGGGCTGAGGCGCTCCGTGGGGAGGGGCCGCGGGGGCGGGGCCTCTGCACCGGGCACATGCCCCTCCCCCAGCCCGGCCTTCCCCTTACTGGGGCCTCCTGCACCTCCTCCCCTTCCCAGTCCCAGCCATGATCACCTCCCACCCCAACACCACCATCGCCATCAAGGGTCACCCGAAGGAGCTCAACTGCACGGCGCGGGGTGAGCGGCCCATCATCATCCGCTGGGAGAAGGGGGACACGGTCATCGACCCCGACCGAGTCATGCGGTACGCCATCGCCACCAAGGACAACGGCGACGAGGTTGTCTCCACGCTGAAGGTGAGCGACCGTCCCCCGGTCTTGGGGGACCCCAAATCTCAGAACGTGGGGCTCCCAAAGTTTTAAATCTGTATCTAATGGAAGTAAATGGGGATCTGGGACCCGTCCCCCAACCCCAAAAGACACCTTCCCCTTTCCTGTCTGTTCAGGAACCTCTGCCTTAGAACCGCCCTATGTCTCCTTCCTGACAACCCCACACCCATTAAATGTGTGGAGCCCTCAGCCCTTCTCCCTTTTCTGGAACCCCTGGTCTCCGTCCTCCGCTCCTCCCTCCCTCTGGGACTCCTCAGTGCCTCCCCTTGTCCTGGGACCCTTGGCCATTCCCTCCTTCTTGAAACCCTTCAGCGCCCTTTCGCCTCCCTCCTGGGACCCCTCAGCTCTTTTCTTTCTTCCTCCTGGACCCCCTCAGCCCCCTCATGCCTGGACTCTTCCAGCCTCCATCCTTGGAACTTTCTGGGAAGAGGAGCCCTTGACAAAGCCCCTTATGGGTCCCCCTCCCAGAAGAAGGGGCCTTGCTGATCCCCTCGAGAGTGGGCCCGCTCCAGCAGACAAGTTCTAAAACACTCTCCCCATTTCCTCCCTCTCTCCCCATCCTCCTGCCCCTGCTGGCCACCTCCCAGCTCAAGCCAGCTGACCGTGGGGACTCTGTGTTCTTCAGCTGCCATGCCATCAACTCATATGGGGAGGACCGGGGCTTGATCCAACTCACTGTGCAAGGTACCCTCACCTGCCCTACCATTCCTAACCCCTTCCCCAGGGAGCCAGGTGCCCACTGCTAACTCCACCTCAAGATCAGGGGCATCACCCACACCGTGGAGGAGGATGACGGGAAATGGCCCCTGGGAAGGGCCTTCCTCCACTCTTCCTTCTGGCCAGAGTTGGGGCAATACGGGCACTTCCAGGCACACTTTAGACAGCAAGGTTTACTCTGGCACCCATCACTATAGATCACATTGCTGCTTCCAGAACTGGAGGCATCTGGGTTTGTGGGCACAGACCCTGGAGAAAGTGAGAGAAGGGAAAGTCAAGCTGGGGAAAGTTGGGAGCCCTTCATGGAGGACGAACAGGCCATCAGGTCAGAGGAAGTCCCTACAGGAGGGCCTGTCCCCCCGCCCCCCAGGCCAAGGAAGAGAGGGTAACAAAGAAGGAAACCAAGCGTGGCCCCTTCTCGGGCTCTGAACCCCACTGCTGGGCCTCCCAGTCCCCCCTTTTCCAGAGCCCAGGGTTCAGGACTCCTGGCTAGAGCACAGTTGTCACCAGTCCCCAGGAATACAGCTGAACCCTGGTCATCTCTACAGATAGGCAGGGGCCAAGCTCTCTGCTGCCATCCTCACTTCTGCTCCTTTCATCTGCCACTCCCCAGAGCCCCCTGACCCCCCCGAGCTGGAGATCCGAGAGGTAAAGGCTCGGAGTATGAACCTGCGCTGGACCCAGCGGTTTGATGGAAACAGCATCATTACGGGCTTTGACATCGAATACAAGAACAAATCAGGTAGGGTGAAGCCTCTGCCTTCCACGGCCCTTGTGCCCTGGCCCTGACTTTTCCCCTCTGGTGGGACAGTCCCTGAGCCAAGCTGGCTAGCTAAGGCAAAGATGCCAGCACCACCAGTGTATGAACTCCTGTGGCTTGTAAGAGAGGGGATCTGGTTGGACTAAGAATTCTGTGAGAGGGGCAGAAGGACCTGCAGTTGATGGGAAGGGAGGGTCAGCCCCTTCTTTCCAGAACTATCCCTGGACCAAGATCCACAAGGTGGTCTGACTTAAAGCATGAAAAGTCCCAGAGCTAAGGGGCTATGGGCTGTGTCTGTGGGGTCAGAGACTTCATGGGTCTGGCCAGGTCATCTGGGAACTCCTGGTTTGGGATGATGGGGACGTGTGGGGGTCAGAGAGCTGGTTCTTGCTGGTCCCTGGGGGACGGAAAAGCCTGGATCTAAGTTTTGCCATCTTGGTAGCCCTTCAGAGTCTTCCCCGGGACCCTCACTAGCCCCCATGAGGTTGCCTGCAATTGTGACGCCCTGTGGAGCAGGTCTCCAGGGAAATGGGGGCTCCATGGTCAGGTGGCAGGAAGGGAAAGGAGGGGGCCTCAGAGGGGACAAGAGCCCTGGAGGGGACCAAGCCACAGAAGAGCTATAGAGGTTCATGTTTGCGTCTGTGTGACTGTCTCTGGAAGCTCTATGAGAATGGGTCACAGGGGTTCCCCCTGAGAGAGCATCTGGGGACCCTGATGTGTGAGTGAGGGGAAAACCCACTCCTCGCTCTGGATGCTTTTATATCTTTGAATTCACATAAGCCTATATAAGCTTTTCAAAACAACTTAGAAATCAAATTCCAAAAAAGAGTCTGGAGCACTCAGCACCCCCAGACCCCCTTCTGCCACCAACTCCAGCTCATTTTCCAGGTCTTAGGGTAGATCCAAGATTCTGTCTCTCCCGAGGCTTTCCAGACCCTTCCTCTGGTCCTTAGCACAGCACGTGGCCAGTGGCTGGCTGGGTGTCCTCTCCTCTGGAGGTACCAAGTCCCGGTCCCTGCTATCTTCCCAGCACCTGGTGCACGGCCCACCCCATGATAGGCATTCAGGAGAGGGCAGCTGAGCGAGTCCCAGTGAGACCTGGCAAAGCAGACCCCTTGAGAAGCAGCTCTGTCCAGGTCCCTGGGTCAGTCACCTCTGATACGTGGTTCTACAGGGTTCTACAAGGTTCTACATCTCTGATACAGGTTTCTACAGCTACCCTCAGAAGTGTAGGGTCTGGCTGGGGAGGAAAGTTGGGTGCCAGCCAGCCAGCCAGGAGTCCACCCTGAGTGCAGTGGAGTGGCGAAAGGAGGGGCTGCCATTCACAGGGACATCAGGGAAGCATATCTTGTCCCTGTAGATGCCACATTGAGAGCTAGGACTTGGGGACTGAGAGGTGATGGGTCTGGATTCACGGAAAGGGGAAGGGCCAAGCCCGAGTGGGGCTCTGCAGGGAGCTGTCCTGTCTAGCAGAGGCTCCTGGATACAATTCAGAGGGCTAGGTTGGGAGGTGGCCTCTGGGCTGAGCTTTTACCTTATTGGGGAAGGTCACTGAGAGTTCCCAGAGAGAGAACTGGGTACCGTGGTGCCCTGGAAAGATCAAACCGGCATCCGTGGAAGAATGGGTATTTGGAAAGTGAGATGGGGCAGAGACACAGGGCCCAGAGGGGAGAGGAGGCTGACTGTGTCCATCTCACATCTCACAGCTTCCTGAGGCTGGCCCGGGAGCTACACAGGAAGGGGTGGGTCTGCAGGCCCACGTCCCCATGTGTCAGTGGGCACTCTATCTCCCTGCAGCTTGCTGTGGCTGGCGGGGCTCTGCTCCGTTATTGTCGGAGGCGAGAGCGATGCCTGGGTTGTCACTCGCACCTCTGCTCCTCTGCTCCCTGTAACTGCCTCCCTGCCCTCCTCCCCTGTGCTGCTCCAAGCCCACTCGCCCCCATGGACCACACTCGAATGTGTGCAGACCTTTCCTGGGGCACCACAGAGCCAGGCAAAGCTGAGAACCTCACACATCTGGAGAGCAGGGCTGAAGAGGCAGGCAGGACAGACGCTATTTTCACAGCCCATCCGTGTCTTCCCCAGCCTCCTCTGGCTCTCCTGCAATGAACAACTACCATACTTGCTCCGAGAGCTTGGGGGTACCAGGATGGGTAGGCAGAGTGGAGGGAGGGGTAATGAAGACCCTTCCTTTATTAAGGGCTTTGCATCTGTAAAAACAAATAATAAATCACGGGATCAAGAGCACAGAGCCACTGGCAGGTCCTTTCCCCAGTCTTTGGGTTGAAGTACTCCAGACCATCCCACCCCAGTGGGCATCTGTTCCCTATCCTGGTGGGCACTGAGGAAACGGAGTTCTGGGGGAGCTGCAGGGAGCCATGCCTGGCGCCAGGCAGAAGCCATAAGCACAGCGCAACTTCCTCGTCTGCAGGGCGGGAGCGGTGGTGCCGATCCTACGGGACTGTTTTGAGGATTAAAGAGAATACATCCAGCCCAGGGCTATAGCAGACCTTTCATAAATGTGAGGTCCTCACTCCCGTCGAACTCCCACACCTCATATGGCAATTTCTAGTCCTGTGGGGCTTGCAGGCTGAGACAGATGTCTGTCAGTCAGCAACATGGACTAAGCGCCACCAGTTTTCTTGCAGAATCATGCAGCCGCCATGTGGTCGGGGGAGAAAAAGAAGTAGGAGGCAGAGTGTTGCCTTTGGAGCTTCTAGAGCATTTGGAATGAGAACATCCACTGTGTACACGCGCACGGGCACACGCGTACGCACACACACATGCCTTCAGAACCATTACAAAGCACCGTCTGATCAGTTGCAACCCACCACAGACTATATTACGTGATCAATGAAAAACACAACTCAGGGAACAGATGGGTGACTCAAAGGAAGGAGGGGGTTGGGCATGTGTGCACACATGTGTGCGTGTCTGTGTGTGTGTGTCTCTGTGTGTGTGTATGTGTAAAGAGATCTTCTTCTACACGTGGAGTAGTAGAACAATAACAATTCTCAAAGCAGAAGACTTGGGTTGACCCAGTGTCGGAGCTGTGTGATCGTCAGCAAGCCACTTTGGGCATCCCTTTATCTATCAAATGGGGCCAATATCATGTCATTCTCAGGGTGGTTGTCAGGGTTAAGGGAGAGTGAGGACTTACGTACAAGTGCTTAGCACAGAGCCTGGCACATTCCTAACTCTCCACGGGTGCCCATCCCGTGCCTCTCTTCTCCCTCCCCTCTTCTTCCTCCTGCCCCGAACCACACCCATGCTGGGTCCAGACCAGCTGCTCCCGACCCCCTTCCTTGCCACAGTTTTGTCTTTGCCAGATTTTCTGCTGTGTTGCTCGTCGTGCTAATTTTCCAAGGGAAATTACCAAGTCTGCCCTTTCTAAACCATCCCGCTCACGCTGACTTCTCCTGGCCCCAGGCAGCAGAGTAATAATACATGAATGCTGAATGATAAATAGCACCGTCCACACAAATCTATCAGATGGTGCGGTGCAGTTTTAAAAATGCAGACACTACATTTCGCTTCTGTTCCCCCAGTAAGGAGCGGGGATGGGTTCGTCGAAGATGGCCCTCCAAGCCCGGAAGGCAGCCTCATGGTGTGAGCTGCTGGCCACCATGGGGTGAGCCTGCCTGGTGTGCTGTGTCGTTCCGTGTGAGTCGGAGTGTGGCTGTTGGGAATACCATCCCAATGGTATCGGGATGTTGTGAGCTGTCACTGTGACCCAGGGAACCTCCTCTTGGTCCTGCAAAGAGATTGCGATTGGGAGCAGAGGGGCACTTAGGGCCGTGATACAAGGAGGAAGTCAGAGATGCAAGATGGATTTGTTTCCCAAGCGCGGGCAGCTAAACCCTCCAGAGGTGGCCTTTGTCTGAGCTGTTCCCCCTCTACAGCAAATGAGTCTCCTAAAAAAAAAAACAGAGGCTCCAGGTCCCCTGCCGGCATGCAGCCCACAGAGTAGAAGGCACTGACATCTCCCCAGCCACTTCCTTATTTTTTTAAGAAGAATATTTTGCATCAGAAACCCTTTGATGAAGAAAGGGAGAGAGAGCCCTTAATGAAATATGTTAATCTGGGTAAGCCAGGCTCATATGAAAGGGAATATTAAAAGAGACAATATTCGCCAAAGCTAGCTCAGTACTCTGAGAGAGCTGAAAAGGAAAGAGAAGAAAATAGGGCCCCTAATTTCAGCTATTTGGGGTCAGAGAGATGGCAGTGATCAAGTTTGGAAAATCAGCTAGAGGCCTTCAGATTTGATTCTGATGCATTAGCCTGGGAGGGCTGTGGGGAGAGAGTTTTTGTGCCAACATCAAAGATGATTTGGGAACACCAGGTCAAATCCACCTGCAAGTGATGGGTTTTTATAAGAGAAAAGGGGGGCCTCCTCCTGTGATTGGCAGCTGAGTGTGGCAAGAAAGGGGAAGGCAAAGCAAGGGTATTTATTGTGACTACAAAAAGCCAAGGAACTCCAAGTCCAAAGTAAAGGACAGAAAGGGGCTCCGATCCAACCAGCAGTGGGTTATAAGTGCCTGGGACATGCCAAGTGAGGGAGATGGGCAAAGATTTAGACATGGCTCCTGCCTTCAGGGAGCTTAGCATCTCCTTGGGCATTTGCTGCTGAAACCATGAGCCCCAGACAATAGAGAAGGCTGTAAATGCTGTAGGAGTTCAGAGGAAAAGAGTGGTGAAAGATAAAGCCAGAAAGGTATACACAAGCCAGATGTTGCAGGGCCTGGAGTCATGTAAAGAAATTTTGTTGTTACCCCGAAAGCAAGGAAAAACTGTTGTAGAGTTTTATGCAGGGGGGTGGCATTACCAGATTTGTTTTAGAGGAGACCACTGTCAATGCCAAAATAGTGTTTGGCCTGTAAGAAATGCTTGATCATATTTGTGGGATGAATGACAGCTGCAGTGTGGAGAACAGATGGAAGGGGGCACAGAGTGGGTTCTGGGAGGCTAGCTAGTTAGGATGTTATTTTCCTGGTCCAAGTGAGAGATGACAGTGGCTTGGCCTGGGGCAGGGGTAGAGATGGAGAGAAATGAGGAGATGCAAAAGATACATGGAACACGAAAGCTACATGGAACATGAAAGCTATAAGACTTTATAGTGAGAAAAGTCCAGAATAACCCCTAGCATCCCATTTCCTGAGATAGGGACCCAAGGAAGGTGATGGGTTTATAGGATGTATGGTCAAGTCTTCCATCTTGGACATGTTGACTATGGACGCCTTTGAAACATTCAAGAAGAGATGTCAAAGAAACAGTTGGCTATAAAAATCTTGAGTTCATAGGAGACATCCAGCTGGGCACAAACCTTTGAGTTATCTTTGTATAGATGGAAAGAGAAGCCAAGTGTGGGGAAAGTCTACGAAATGAGAGAAAAAGAACCTAAGATGGAGCCTAGAAGAACTCCATCTAACCAGTAATGGAAGGGTAAGGGAGATGCATCTGGAAAGAATAGAGAAAAAATAGTCTAAAGCATAAGAGAAAAGCCAGAGAGTCTTTGATCAGGGAAGCCAAGGAAAGAGTGTTTCAAGAGGAAGGGAGAGGTTCAAGTATTGAACACTTGAGAGGCCAAGTGAGAAATCAGTCTTGGTGACATGGGGTCACCTATACCATGGAGACATAATGCTGATATCATTAGGGGTATGAGGAGTAAATGGCGAGTGTTTACATTGTCCAGACCACACCTGGTGCATCAAAGATGTTTGGTAAATATTAGCACTTCTCCACTAAAGTCAGCTGGTGTGCCCCACCCCCACACTCCCCTGTGGCCCTGCTGAAACCAGCAGGTGCATGTAGTCCTCGCTGGGGACAGCCCTAGAGCACCTAGGTCTAGTACCTAGGCAGGCTTGTGTTTCTGGGCCCCATGGATCTGAAACAATCAGAGAGAAAATTGTTGACAGGCTGTCACACCCAGGATACTGCACAGACAGCAGACTGAAACACAACCCAGTCTTCCTGTGCAAAATACCTATTTTCTTCTCCTGGAGCTTCAGCCTGAGGGACAAGCTTCAGGTCACATCCAGAGATTACCAAAATGTCCTAAAGGAATGTGGGCTGGGAGAAGGCCACCTTTGTGCTTTCCCTTGACCTCACTATAGCTCACCAGTACATCCCAGAAAGGAGCTCAGACATTTGTCTGGAGCCTTGATTTTTTGCAGCTTTTGCCAAGAGGACACCTCCACATGGCCTGCTCTAGAGGTCAGCAGGGTTTGTGATTATGGTCCTATAAGACAGTATGTATCTGTATACTTTAAAAGCTGCTCTCTTAGAGTCTGGCTTCCAATCAGCTACAAAGTCAGCAGGTGCTACAATCCCTCCCTCTAAAACACTGACGGATCTTGGCACGCCATCAATATCTGGGACCTATCAAGAATAAACTTTGCTTAGACAATCACAAAGGTTCAAGAGACAACAACCAAGGGCTAGGGCAAGGAGAAACAATCTGGTTCATCTCCAACACAAGACCCCTTCAAGACAGGAAGAGGTGGCCATTTTACCTAATACATACAAACAAACATGAAGAGTTAAGCAAGATGAAGAAACAGAGATATATATTCCAAATGAAAGAACAAGATAAAAGCCCAGAAAAAAAAAAAAGAAACTTATTGGAGGTAAGTAACTTACCCAATAAAGAAGTTCAGAATAATGGTCATCAAGATGCTCATAGAACTTAGGAGAAGAATGGATGAGCACAGTGAAGACCTCAACAAAGACACAAAAAATATTTTTAAAGTACCAAACAGAAGCCACAGAGCTGAAGAACACACTAGAGGTGTTCAACAGAAGACTAGACAAAGCAGAAGAAAAGATCAGTGACCTGGAAGACAGGGCAGTGTAACTCTCCCAAACAGAGCAGCAAAAAGATAGAAGTATTTATAAAAGTGAAGACAGCTTAAGGTACCTGTGGAACACTAGCAAGCAGAGTAACACTCACATTATAGGGCTCCTCAAGAGGAAATAAATGGGGGTGCCTGGGTGGCTCAGTGGGTTAAGCATCTGTCTTTGGCTCAGGTCATGATCTCAGGGTCCTAGGATTGATTCCTGCATTGGGCTCTCTGCTCAACAGGGAGCCTGCTCCCTCCTCTCTCTTCTCTCTGCCTGCCTCTCTGCCTACTTGTGATCTCTCTGTCAAATAAATAAATAAATAATCTTTTTTTTTTTTTTAAAGGAAATAAATGGGCAGACGACTTAATTGAAGTCATAATGGCTAAAAACTTCCCTAACCTGGGTAGGGAAACAGACATCCAGATCTGTACAGCCCAGAGAAGTCTAGAGAAGATAAACCCAAAGAGACCCACACCAAGACACATTATAATTAAAATGTCAAAAATTAAAGATAAAGGGAAAATCTCTAAGACAGCAAGAGAAAAACAACTTGTTATGTACAAGGGAAACCCCATAAGACTATCAGCAGATTTCTCAGAAACTTTGTGGATCTAAAGAAAGCAGCATGACCAAGTCAAAGTGTCAAAAAAAATCCAACCAAGAATACTCTGCCAGGCAAGGTCATCATTCAGAATTGAAAGAGAGATGAAGAGTTACCCAGACAAGCAAAAGCTAAATGAGTTGCTCACCACTAAACTAGTCTGACAACAAATGTTAAAGGACTTCTTCAAGCTAAAGAGTGGGGGCACTAATTAGTAACAAGAAAACATATGAAAGTAAAAAATCTCATAGGTAAAGGTAAATATACAGTAAATGTCGTGGTTAATCACTTATAAAGCTAGTATGAAGACAAAAGTAGTAAAAATATCTCTAACTACGATAACGAGTTAAGGGATACCCAGACACACAATGCAAGAGATCATGAGAAAAGAATTTAAGCACACCACTAAAGACAGTCATCGAATGACAAGTGAAGAGCAAAAGAAGAAATGGAGAGAAAGTACAGAACAGGTGGAAAACAATTACTGAGTCACAATAAGATCATATTTATCAATAATTATGGGCATACCTGGGAGACGTTGGTGGTTCAGATAACCAAGGTAAAGCAGGGCATACAAAAGTTATGCATGTTGCATGCTGTAGTCTTTTGAGTGTGCAAGAACATTATGTTTTTAAAAAACAATGTATTGTAGGGGCACGTGGGTGGCTCAGTGAGTTAAAGCCTCTGTCTTCAGTTGAGGTCGTGATCTCAGGGTCCTGGGATTGAGCCCTGCATCAGGTTCTCTGCTCAATGGGGAGCCTGCTTCCCCTTCTCTCTCTGCCTGCCTCTCTGCCTACTTGTGATCTCTGTCTGTCAAATAAATAAATCTTAAAAAGCAAAACAATGTATTATTTAAAAAAAAAAAAAGTGCTAACCATCATCTGAGCTTTCAGCAAGTCATAATCTTTTTGCTGGTGGAGGGTCCTGCCTCGGTGTTGATGGCTGCTGACTCAGTAGGGTACAGGTTGCTGAAGGCTAGGGTGGCTGTGGCAGGCTCTTAAAATAAGACAACAATGAGGTTTTCCACATCAACTCTTTCTTCCACAGTTTCTCTGTAGTATGCAATGGTATTTGATAGTATTTTACCCGTAGTAGAACTTCTTTCAGAATTGGAGTCAGTCCTCTCAAACCTGCCACTGCTTGATCAGCTAAGTTAGTGTAATATTCTAAATCCTTTGCTGTCACTGCAACAGTCTTCCCAGGATCTCCCCCAGGAGCAGAGTGTAGACACCACTTTCTGTGCTGGTCCATGAGAAGCAGCCCCTCCCCCATTCAGGTTTAGAACGAGACTGTAGCACCTCAGGTCCATCTTCAGGCTCCACTTCTGACTCTAGTTCCCTTGCTGTTTCCGCCACATCTGCAGCTACTTCCTCTGCTGAAGTCTTGGGCCCCTCAAAGTCTACATGAGGGTTGCAATCAAATCCTTCCCAACTCCTCTTAATGTTGGTATTTTCACCTCTTTCCATGAATCATGAATGTTCTTAATGGCTTCTAGAATGGTAAACCCTTTCTGGAAGATTTTCTATTTACTGTGCTCAGATCCATCAAAGGAATCACTATCTATGGCATCTATAGCCTTATGAGATGTATTTCTTAAAATAACAAGACTCGAAAGTTGAAATGGTTCCTCAATCCACGGGCTGCAGTATGGATGTTGTATTCGCAGGCATGAAAATGACATTCATTGTCCATCTCCATCAGACCTCTTGTCAGGTGCATTGTCAATGAACAGTAATATTTTGAAATAAATCTTTTGTCTGAGCAGTATGTCTCAACAGTGGGCTTAAAATATTCAGCAAACCCTGTTATAAACAGATATGCCAGCATCCACACTTTGATGTTCCATTTCTAGAGCAAAGGCAGAGTCAATTTAGCATAATTCTTAATTTTTTTATGGAAAAAAAAAATAGGCTGCACACCCAATGTGGAGCCCAACAAGGGGCTTGAACTCACAACTCTGAAATCAAGACTTGAGCTGAGATCAAGAGCTGGACACTTAACCAACTCAGCCACCTGGGCACCCCTAGCATAATTCTTAGGGGTCCCAGGATTGGGGAGTGTTAAATGAGCAGTGGCTTCAACTTAAAGTCACCAGCTACATTAGCCCCTAACCAGAGAGTCCGCCTGTCCTTTGAAGCTTTGAAGCAGGGCACTGACTTCCCCTCTCTAGCTATGAAAGTCCTAGATGGCATCTTCCAGTAGGTCGACTATCTGAGCTAGGTCTTCTGGAAAACTCGCTGCAGCTTCCACATCAGCCCTTCCTGCCTCACCTTGCACGTCTAGGTTACAGAGATGGCTTCTTTCCTTAAAACTCATGAACCAAACTCTACAAGCTTGAGATTTTTCTTCTGCAGCTTCCCCACCTCCCTCAGCCTTCAAAGAATTGAATAAACAAGAAATAACAAGCGTTGGCAAGGATGTGAAGGGGAAAAAAGGGAACTTTCTTATACTGTTCGTGAGACTGTAAGTTGCGGCAGCCACTGTGGAAAACAGTACAGAGGTTTCTCGAAAAATTGAAAGTGGCATTATTATATCAATCAGCATTTCCACTTCTTAGGCATTTATCCAAAGAAAACAAAAATACTAATTTGAAAATACACAGGCACCCCATGTTTATTGCTGCATTATTTACGATAGCCGAGGTGGAAGTCTATCAGTAAATGAGTGGATGGAGAAATTGGGGGGGGGGGGGGGACACACGTCTACATCACACACACAATGGAACAAAACTCAGCCATAAAAGATAGTGAGATCTTGGATGAACCTGGAAGGTATTATGCTAAGTGGAAAAGGTCAGACAGAAAAAGACAAAAAAACATGATTTCATTTATATGAAATATAATTTGAAAACAAAACACATAAGAAAACACATAATAAACCTCATGGATGCAGGGAACTGACTGGTGGTTATTGGGTTCTGAGGGCAGATGACACAGGTGAAGGACATCAGGGGGTACACATTTCCAGTCATAAAGTAAATAAGTCATGGGGATGTAATGTACAGTACCGTGACTGTAGACCACAATATCATATTGCGTGTTTGAAAGTTGCTAAGAGACTGAGTGTTGAGGGTTCTCATCATAAGAAGAAAAGTTTGGGGGTGCCGGGTGGCTCAGTCAGTTGAGCATCTGACTCTTGACCTCTGCTCAGGTCTTGATCTCGCAGCTGTGAGTTCAAGCCCCAAGTTGGGCTCCATGCTGGGTATGAAGCCTACATTAAAAAAAAAAAGAAAGAAAGAAAGAATAGAAAAGAAAAAAAAAAAGAAAGGAAGAAAAAGATTTTGTAACTCTGTGTAGTGGCAGATAGTAGCTAGACTTAAAGTAGTGATCACTGCACAACATATGTAGATATCAAAGCATTATGCCGTATACCTGAGACTAATATAACGTTATATGTCAATCACACCTCAAGAAAAGAAAATTCTATGAGGTAAATAGATATATGAAACTCTTTTACTGTTGAGGAACTGGGGCCTATAGACTTGAAACTTCTTTTTTTTAAAGATTTAGTTATTTGAGAGAGAGAGAGAGAGAGAGAGCATGAGTGGGGTAGGGGCAGAGGCAGAGAGAGAGGGAGAAACAGACTCCCCACAGAGCATGGAGCCCAACACAGGGCTCGATCCTAGGACCCTGAGACTTGAAATTTCCAACTTAATTCCTACGAAGAAAAAGGAAATTCCAAAGAGGAACAGAGGATTTGATTTTCTCATTTTAAGGAGGTGTATTGTGTCGCAATGAAATCTCTTAAGTCTGAACTTTGGAGGGTCCTGTCTGAAGCCTCCATAGGATTGGAAGGGATTCAGGAGAACATGCACAGTATCTGTCTCCAGTGTTCCTGGGATTCCTAAACCAAATACCACTATCTCAACCGTATACCTCTCCAGTTCTTACAGGAGGCAACACAGAACTCTAAAAATGACTTACCGTAGAATTCCTTGGAAGCATGCACAGATTTCCCAGACCCCCATGAGCGATGGATTGGCAGCCGCATCGGGCTGGCCTGCACAGTCCAAGGGGTTTGGGGGCCTGAGTGTGAATGTGATGGGAGACCACTGACTGAGCAGAAGGAGATGCCCAAAGGGTTTAAGAGATGGTAAAAGTTGGGCAGATGTCCTTCTTTGGCAGCAACAGAAAACTTAGGTGTCTCAAAAATCATTTCCATTAAACAGACCTTCCCAAACCGTATTTTAAGGTCTGGCTTCCTCTGTGACCCTTGGCCCACTCCCAGCCACCTGGGTGTTTGGTTCCTGTTTCGTTTCTCCTCACGTTCCTGGGCTCCTTCTTTTGCTCCAAAAAGGTGACCAGATTTGGCTTAGAGGCAAAAAGTCCTATTTATTAGAGGAAACAGAGTCTGGTTGAGGATTCTCTAATCTCCAGTGGAGTGTTGTGCACTGTAAGAAGGTAACAAGACAGGACATTGTGGGATATGAGAATATTCTAGGATGTGATTTCCCGAAACACTGTTCCCTGACGGCACCTTTACGGTTGCTAGGACAGTAAACATTTCAGATCCTGCATTCCACTCCTAAGTATGACTGGGTCAGAAATAAGGTGGGGAAACTGGATGTTAGGACAGAAGCAACACTATGTGATACCACTGAATTTCTAGAATTACCACTAATCTTGAGTAAGGGATGCAGGTTACCTCAGGAAAGATGAAGCTTAAAGTTATGATGAAACATCATGAAGTCTTCCTTTTCTATGCCAACAAACTCCCAGTACGTCCCTGAAATCGGGGATCTGAAACTCTGTCGTAGGAAGCTGAAGCTCCCAGGAGACTTCACAAATAATGGAGCCAAAACCCAGACAGTGGACTTAGCCACGGAGGCCAGGTTCCTGTAAGCTCTCCCATGTGACATCCCTGTCATCCCACTCCTCATAGGACACCTCTATGACCACGTCCCTGAATGGCAGCAGTCCTTGGGGTTCAAAACAGGTTACCACGTGGCCATGGACAGAGACCGTCCTTTGACCCAAGAGGAGACAAGAGACTTACAAGAACTTGTTGGGACTTCAGAAAGTGTCCTGAATTATCCAATAAGCTCATTTTTTAACACATTAATATCCTCTAACCCTGAGGAAAGAAGATGACACACAGTCCACAAAAATCACTGTGGGGACTTCACTGTTCTGGAAGATAAATTATAAAATTAAGTCCTCAACACAGGCATACATGTTTCTGAGGGTTTTATTTATAGCCTATAGGATAAATGGTGTGTATTTCTGAGATGGGAAAGTTACGGTGAGTTAGAAGTGTACTCAAATTTTAATGCATAGGGAACACACTAGAGACCTTGAAAACATCCAGATTCTTATCTTTTTTTAAGATTTTATTTATTTATTTGACAGAGAGAGCGACAGTGAGAGAGGGAACACAAGCAGGAGGAGTGGGAGAGGGAGAAGCAGGCTTCCTGCCAAGCAGGGAGCCCGATGCAGGGCTCGATCCCAGGACCTGGGATCATGACTCAAGCCAAAGGCAGATGCTTAATGACTGAGCCACCCAGGTGCCTCAAAAACATCCAGATTCTATCTAGCTCAGGAGTTCTGGGGTGGGATCTGAGTTTCCTCATTTTTAACCAGTGAGACCAATGTCTCTGGTCCAGTGGAAGTTATATGGAATTCACAGGCCTAATAGATCGTGAACATAGCAACAACAAACCTTTTTGAAAGTCTACTATCTACCACATATCTCTCTACCAGTTTTTTATATATTAATGCATGAACCACATAAATAATCTGAGAATAATAATATTATTCTTTCTGTTTTCTGAGACTATTATTTCAAATATCCAGTAAATGGTAAAGCCTGGGTTTTACTCCAATGTGTCTTAAGTAGAATTTATCTGAAAAGAACATACAGACCAATGCACAGAGACAGCCTTAATGAATGTCTGTAGCAGTTTCCATTAACCGAGAAGAATAATAGAAACACGTTAAGATGGTAACAAGAAAGAATGAATCAAATAATGTTAGCATTTTATGTTCATAGACATATATAAAAATAGGAACAAGGTACACACTAAAAGTGATAGAGAAGAAAATTTTCCTGTCCGCGAGATCAAGATTGTTTTCAATTGTGTAAATCTTATAAATCTATTTTTAGATGATGTTCTCTGCATTTTGCAAACACACTGGGGAGATGAACACCTTGAGATAAAATATGTTAGAGCAATTTTCCTGAGTCTTCCTTTTCTTTGAAAATGTGTATCATGTGTGCTGAGTGGTCGTTTAGAAACTTAACACCCTTGACATACATTAATAATACAATTCTTGTAGGCTTTTCTTGAAAATACAAAGAAGTAATAAAGAAGAGTATGTCTGGGACACGAGGCCTGATGGATTAAAACCCCAGCTTGCAAAAACTAACGTTTCCACGTAAACAGAAGTGACAGACTTCATTTTGCAAAACAAACCACAAGCAAAGAAAACTAAGAAGAAAATGTGACGGTTTATTCACATCTCTCAGTGAAGCCCTCCCAGACCCTCTTAATGACCGAGGGGGAAATGGTAACTTTGTAGTGAGTGGAGGAAACGAACAAGAACACTTAGGCTAAGGGATCAAGGTCAACATCCCCTGTAATGGGACATAGTGGTACCCAGAGACTAGAGTACATGAAGGGACACGTTATCGCTGCTGTAATACTGGTAAAAAGAAATGAGGAAAAAATAATCTGAACCTGTCGTGAAGAAAATGTCCGTTTTATGTCAATTTCAATCCACAACACCTCCCATGGTCCGTAACTCACAACTCTTTCTTACCAACACAGAGCACAAGTCTCTTTTAATCAAGTGTGTATACACTGGCGCCCCTTTTCCTTAGCCCCTCGGTGTTCTGATACGTGGTGTGGACCTCCTGCCTCTGCCTGCCCTCATCAAAAACGAACTCACTGACTTGTGATTACTCCCCATCTCCTATAAACACGGGCAAATCAAGTATGATGAGTGTGTGAGCTGGCATGGGCTCCCGGGATGCCACAGACAGAAGTGGATGCCAGCCACCACATTGCTGGTCCATTTCCTCCTAAACCAAAGAGGTGCCCATGGCAGGTAGGAGCCCACATATTCGCAGCTCTGGCTTAACCTGCCAGTCACAGAGTGACTGTCCCGGTGGTTGGGGTGTTTTAAAAGACAAGGAGAAAATAATGTGTTTCCGAGCCTCTGCAGCTTGCCATTTGTGACTTTGGCTCATAAAACCAAAGAATTAAATGCAAAACTGCAGATGGGGAGCTGGGCCAGTGCCCTTCACAGATGCCGAGACTATGCAGCTAAAAGTGGTGTTTTGAAAACCGTCAAGACCTCAATTAACCAGAATCTGAAGGCAGTGTATAGTCGCTTCTGGTGAACTAATTTATTAGGTCTAAGCCTTTTTAAAAAGGAGGGGGGAGTAGTCTTCTTAACAATTTTTCTAGAATATGCTTGCCTCCCCTCCTGTTCTAGGGACGAAACAGCAGTGAATGCGGTTTAATCTTTTCTACTGAGAATATTCAGGATCCTCTACTGTGGATTTAAAAGGCATGGAAAATTAGGCTGAATAGTGACATCAGGACATGCCCCCCCAAGAAAATTTTTAAGCCCTACTATCAGCTTGTTTCCTTGTGCTCTGCCTTTTTTTTTTCTTTTCAACATGAAGTACCAATAAAGTAATCTAGTTATGAATTCTGGGTTTGGAAGATCCTAGCCGAGACATTGCTATAACTGCAAGCCCTTCCCATTTTTCGTGGGAATCCCCCCAGTAGTTCCACAGCAAAAAATAGAGTGAATGAATGACTGGATTCCTCTGGAGATGAAGAATGTTTCCTGCCACAGTATTCCTGAGTGGCATTTACCTGGCTTTTCCTCCTTTCCACAATGTTGTTAAACAGCCCTGGAATGGGCTGCCAGTCCCCTTGGATAAATCAGGAGCACACTCATCTCTCTGTTGGCTCCTGACCCTGCATACTCATTATTCTCCTGCCAGTGAGAGAAAGAGGGTAAGGATTGGGCTGGGGACTCTGGCCCTCGGTCTGTCCCTCAAAGACCAAGTAACACTCAGGACCACCACCCCACAAGTGCACAAGGAAAGAAGATATGGAGGCATATACAGAAGGGGAAAGGGGGCAAAGCCTTGGCTTCACTCTTGGCACTGGGGAGATAGGGATCTCATGGTTACAGCAGGTCACTGAGGTGGTATGGGAGCCCAGGAGGAAGGGCACTGGCTAATCACACCCTTAGGGAGAGTAAGCAAATGGGGGTCTTGGAAGGGGTCTTGAGAAGCATCTTGTCTGACCCCCATCTGAGGCTTGAGCTCACAAGCTGGCCCAGGGCAGAGGAGAGCCAGTGCATTTGCTGCTCACATTCTCAGGCCTCCCTTGGTCTCTGATCTTTATGGAACAAAATCCTTGTACTCTTTGTGAAGTTGTTAAGGCCTGTGCCTTCTTGCTGCTATCTATGTAGAGCTGGACCTCTTCTGTGTCCCACAGTGAAAGTTGAGAGTTGAGGCTGGGAAGGGGTTGTGGGGTTTTCTGGCTATGGTTTGAAATGGGTGCTCTCTCTCCAGATTCCTGGGACTTCAAGCAATCCACACGCAACATCTCCCCCACCATCAACCAGGCCAACATCGTGGACTTGCACCCAGCATCCGTGTACAGCATCCGCATGTACTCCTTCAACAAGATTGGCCGTAGTGAGCCAAGCAAAGAGCTCACCATCAGCACCGAGGAGGCTGGTGAGTACCTAGCCTTGTGGCTCTTTCCCATGGCCCTGGGGATCCGGGGCATTGGAGGCCTGCACCCACCCTGTCCACTGATGGTGGGCTTGCAATACAACAGGGAAGGAGAGATCCCAAGGTATTTATCTGTGTTTGCCTCTGGATCATTGGAGGCTCTTCTGTTTGATCTCTTCCAGGTGCAGCAGTAGACACTGGGCTTTGGGGAGCTGTCCATGGTTCTTTCTTACTCCCCTGGCCCCAACCTGTCTAGAAAGGACAAATAAGCTAGATCTGTGAAGGGCAGAGTACTAGTGCCCTGTATTAATTTTCATGACCTTTGTCTTGGATTTTGTCTGAAAGTTTAAACAAACTTTCTCTCCCTATAGTTTCTCCTGCTATTGCAAAATATAAAATAATACCAAAAGTACATATACTATGTGCAGCTTTACAAATAATAATAAAGTAAAAACTAGTATAACCCCCACTCACTATCAATTGCCAGCATGCCAGGGGTCCTCCCTACACCCCTTCCCAACCAGAGCCACCTGTTCCTCCCCACGAAGGAACCAGTAGCCCTTCTTGCTTTTCTTTTTTATAGTGCCACTACAGTGTATATACACATAAAGCATATAGTTTAGTTTTGCCTATTTTCCAGTGGCATATCTTCATGAAGTTATTCTCAACATATTCTTCTGTGCCTTCCTTGTTTTGATCAATAGTATTTTTGTGAGTTTCACCATTTGTGCATTTTCAGTGCTGTGTAGTATTCCTCGCCATGGTTATACCATCACCTCTTGGTCCATTTTAATGGAAATGGACATTTGGGTGGTTGACATTTTGGGGCTGTGAAGATTTTTGTGCTGGTACACCTACAGAGGTTTGCAAGTTCTCTACTGAAACTAAGTAGTTGCAGAATTAGTCATCAGATGAGCACGCTTCTAACTTCAACCAAGAATGCCAAAATATCTTCCCAAGTATTGAGCCAATTTGCTTTCTCATGGCCAGTAAATGTAAATGTAAGAATTCCTGCCATGACACACCCTTGCCTACACTTGAGACTATCAGACTTTTAAAAATTTGTTGCCAATCTGCTGGATATATAGTAATATCTCATTGTCGTTGTTTGCTGTTTTCAGCTAATCGTGGAGAAAGGAGAGGCACTGTAAGCCCTGTGGTTGTTTCAGGGGGCTCAATCAAAGATTCTCTGATTTTGTGTATGAGCTTTTCCTCGGTTCCCTAGCAGTCCTCCAGCTCAGGAGAATGAGAGTAAGGACCTAGGATTCTTTTCTTCCAAGATTTGACTTGTAATGTTGTTTCTCCCTCCACCAGCTCCTGATGGGCCCCCCATGGATGTCACCTTGCAGCCAGTAACCTCACAGAGCATCCAAGTGACCTGGAAGGTAAGCAAAATCAAAAGCATTTCCCTGCTAACTGCCTCCATGACTGCTCCCTCCTCAACCCAGGAATGAAGCCCAGGCAAGCTTGCTGGTCTCTAGTCTCTTAGAATTCTCATGCCTTTTTTTTGCTAAACAGGTGAAATCAGAGGGGAGGAAAGACAGGAGAATAAAGGGTTGGGTCCTCCCACCAATCCCTACTCCCTCTGTCCCTGGGCAGGCCAGTAGCTGGGTTGAGATGAAGAACTTGGCAGTGCCAAGGAGAGGGAAATGATTTTTCCACCACACTGGCCTCTCTTCCCAACTCCACATGTTGTAATAGGTCAGGAGTTGGATTTGATTTTATACAAAGCTCAAGGGGCCCTTGTGAATAATGGGAGAAGACAGGACAGGGGCTTTCCCTTGTCTTGGCCCTGTGCCTGGAGCTGGGAGGTATGGTGATATGACCCCCCATCTTCTCCCAGTGAGACCTCACACAGGAGTCTTGGTGTCTTCAGGCCTTGGTTTCCTCTTTGATAAAACTAGAGTGAAAATAACTGCCCTCCCCTCCTCTGGGGATGGTTGAGCTGCAAAAAACAGACCAGTCTTTTCTGCAGTCATTGTGAAGGGGTAGAGACCTATGAATTCTACAGGGTGTCTGAGGACCTTATCACATAAGAAAACTCTTAGGGGGGCACCTGGGTGGCTCAGTGGGTTAAGCCTCTGCCTTCGGCTCAGGTCATGATCCCAGGGTCCTGGGATTGAGCCCCACATCGGGCTCTCTGCTCAGCAGGGAGCTTGCTTCCTCCTCTCTCTCTGCCTGCCTCTCTGCCTACTTGTAATCTCTCTCTCTGTGTCAAATAAATAAAATCTTTAAAAAAGAAAGAAAGAGAGAGAGAGAGAAAGAAAAAAAGAAAGAAAGAAAGAAAGAAAGAAAGAAAGAAAGAAAGAAAGAAAGAAAACAAACTTTTAGGGGCACCTGGGTGGCTCAGCCATTAAGTGTTTGGCTCAGGTCATGGGATCTTGGGTCCTGGGATTGAGCCCTGCATCTGGCTCCCTGTTCAGCAGGAAGCCTGCTTTTCCCTCTCACTCCCCCTGCTTGTGTTCCGTCTCTCGCTGTGTCTCTTTCTGTCAAGTAAATAAAAATCTAGAAAGAAAGAAAGGAAGGAAGGAAGAAGGAAAGAAAGAGAGAGGGAGGAAGGGAGGAAGGAAGAAAAACTCTTAGAGGTTGTCCCACAGCAGGGCAGAGAAACCGATCAGAATAACATTGAGCAGGACAATAAACCCTGTCCTGGGAAACTCTGGCCCTGGGCATACGAGGGCCTCCAGTCCTGACAGTGGCCTGTTGCACTCAGCTTGCAGGCTTCCAGTATTTTCCTACACTAACCCTCTCTTCCTGGAAGGCACCCAGAAGAGATATTTGTATCCCCATCTGCCAGAGGAGATCCCGGCACAGATGTAAGGTGACTTGCCCGCAACCATTCAAGTAGTGAAAGCGGCAGAACTTATATGTACGTGGTCCAGGGACCGCTGGGTGGCTCAGTCAGTTAAGCATCTGCCATCAGCTCAGGTCATGATCTCAGGGTCCTGGGACCGAATCCCACATCGGGCTCCCAACTCAGCAAGGATCCTGCTTCTCCCTCTCCTGAACTCCATGCAGTGGATTGGGGCCCCTGCTAGGTGGTCTGGAGCCCCAGTCCACTGCATGGAGTTCAGGAACAGATCGCTTTCTTAGGGCTCATACATGTTTTTCTTCTTGGAGTTTTCCCATCTCAACGATGAGGCTTGGGGCATGGGGGATGCCTTGCCCACGTCTGGGACCAGACCTTCAAACTCTTTTTCTGGCTCTAACTTCTGATGGGAAAAGATCAGGCGCTCAGTCCTCCTCTGGACCTTCCACAAAAGGGCTTAGTGATATTTCCCTTAAAGGGACTACCCTCTTGGGGCACCTGGGTGGCTCAGTCGGTTAAGTGTCTGCCTTCAGCTCAGGTCATGATCCCAGGGCCCTGGGATGGAGCCCCACATTGGGCTTCCTGCTCAGCAGGGAGCCTGTTTCTCTCCCTCTCTCTCAAATAAATAAACAAAACCTTAAAAAAAAACACACACTCTACATATGTGTGAATGCATGCACACACACACGCACAGCAATGCCTGGTTCCTTCCTTCCCTAGAGAAATGACCAGGATGGAAATGGGGCACAGGTTGGGCAGTTGGTCGTTCCTGGGAACCAGCCTACCTAGCAGTTGCCCAGAGCCATGGTTTCCCTTCAGGTTCAGCTCCGGGTTCCAAGGCTTCCCTCAGAAAGTGGGGGTGAAGCCTAGAATCTAACCCCAAGTCTGTCTGCATCCTGGTTCTGGACCCAAGTCCCAGCAATACTCTCCGGAAGCCAGGAGGTGGGGGCGGGGAAAGTATATATGTAAAACACTGAGCCATTTGGCTACAGACCTCAAACCGGGAGGTCGATGAAAATTTAGAATCAGATTTATTTCTCCAAAGTCTCATAATGAAAAATAAAATTGATTAGAAAGTTAGAACTTCAGAATGAACCAGCCCATCAATAAATTTTGGCCTGACTTCTCAGGGGATTTTTTTTTTTTAACACCAAGAAACAGATTAATGAAAAATAAAGATTCACTTGAAAGATAAGTCACTTCATTTTAAGACTCTTTCCGTGAGATGGATCGCCACTGCTTTATGACATAAATTTGCAATCAGCCCTATTGATTTCTTAATGCTTCAAGAGAAATATTGTTAAGATTGATTTAAGTCCTGAGTGTGCCTGTTGGGGGTAAGGGGAGCAGTGGAAGGGAGAGGAGAGGGAGAGACAGGAGTAGAGAAAGAGAAAAGAGGGAGAGAGGGAAGGAAGATCAGACAAGATTTGTATTAATATGTGAATACATACATATGGATACAGCAGCGTGTCCCTCAATGTCCATCCCGGACCTCGGTCAGTATACATTGATGTGAGAATGTTACATGGTGCTCTGCACAGGTGTCTGTCATTATCACGGTATGGATGGCTGTGGTCACGTGTGTTGTGTATATCAGCACATGGCATTATGGATATGTGTGTGTAATTCTAGAATGTGCATCACTGTGAAGACAGGGTATCACTCTTGAAGATATGTTTGTGTCTATAATAGATGTGTGTGTGTGTGTGTGTGTGTGTGTGTGTGTAGATATACACGGGCAGAGATGAGAATGCAGGAATTTTCTCACTTACAAACTAGCAAACAGGACTGCCCAAGTGCTGAAAAACATTAATTCAGGCATTAACAAAAAGTCAAGTCAATTAAATACACATACACACACACCTCTTTAGTGAGTTCAAAACCATTACGTTAAATTAAAAACTTCATTTCATTGAGTTAACAGTGAGCTTAAAAATGCAGTTCATTTAAAACATTCATTGAATTTAAAAAAAAATAGTGGGACTGTTTTACTAACTTAATTGTTTTTGATCTCACTATTTTTTAGTATAATAAAAGGTGGGCTTTTCAATTAACTTCATTGTCTTTAAAACCCTGATTTGAGTTGTTTTTCTGTGCACTGGGGTGGGTGCTCTCTCAATTTATAGATGGGCGAGTCTGTTTGTTCAAGAAGCTGGTTTCTATCTGTGAGTCTGGATCTTTCTGACTTTTGGTAGGTAGGTGGATTAGGACGTTTGCTTTGATGGGTCAGAATGTGAGATATATCAGGAGTGTGTGTGTGTGTGTGTGTGTGTGTGTGTGTGTGTGTGTGTCTCTCTCTCTCTCTCTCTCTCTCTCAAGGTGAAGCTTGGAGTAAGAGTAGGTTTTCTAGTCCGAGCTTCATGCCATTGGTGTTTACTCTGTCTTCCCAGCTGACTGGGACCAGTCCTTCATTACCACCAGCCCAGCCAGAGCTCCAAAATGCTCCCTTCTTACCACGTGTCTTATCCATCTCTGTCTGTCTGTCTAGGGGCTGGCTTCAGGCCTCCCCACCCCACAGACCCCAACCCCTAGCCGTGATGTCCGGGGAGACCTAGCCACGTGCTCCAAAGGACTGGCCATACACCAAGTCAAGGACTCTTTTTTTTTTCTTTTTGGAATTATGGTAAAATATATGGCCCATTTTTATCATTTTATCCATGCCTACGTGCACAGGTCATTGTCATGAAATATGTTCACTGTGTATGCAACCATCACTGCTATCTACCTCCAGAACTTTCTCACAATCCCAAACAGAAACTCTGCACCCGTTCACTGATAAGTACTCCTCTCCTCGCCCCAGCCCCTGGAAACTCCTAGTCTCTTTTCTGACTCTATGAATGTGGCTGTTCTGCGGACTGATCTAGGGACTCCATAGAAACTGGATCACACATCATTTGAACTTTTGTGTCTGGCTTATTTCACTGAGTGTGATGTTTTCAAAGTTCAGCCACATGGTAACCTGCGTCAGAATTCCATTCTGGCTGAACAATAGGCATATCCAGCTAAATAATATTCAATTGACTTCATAGACCACATTTTATTTATTCGTTCATTCATCAATGGACACTTGGGTTGTTTCTACCTTTTGACTATGATGAATAATAATGCTGCCATGAACTTGGGTGTGCAAGTCTGTGTCTGAGTCTCCACTTTCACTTCTTGGGGTACGTACCAAGGAGCGGAACTGCTGGATCCTATGGAAATTCCGTGTTTCACTCTGGGAGGCTGCTGACCACGGCTGCCGCACCGGTTTGCATCCCCACCAGCTGTGCAGGAGCCCAGTTGGCCCACGTCATCGCCCAGACGTGTTGTTTTCCATTTGGTGACAATGGCTGTCCTAGGGGGTGGGAGGGTGTGATGCGTCATCTTGGGATTCTCTTTTTACTCAAGCTAATTGCTCATCTTCCTGTCCATTTGGTTACTTTTTGTCTGCGGTTCCATTTCTCCCAGGCTCCCGAGTCCATGTCAGATAACAGCCGTATCAGCTCCTCTCTCCATTCGTTCAGTAACTGTGTATTGAAGGCTTGCTACGTATCAGCCATCATTCTAGACAGAGCACAGCAAAGAGCAAACGAAACAATGTTTTTCATCCTTATGGTGTTTATATGCTAATGCGAACACAGGGACGCATAAGTAAAATATATAGGATGTCCGGTGATGCTAAGTGCAATGGAGAAAAAGAGAGCCTGGGGAAGAAAAAGTGGGTCCAAGAAGTGATGGGGGCCAGGAAGAAACGTGAAAAATATGGTACAGAGGGGAGGGAGCGATCTCAGATAAAGAGCATGAGGAAAGCCTCATGAAGACAGGGCGTGGTCGCGAGGATACCACAGAAGTGAAGAGGGAAGCTGTGCAGCAGTGCAAGGAAAGAGAGTCTCCCTGGAGTGGAGGTGAGCCCCGTGTGAACCGCGAGAGGCCAATGTGCTGGAGCAGGGGCAGCCAGGGGAAGAGGAAATGGACCCAAGAGGTAACGGGGCAGGTCGTACAGGGTTCCGTCGCCCTTGTAAGAACTTTGCTTTTCACCCCAAATAAGATGGGAGCCTTTGAAGGGTTGGGAACTGAAGAGGGACAGGATCTTCCTTTGGCTTTCAGAGCATCGTCTCTGAGCCCCCTTGTGTCTTTGTCTCCCCTCCCCCACCCCGCTCACAGGCGCCCAAGAAGGAGCTGCAGAATGGCGTCATACGGGGCTACCAAATTGGCTACAGGGAGAACAGCCCTGGCAGCAGTGGGCAGTACAGCATCGTGGAGATGAAGGCCACTGGGGACAGCGAGGTCTACACCCTGGACAACCTCAAGAAGTTTGCCCAATATGGGGTGGTGGTCCAGGCCTTCAATCGGGCTGGCACGGGGCCCTCATCCAGCGAGATCAATGCCACCACGCTGGAGGACGGTGAGGACACGAGCACGCGGTGGTGGGCGGGAGAGCCAGGGCTGCCAGCGACAACTCGGGGCCCTCCCACTGCTCCGGGCCCCGTCACCACCCCATGAGGCACACAGGCACCCTGGATCCCTCCAGCTCCTCTGACCCATTAGCTCCTCAAGAGGTGCTGGGACCTTGAGCACCCCTAAGCTCTCAGTCCATTGGCCAGCGCTCTGTCCATTGCATGCTGATGCTCCGCCCATTGAGTCGTCCATTGCCTGCTGATGCTCCACCTATCTGAGCCCCTGCCTCTCATCCACCCGACTCTCCCTCATTCTGGTCCTCACTCCTGTCTCTCCCCAGGCCCTTTTCCTCTACACCCTGGTCCTGTTTCTTCTCCCTCAACAACCTGCAGGTTGGAAACAGGGCAGAAACCAAGTTACCTTTGCATTTCTGGGCTGGAACCCATCCACTGCCTATCTGAGAGGCCGAACAAGAGACAGGGCTTAAAATATGCCAAGATCCAAGCGGTGGGAGGTGTAGAGCCACTGCTTTAAATGTGATCCTTTGAGGACCAGAGAGGACTCCACACTCTGATGAGTAAATGACAGGGCCCAGCTTTCAGGGGGACAACGTTAGGAGGAAGCAGGAATGTGCCTGCACTCCAAGCACAGAGAAGGGCCAGCTAGTACCTGAGCCTGTGTGAGGTTGAAAGAGGAGACATGGCCCTTGATGCCTGTGGCCCCCCAAAGGGCAGAAGTTTCCCCTAAGCTTCTTTCCTGATGTCCTAACCCAATTCCAGAGTCTGAGATTAAAACCGCTGCTGCGTCCGACCTGCCCCTGCAGAGGGAGGGGACTCATGCATTCTACTATTAGAAAGCCATTCCTTAGAGGGCATGGCTGGCTCAGTAGGTTAAGTGTCCAACTTTTTTCTTTTCTTTTCCTTTCTTGTCTTTTGTTTTTTGGTTTTTTCTTTTTCTTTCTTTTTTTTTTTTTTTTTTTTTTTTTTAGATTTTACTTATTTAATTGTCAGGGAGAGAGAGAGAGAGCACAAGCAGGGGAAGGGGCAGGCAGAAGGAGAAGCAGGCTCCACCGGGGAGCCAGATGTGGGACTGCAAGGCTTGATCCCCCTGGGGCTCATAACCTGAGCACAAGGCAAACACTTCATTGACTGAGCCACCCAGGCATAAGCATCCAGCTCTTGATCTCAGCTCAGGTCTTGATCTCAGCGTCGTGAGTTAAAGTCCCATGTTTGGTGGGGGGTGCGGGGCAGTCACTCCTTAAGGTTAAGCAATGCCTTCTCCCTAGTTCATCTTCTCTAAAAGTGTAGACACCCCTGGGAGGAAGGATATATCAGGTCAGAAACCTGAAAGTAGATTAGCTCATGCTGGCAGTCCTTAACTTTGGCTACAAATTGGAATTATCTGGAAGCTTTAAAAAATATCGATGCCCCGGCTTCATCTCCCAAGATTCTCATTCAGTGGTTCTGCGGCCCAAGCTGGGCTTTGGGATGAAGCACTGAGCCCCTGGGGAACGGGAGAACTCAGAAAAAGGGAAAAACACGTAGCAAGCCGAGGGACACAGAGAACGCTAGTAGGGGACGTGGGAAGCCACAAGACAACCAGTGCCCCCTCGGCCTCCGCCATTCCACACCGACTCCGTCCCCAACCAGCACCTCCCTGGACCACAGGCCCGGCTGGGTGGAGGGGAGTCAACCTGTTACCTCTTCAAACCAACAGTACTTATCCCAAGGGTGCTCTGACCCAGTAGTTCTCAAACCTGAATGTGTATCAGAACCTTCTGGAAGGCCATAAACAGATTGCTAGGCTCTCCCCCCAACCCAGCTCCTGCTAGCAGGTTGAATAAATTTTGCATTTCAAAGAAATGCTGGCACAGGGGGGCACCTGCCTATGAGACGCAGCGCCAATAGCTAGGGCGCTCCCCATCAAAGGAGCCAGGTTTCAAGGAAGCTAAAAAGCCTGTCCGGAATCACCTATCACCTAAAGAACAGAGCCCGGGGTCAAAATCCAGGTCAGATCCTGAATCCTATACTCTCTCCTGTGCCCCATTGTCTCTCTCTCGCTTTGGAGCAAGGCTGGATATAGGACCAAAAGATGCGGACCCGGGATGCCCGGGGAAGGCGGGACAGCTGCCCCAGGCCCACACAGCCACAGCACGCACAGCCCTGACTGCTGTCTACCGGGGCCAGGAAACAGCCAGGCCAGGCCTCCAGCAGGGCAGTACCTCCCAGGCTCCCGCTTCTGGGTGGGGGACCTAGAATTTCCAACAGGGAGAGATCAGCATGGGCTGTAGAGTCATTTTCAAAACAAAAGAGGAGAGAGGGAAGAAGTTTCCAGCAGCATTTGCTCAGCAGTTTTTCATACTTAATTAAGGCCCTCGTTAGCCTGTCAGATCCTGATCGTTTCCTGGCAATATTAGCACTCCTCCTGGGGTAGTCAAGGGCCCTGCTTTAGCAATAGTGTCTTTTCCATAATTATATTACCTTCATTTTGTTCGAACGGGCGATCTGTATTAGTTTATTACACTGGGTCCCTAATTACATGGTGCTTATATTTTTACACCTAAGTAATATGAAACAATAATCATTCTCAAAGAGGATCGTTAGGATGATGTATTATCATTTAAATGCTCATAAAAATTAGAGTTGCCTCTTGTGGGGCAGTGGGATCTAATTACCTTCCATCCAGCCTGTGCCTCCTTTCTCCCTCTCTGAGCAAAGCAGACCTGGCCTTTCCCTTTGGCCCCAGCTCCTGGGAAGCCAGCAGGAAGTGCCACCAAAGTTCTTTCCAAACAAAGTGGCTCCCGGAATCTGGCGTCCCCACCGTCTGCCATCTCAGAAAGAGTGACCTGCACTAGGGCCAACTCTGGAGTGTAGAACTTAGGTTAGGCTCCAAGGTAGCGCTCCAGGGGAGAGGGTTAGAGGCAAAATGGGCCACCTAAGTTGCTATCATAAAATGTTTTCTCATCATCTGAGGCATTTTGATGTGCAGGGATAAGGGACAAATGTGTAATGGTACCAGAAAACTTAAAGGTGTCTATGGAACCTTCTCCCCTTCAACAAGATGAAGGGACTACCTTGTTTTCCTTCCCTTCAGCCTGGCATAAGGACTCACGGGGCCCAAGAGGCTGGGCTCAGACCACCTGGTCAGATGCCACATCGGGCCAGCAGCCATCAGATAAGACCCAGGGCTGGCCTGGCGATCTTCTAGGTTCTGCAACCTGATAAAGATGAACTTCCTGGGTTGTGGTGACCACTGGAGGATCCCCATGGGGTCATGCCTTGTGTTCATCACCTTGTGCCCTCAGCACATACCCAGAACCGGGAACGTGCCACCTGGAGAGCAAGGAACCGAAGCTATGAAGACCTCTTTTCATCCAAATCCAGGAGAGGAAATGCTTCACTTCCCAACCACGCAGCCCAGACTCTCCTCACTCTATCGGGAGCTCCTCCCATGTTCTCCTGGTTGGGACACAGATGTCAGGCTGTATGCCCTGACTGGACTCTACCCTTCTCCCCCGCCCCCTGCAGTGCCCAGCCAGCCCCCCGAGAACGTCCGGGCCCTGTCCATCACCTCCGATGTGGCCGTCATCTCCTGGTCGGAGCCCCCACGCAGCACTCTCAATGGCGTCCTCAAAGGCTACCGGGTCATCTTCTGGTCACTCTACGTGGATGGGGGTGAGTGTCCCGGGAGTAACAGCTGTGTCTCGGGGTGAGAGATGTAGGCTCCTTGGGGGTCTGTGTCCAGACCAGACACAGATGATCAGAGCTGAGCATCTTCCCAAAGGATATCAAGTGGAGGCCCAGCCCCTCTCTTCTGCATACACTGTCCCAGCCAGAGCCACGGCCAGGATGGGTGGTGGGATACATGGTCACCTCTGTGCTGGGGGGAGGGACATCAGCTGCTCCTGGACGGCCATGTGTTTGGGAATGACTGCAGGTGTGATGGGGTGTCTGTGATTTTCTGATGTAACATGTTGATCTTGAGCAGGGTCCCTGGCACTCAGACGGGGCGGTTAAAAAGTGTCAGGAAGGCACTGCTTTCAGAGGGGTGTGGAGCAAGGGGGGGCACCTGGGGCTCATCCTCACCACCGAGGCCAGAAGGTGAGGAAACGGGGTTACCAGAAGCTGGTGGGGGGACAGTGCAGCATCCCTTGGCCAGGCAGTGAGGTGGGCAGTCTGCCCAGGATCCGGAGAAGAGCAGGAAATGGAGCTGGAATGGCAGGTGCACAAAACCCAAGATCGTGGCCCAACGCTAGGGGTGCCTTCCTTGCCCTGGGATGCACTGGTCTAGGCAGTCTTCTGTAGTCCCACAAACATACCGAGCCCCTGCCCGCTGGGTACATGGGAGCCTTGCAGTGACCAGGAAAGCCTGCGCTTGTACAAGCCAGAGGCCCAGCATCCCAAACCATGAAGCTGCTCTACTGGGGGCCACGGCGAGCTTGGCTCCCCGGCTCCTGAGCCTTCTGCCCCCAGCTCCCTTGGCTCTCCCTTCTCCCCTGGAGGACTGGAAGCTCCAGCTTGTGGTCATTTCTGCAGGGCAGCTGCCTCCTCATCCCCTCACCCCTTCTCCGTATGTATGCCGAGATGCACTGCGGACAGCATGAGCCTTTCCCTGCCACCACCGCCACGGCCTCCTCCAAAAGCACAGTTGCCTGGAGCTCAGGGCTTGGGTCTTGGGAGGTGTCCCTAGTTCATGTGCTCTGACACAGCCCCCCCGTTTGTACTGTCCAGATAAGGGGTGGTCCTTCGGTTTCCAGAACTTGCTTCCTCTTTTCTAAACCCACAGTGTTCCTAGCTCAGCCCCTTAAGGTAAGGAAGTCATTGGCCTTTGTAATCTCCAAAGGCACCTGGCTCACTGGCCATACTGACCTCCTTTTGGGTCTTTTCTCTGGCTCCAGTCCTTGAGTACCCTGACTACCCTGGTTTCTAATTTCCTGAAGAAAAAAAAAAAAAAAAATTCCCATTGCTGGGGTTTCTGAGGCTTTCCTGCACTGACCTGGAGTTGCCCTGGCTGGGCATGGTGTTCTCATTCCTGGGCCCCGGCAGACTACTGTCCTCCCTGGGCCGGGCCCTCTGACCACAGCAGGTCCCCAGGGAGGCCCTGGACTGGGTCTACGGGCTTCTACAAAGCCTGTCCTCAGCCAGTGTCCGCGCCTGTCTTTCTGAAAGCCCAGGGGTCTCAGTGGACAGCTGTCAACTCAGCAGCCTGTCTTTTTTTCTCCTTCTAAGTTCATGGTCTTCCCAGGGGACCCCCTCCCCAAGCTTTCCTTCAGCCTACAGTAAGTCCCTTGACAGAGTCAGATGACGGGTCCTCACTGAGCCGGAGGAAGGCCCGACCCTTCTTGGCGGAGGCTGTCTCCTCTCATAGCCTGTCCCAGATTCTTTTTGTAGGTTCTTCCTGGGGAGGGTGTCCTCAGGGGTAGGGAGAAGGGAAGGGGACTTAGCTCTTATGCTACTGAGAGTACGGCACGCTTGGGATCCCTCGCAGGGAGAGGGGATTGGATGGAGGAGGGGGAGGGTGCTCGGAGAGATGGAAATATTCTCCAATACTCCAGGGAGAGTATTAGGTTGAATTTGGTGCAAGGTCACTGGGGCCAAAGCCAGGCATAGGCCGGCTCGCCCTGGTTGGACCCCCTTGGGGAGAGATGAGGCCTGGGATCGGTGCCCCAAATTTGCCCCCGTGTTCCTGGAGGCCAAGTCCCCCTAGCTGCCACTACCATGGAGGTGAAGTCTGAGCCCAGTGGAGCCCAGGCTGGCAGAGGGCCAGCGGCAGGGGGACCAGGCACGCCCCACACCACCCGGGCCGTACTCAGAGGCTGCTTGTCTCTGGCAGAGTGGGGCGAGATGCAGAACATCACCACCACGCGGGAGCGGGTAGAGCTGCGTGGTATGGAGAAGTTCACCAACTACAGCGTGCAGGTGCTGGCGTACACCCAGGCCGGGGACGGCGTGCGCAGCGGCGTGCTCTGCATCCAGACCAAGGAGGACGGTAAGTCCGCTCTGCCATGCCCAGCCCGGCCTCGGCACCCCCGCCACACTCCCCCAGGGCCTGCTGCCGAGCGCTGCCCAAGGAGAAAGGTGACGGCAGGGCACCATCCTGTCTCCTGTCCCTTTGAGTCATTGTAGGGTGGCTTTGGGCACTCTGGGACCCCACCTGGGGAGACCACAGACTGCCATTGGTGGTAGCAGATGCTCTGGGACTCCTGCATAAACATATAAGCGACGGGAACCTGCTCCCTTGGCTCCCCCTGCAGCACCAGGTCAGAGGCTGATAAAGTCTCTCTTCCCCCGTCCCCTTCAAGAGCATCCTTTTTGTGGCATCTGCTCTGATGCAAGTTTCTGCCTGGTTTCCTCTGGATACAGATGGTTGGATTGGCGGGGAGGGGGAGAGGGCCATCTCGCCTCACATCTTGGCTTAGGGACTTGGCAGCCATCCTGCAGAAGCCCCAGAATGGGCCAGGCCCTGGACTCTGGTGCTCTGGGGAGGCTCTCAGGGACAGAATGGGCTGTGCCTCCATTCGGAGCTCTGATCTCAAAGCCCTTCCTCATGGAACGGAACTGGAGGAAAAGCAGAGATCACAAGCCAACCCTCCAGGCTGGGGTGACAAAGGAAGATGGTGGGGGAGGTGGAGAGCTGAACCAACCCAGCAGAGAAGAGGTTGGGAAAAGGGCCAGACTCCCAGCTGGGGCCCAGAAATGCACACCACCAGGGGGCCTCATTCGTCTGGAGCGCCTCCCCTCCCCCCACCTCTCACCCCGCATCCAGAAGCTGGGGCTCCTGCTTCCATCCTCCACTTTCTTCCTCACCCATCCCAACACCATCCCTTCCTTAGCTGACGCTTCAACCTTCGGAGGCAGGTGCTCTATTTTTAAGTTGGTTCCTGTGAAGAGTGGCTGGCAGCTTGGGGACTAAAGCAACAGCCACTGCTAACATCCTGGCTTCCTCCCCTCACTGCCTCAGTTTTCTCAAAGTTCCTATGGCCTGGGTCCCCTCCTGTGTGTTTCCGAAGAAGGTGTTGGAGGATTAGAGTTGCTGAGGCAGGGGTCCCAAGGTGGAAGGGATGCTCCAGAGTTTCCCAGAGCAGCCGGTGCCCAGGGAACAGACCGGTTTAATCCAGCTCCCCACTCTCCCTAAGCCCTGGTCCTCCACCAGATCGGGCCCCCTCCCTGCCTTAAGCTCTGAGCAATTAAATATTTACCAACCTGCCTGCCCTACTTTTCCTGCCATTAATCCCCCCATCAAGGTTTCCTGGGACAGCTCCGGGCAGAGCCACCTGCTCATGTGTGTGCAGGCCAAGCGGGGACCATGCTCGGAGCCTGGCCCCTTCCAGACCTTCTGAACAATACACCTATCCAGCCCCTAGATGGGAACCACTGCTCCCCGCCCCCCGTCCCTGCCCTTTTGCATCCTGTGCTGATGCAAGGTCTGAGCTATAAGCTCTTCTGCATGTTTGACAAAGGTCGCCCCCCCCCACCCGAGGGAATCTGAAGGTCCGATAGCATCATCCCTCCCTGCAAGGAGCTTCCCACTTTTCGCTTCAGAGCTGCCTCCAGAGCCACGGCCAGGGACACGCGCAGGGGACCATGCAGTCAGGAAATGGGTCCTGTGGGCAGGTCCGCAGAGTAAAGGGGTGCTGGCAGGCACAACAGAAGAGCATGGCCCAGCCCTGTCCGTTACTGGCCAGTCACTTAGCCTTCCTGAACCTGTTTCTTCGTGATAAAATGGGGACACTGATCACATCAAGTTGTTGTAAGAAGCAAGTTAACTGTAAAACGCTTCCTAAAATGTGCAGCACTAGGAAATGGCAGGGGCCTGCTAGTTACCAAGGTGCTGGCCGCTTCAGGTGGACCCAGGCATCCCTGAGGGACTCGGTGCCCCCCAAAAGGGAGGCCTGAGCCAGAAGGAAGCCACTGTGAGGTGAGAACTGCTGTCACACCCAGAACCGCAGCCACAGTTGACATGGGTAGCATGTGTAGTCGTAAGTGTGACCGAGCCTTCCCGGCAGCCCAATGAGGTAACTATCATGTCCATTTTCAAGGTGAGGAAAGTGAGGTCTGGCGAGCTAAAGCAACCTGCTGGAGGTCATGCATCTTGTAGGAAGCGAACCAAGGCCTTCTTGCCTCCATATCTTCTATACTTTCCATCACATGCCTGTGGCAGACAGGTAGCTTTGGGCTGTGAATAGTACAACTAAAGAAAGATTTAACTACTAAGTGTATTATTATCACACATAACAATAAGTCTTGAGGAGCATAGCTCCAAGGTTGCTTAACTCATTGGGCCCCATCCTTCTGCTCTGCCATCCTCCGCCTGTCAGCTGTGCCTCCCATGATCTCCAAATGACTGCAGCTTTAGGCATCCCACCAGACAGGACAGAGTTCCCAGTGAGAGAGGGGGTCTCTTCCTGTGGGCATCTCTCGAGAGTGAAAAACACCTTCCCCAGAAACCCTTCAACTGATTCATCCTCATTTCCTGTTGACAACACTGGGGCAACATGTCTCTTGCTAAGCCAGTCACTGAAAGGGGAGTGGGATGATCACAGCTAACTTCCCTGGAGGGTAATAAATCCGCTAGTGTCAGTGATGGGGACAGCTCTCTCTGAGGAATGGAGGGGCATGGGGACCCGAGCAAGAGGGAGGCTCGGTTTGCAAGGAATAGGAAAGAACAGGGGCAGATGGGCACACAGACCAGCAGGCGCAGCACCAGTCCTGGTCCTGCCTCCTCCAGGTTATCCCATTCCAGTTCTTTCTCAGCTCCCTCGGGAAGCAGACGGGTCCACACTGCAATATGAGCTCTGCTGTGGGAGCTTGGAATGAAGAGCTGAAGACATGGTGACTCCCTGCCCCCACGCTCAACCCCCTGCCCCGGCTCAGGATTGTGCCTTCTTCCAAAGGAAAAAAAAACGATTGGGAAATTTAGAGAAAACCAAAATACATTAAAAGATAAAATGAAAACAAACTCGAATAAATTCAAGCTCATTTCTGAAGTCCAAATCCCCCAGTCTTAACTTGTTCTCAGGCTGGCTTGGCTGGACTTGGTTCCTGAGCAACAAAGCCTTTGCTGACGTCTCCCCTCCCCTGGGAATGCTGAATCAGAGTGAAAATTGAGTTGGATTTTAAACCATCTTAAAGATATTTAGCTGAGGACGAGGCTTGACTGGACTTGTGTTTTAGGAAGGTAACTCCTGAAGTAGGAGGACAGATGGCAGGAAGGGGCTCTAGGGGTTAAGGACCAGTGTCAGAGAGGCCCGTTAGAACCTGTGGGTATCTAGGCAGAGAAGCGGAAGGTGTGTGCTAGGGTGGCCTTTTTAACAATGAAGGCAGGCATGAGCACAAGCTTAGAGAAACATATCAGAGGATCTGCACTTCCAGTAATGGTGGACTATCTATGTAATTCAAACCCACTGTCCTTCTTGCTGAGGACACTAGGAAATCTGGATAAAACATTTTTAAAACACCTGCTTGAAGGCATCCCTGAGCTCGCAGGAGAGTGCAGAATTATTGGGCCAGGATCCCAGGGAGAGTGGAGGCCCAGGAGGTGAGGCCGGCCTTTGGAACAGCTCTCCCATGAGGGGACACTTGCCAAATCTGGAGGCAGGGGCTGATAATCTGAGCAGCAGTGGAAAGGAAATTGGGAGTTCAGGGCCTGCTGGGGTGGACAGGTCTATCTGGTGAATCCCCCTTACCTGGAGTTGAGACCATGGGCACAGCACGTTGGATTAAAAGTGCACCCAAAGTAGACCAGCTAAGCTTCAAATCATCTCAGTCCTGGAAATTAGATTGAGGTAGGCCCAGGTTGCTAGTCCCCAGATTGCAGATACTTGCCAGAAGCAAATGTAAATTCTCCCTTTAGAAAGATTACATCATCTGAGACCTCAAACTACTTCTACAAACAAGTTTGCAAATGATGTGTCTGGCATGCAATAAAAATAATGAGGAACAACGTGAACAAAAGCCAGCAGGAAAAAAAAAAAGAAAGAAAGAAATAGACCCACAAGAATTCCAAACACAAGTTTTATCACATGAGCTTTCAAATAGTTACTCTGAATGAAATTGAAATTTTAAGAGAATTGGAGACTATCAAATAGAAAATCTAGAAACAAGAACTATTAATACATGAAATTAAGAACTCAGTGGATAGATTTAATAACCAATCAGAGGCAGCTGAAGAGAGAATTAGTGAACTGGAAGTTAGATGAGAAGACTCAAAAGAAGCTCAGAAAGAAAAATGAATGGAAAATAAAAGAGCAAGTAGCAGACATAGAACAGCGACTTTCAAACTTGACTGTGCATACAAGTCACTTGGGGGTCGTGTTAAAATTCAGATTCTGATTTGGTAGGTCTAGGGTGGAACCTGAGATTTTGCATTTCTAACATGCTCCCAGGTGACGCTGCTGCTGACCAACGGACCACATTCTGAATATCAAGGACATAGAGGATGTGAGAGGAAGTCTCAAAGAAGAGGAGGAAGAGAATGGCGCAGAAGATAACATGCCTGAAAACTGTTCAAAACTGATGAGAGACCTCAATCCCCAAAGCAAGAAGTTCTAGGAACTCTGCAGGCAATGACTTAAGGAAGTCCACACCTAGGCTTATCCTAATAAAGCGGCTAAACAGGAAACACAAAGAGAAAATTCTTAAAAGCAACCGGAGGGGGAAAGACCAGTTACTCTTATGGGACCAACAATGAGATCAGCAGCTAAACTGTCAGAAACAATGAAAACCAACAAACCAACAACAGAAGCCAATGCAGTGATATAAATTATGTAAGGAAAATAGTTATCAACCTATAATTTTATACCAAGCCAAAATATTCTCCAGGATTAAAGTGAAATAAAGATACGAAGAAATAAAGACAAACGAGAACTGAGAGATTTTACCACCAATATGCCTGCTCTAGAGAAATATTAAAGGGTCTTCTTTAGCTAGAAGGAAGATGATCCAAGTAGGAGCTCAGTGATGCAAGAAAAAAAGAACAATTAAATGGGGGACATACGGGTAAATCTCCATTAATACTGACTGCATAAACGATGATGACAGTGACATTTTCTTGGGGAGGACCTAAAATATATACATCATTAAAATATACAAAATGGAATATAAATTGGGTGAGGGTAAATGGGGGTCCTTGCATTGTTGGAGGAAAAAAGTACCAATTCATGATTTGGTAAGTTAAAGATTCATATTGGGTTACCCCTAAAAGTGGTAACAGGCTATCTAATAGCCAGCTAATAGAGAGGGAGAAATAAAGTATTTCTTTTAAATTTTCAATCCAAAAAAATCACAAAAAGGAGTAAAAAAGAAAAACAGAATAAGTGGGACAGACAGTACTTAGTAAGAGAAGCTTTTTAAACATAAATATATAAGTAATTGCATTAACTGATGATAAATTGATAAATGATCAATTGACTAAATTATTCAATGAAAAGAGAAAGACTGTCAGACCAGCAATGAAACAAAACCCAAATACATGCTGTTTATAGTAAACACCTAAAACATAAAGGTATGGAAATGGGAAAGGAGTACATAAAAGATACACCAGGCAGAAAGGAGAGAGAGCTGGAATGTCAGGCACAGTATGCTCTAAGGCAGGAAGCATCATTAGAGATACAGAAGGACCCTCTGTTACAATAGAACCCAATTTACTAATCAAATGAAGCAGTTCCAAATTTGTTGTGAACCTAGTAACATCACCTCGAGACTGCACAAACGGGGGTGCCTAGGTGGCTCAGTCGTTAAGCAGCTGCCTTCAGCTCAGGTCATGAGCCCAGAGTCCTGGGATGGAGCCCTGCATTGGGCTCCTGCTCCACAGAGAACCTGCTGCTCCCTCTGCTTTCATCCTCTTTCTCTGTCAAATAAATACATAAAGTCTTAAAAAAAAAAAAAATTAAGTACCCCTCTCAGTTACTGCTGAGAAAAAAAGTATGCAAGGACAGAAAAGATCTGAACACGACAGCACACTTGCCCCAGTGCCCCCCGAATGGCCCCCTGCATTCCAGAGCTGCAAAGACACTAGCAGGGGCGGGATGGTGGTGCTATAGGAGGGAGGGCTCGGGCCCCTGGGTGTATGGTTATGATGAATCATTATTTTATGTAGCCTAGAATTGTTGACTTACTAGATTTTTTTTAAAAAATGCAGTAGTACTAGAAGCTAAGAGTTGAGAGAGGGAATGCAAAAAATGATCATCATCACCATTTATTGTCTTCTATATGTCAGGAGGTGCCAAGTGCTTTTATGTTGATCAGTGCTGACTGTCACTGCAAACCCGTAATGTGGTTGTGATTACGTCCATCATATAGAGGGGCAAACAGAGGCTCGGGAGGCAAAGTAAGTTGAGCGGGATGTCATCACTGTCCTCAAAGGAACGTAAAGCTCCCAGGAGGAAAGACTAGTACACGACAATACAAAGGAGAGATGAGGGAACCTGAAACCAGGAAGCGTCCAGTCTCCCAAGTAGAGCCCCGGGGTCCCGGCTGGGTTAGGCTGACCCAGAGAGATGGGGGCAGTGGGGAGGGCAGAATCCATATGAATTGGGATCCCCTTAGGATGAATGTCCCAGCCAATTCCCTGGTAGACTTCCCCTCCTGAAACAGAAAGGGTCTAGCCAGCAGCCCAGGGGCAGTGCCCTGGGCACATGACAGGAAGCCCAGTCACCCACTGGCTGACCACCAGCCTCTGACCCCCCAGGAGGAGGCCTGCTCTGTGAGTCTCTGGAGCCCCCAGCGTCAAGGAGCTCATAGGCCAAAGAGCAAAGTGACCAGTGTATTTGTTTGGCCTACATACAACCTATTAGTCAAGCATTGAAGCAGGAAGTAGGTTAAGATTGTGGGAATCAAGGTGAATTCCCCATGGGTTCTGTTTGTCTCTGAAGTATCCTAAGTCCTTGGTTCTGGCCACTTTTGAAGATGACTATTCCCAGTGCCTCCGTCTCGGATACTTTGTTACAAGCCCCAAGTGATCACCTTTCTCCTTACCTGCTGGAACCTCCCCCTTTAAATCATAGCTCAAGGATGCCTCCTCCAGGAAGCTCTCCCAGATTGATCCGCCTTACTCTCCCCACCCTGTCATTCTTTCCCAAAGGCAGAGCTCCTTTCTCTAAACTGACCTGGCCTTCTCCCGATTCAGTTCCAGGTCCCCCCGCTGGCATCAAAGCTGTCCCTTCATCTGCCAGCAGTGTGGTTGTGTCTTGGCTCCCCCCAACCAAGCCCAATGGGGTGATCCGCAAGTACACCATCTTCTGCTCCAGCCCTGGGTCTGGCCAGCCGGTAAGTAGGCCCAGGGTTGAATGATGAGGGTGACAGGAGAAAGGGAAAATTTCTCGGAAGATTAGCAGGTGTCCAGGGCAAACCCGGGAGCTACTTATATCTGTGTTTCTACATGAATTCATGGATAAGAATGGGTTCTGGTCACCCAAGAGTAGTTGAGGCCTTACTCGGTGTCCATCTTGGGTCAGTCCTCTGTTCCAAGAGCCGCAAGGTTGTCACAAGCCCTTGGAGGCTTCTTTGAGTCAGGGCTCAAAACCAAGCAGATGTGAAAGCGAGACCAGGGCCTCAGCTCTTTTGGTCTGGCTGACCAGGGAAGATTGCAGCAGGCCCCAGGGCTGTTGACTGGGGCCTGGCTGGTCCATGGCCTCTGGACATGATCCACTCTCCAGCATGAACGATCTGGGCTTGGAGGGCTGCTGGAGTTCTGCCTTGAGTGGCGTACTCAGCATAGAGCCCATTAAAGTTAGGAGAGAAGATGGCAGACAGCTGAGAGGAGGCAGGAGCGTCCCTGTCTGGGCCAGAGCTGGGCCTCAGCATTAGAGAGAGGACTCAGATGGCAAGATCTGCCCAAACCTGGGAGTGTAATGCAGGCAGCTGTTCCCTGCCCTTCCGTTGGGTGCTCAGAGGGGCCTGACAAAGAAGGAAGAGGGGATAAATGCAGTCTACACACCCATATCCCACAATATGTATCCTTCCCTCTTCCTTTCCTGATCTCCAGCCACTCGACCACTGTGTTCTGCTGGGTGACTACTCTGGAGCACACCTGGTCTAGCTACATCAGCAGGTGCACCTGTCCTCAGTGGGGTGTCCAGTCTAGTGGGGATGTGGAGAGGCACACCCTGGGGGAGGGGGCAGGAGTACTATCCAGGAGATACCCAGGACATCTCAGGAGGAGAGCAGGGAGCAGGAGGGGGCCGGCTTCTCCCTCCACCAGCAGCGTGTGATGGGACGGCAGCCCAAGCATCTGCAGATGAGCTCCCGGCAGCCGGGAAAGCTGCCCTGAAATTGCTCGATAATTGTGCCATCTCCTCCTTCGCTTGGCTTTCCTGTGGTCTTTCTGAATTACCCTCTGAGCCATAGGTGGCCCGGCACCGCGCCAGGGAGGCCAGAGTTCTATTACCAGAGGGGAAGCCCAGAAATATCTTTTCAGGGATCCTGTGTCCTCCCCTCCATCCTCACAGCCACGACGCAGAGACGCGAGTGTACAGCTCCGTGAATTTTCACAGCACACGGGGCCAGCAGACCCAGAGCAGGGAACACGACATTGCAGCCCTCCAGAGGACCTCCTTGTGCCCCTTCTAGTCACCTCCCTACCCCTGGGGCAGGGTGAGAGCCATCCTGACTTCAGAGTAGTGTTGCCGCATTTCATAGATTATATAAGCGAAGTTCATACCATTTATCCGGCTTCTTTTACTCAACGTTATTTTGCATTTCTGGATTTCATCCATATTGTTGTGCGTGGTTATAGATCGTTCACTGCCACTTCTGCACGGGTTTCGACTGTGTGTGTACATAGAATTGTTTCCTCCAGTCTGTTACCCATAGATAGGCATTTGGGTAGATTTCAGCTCAGAGCCGCTACATATGGTGCCGCTGTGCGCGTCTTCGCTGGGGTCTCCTGGAGCCCGTGCGCATGCGTGCCTGTCGGGAGAGCACCCACGAGAAGAACCGCTGAGCCGCGGGGTCTGCACGTGTCCAGTAGAGAATGTGCCGCCATCCCTGGGTGGTTGTGCTGATTTTCCAATCAGTGTCTTAGCTATGCCGTCTGCCCCTTTCCCCTGCCCCCCAACTCCACACGCGTGAACACACGTACGTACATGTGCACACACATTCTGAGCTCGTCACTATTCTGGATGCCTGCTATGCTTTTCCACACTTCTGCCCAGGCTGACCTGTGCTGTGGCGTGCACTCCATCCTGTCATCCACTGAGGGTGTCAGAAGGCAACTAGCTAGTGACTTCTCTGTCTCCTGCGCTGGTCCTTGGGGCCCAGTGAGGACCAGGGCAACATCTTTTCATCTCTAGATCCCCAGCTGCCAAAAACGGTCCATGAAACATCATCATCACTAAATACATGTTTGATGAATGAACTACTAGCAGCCTGGCCATTGTAAAGCCTTAGACACTGGGCAAGTTTCCCATGATAAATTGATGGGAGAGGGTACTTATTCCCGAGCTTGGCTTTGTGCAGTCATCTCCTCCTCCAACAATGAAGCCTTTCAAAGGAGCACTGCCTCCTCATTAACTCGGGCTTTAGGACCCCCTAGTCAGCTGGCTGGGGACCTCTGTCCCAGGCCCCAGAATAGAGCTCCTGGTGCCCAGCTCCTGCTGGAGACCCCAAGGGCCTCCCCGCCTCTCTCCATGTCCTCTCTCCCAGGGAGAGTCCCCATGGGACATTGTCCCACCAGGGGCCACTGTGCTCAGTGTGATGAGAACCTCTGTTCAGCCACCTCAGGGGGTAGAAACTGACCCCCATGTGCGACTGTGATATGAACAGCATGATACTGTCGTTTTGCACACTTTCCAAATTCCAAACAACTGTATTACAGATTCACTTAGGGAAGAGCTCTAGGAGTGAGTGCTGGGGCTAAGGACACACGCATGTATGTGATGGTGCAAAACCATGGATTTGAGCTTGAGGTCAGAGGCAATGCACGAGTCTTCATGTGTGCATATGTACTTGAATGTATGAACACGCGGGTGTGGAACCCTCAGAAGAGATGGGAAGTGCATCTGGCTTAGGCTCCCAGAAGGAACGCCCTGGGGGCAGCCAGAGCTGCAGTGCATCCCATCAGAAATTTCACAAAACATTTTCATACATTTGTTGTTTTCCTCGGATTATCAAAATATTGCCACTTTATTGTCCAAAATTCTATAAATATATTAAAGAATAGAGAAGAAAGCAAAAATTACTTGTATTCATTCCTTAAAGATAAACACTGGCAATGTTTGGTAGGTAGCCTTCTAGTCTTTGATCTGTGTATAGATTATGGGGATTTTTTTTAATAAAATGATGAAATTTTATGTAATACCATATAATCCATGTTTTTCTTGTAATATATGTAGGCATTTTCCCACACCATCAAATACTCTTTTCAAATATGATCACAAGTGCCTATTAGTATATAATCCATTTAACCAGTACCTTGTTCTATATTTAATCTATTTTCAAGTGTTCAACATTATAATTAATACCTCATTGAACATTTTTCATAAAAGTCTTTATACCCATGTTTCTTAGGGTAAATTTCCATAGGAGTTCCTGAGGCACAAAAAGTAAGGATATTCTTTTTTTTTTTTTTTAAGATTTTATTTATTTATTCGACAGACAGAGATCACAAGTAGGCAGAGAGGCAGGCAGAGAGAGAGGGGAAAGCAGGCTCCCCACTGAGCAGAGAGTCCAACGCAGGGCCCGATCCCAGGACCCTGTGATCATAACCCGAGCCAAAGGCAGAGTCTTTAACCCACTGAGCCACCCAGGTGCCCCAAGAGTAAGGATATTCTTAAGATATGCATACATGTTTGTAAATTACTCCTCAGAAAGTTGGAACCAAGCTATGCTCCCACCAGCATTATAAGTACAAGAAACAATGTGCCCATGCTAATCCAAGGTATTACACATGTGTCATTTTTGCTAGTTTGATTTTTTTAAAAGGTGTCCTATTTTAGTTATATTCCTTTGATCTCCAGTTAGGTTGATTATTGTTATTTGTTTATTGGCTGGGGTTTTTTTTTCATGTTTGGATAATTATCAATTCATGTCTTTTATCCATTTTTCATTTGGCTAGTTCGTGGCTTTTTTCTTATTGATCTGAGAGTACTCTTTACATATGAGGAAAATAACCATTTATTAATTATATTGGTTGCAGTTATTTGCTTGCCTTCTGGTACTCTTTTTGGTGTGCCATGGGATTTTGTTTTTATAGAATTCAAATTTATGAAACATTTCCATTTATGATTTTTACCTTCACTTGTATGATTAGAAAGACAAATATTGTCATAGTTCTATGTTTTTCTTTTTAAATTTGATCCACATAGACTTTATTTGGGAATATGGTTATGTGTTTTTAAAAATGATTTCAGGGGTTTTGGGGAGTCCAGGTTAAAAGAAAGACCTCAGGATCCAGATGTGATGCTAACACCTTCAAAGGGAAGCCAAGCCTTTCCTGCCCTGTGCAGACACAAATGTACACTCGGGTACACACTGACACACAAGCAGGTACACCCAACTTTTCTCCATGTGTGCCCATACACACCTCAATCATCAAAGGCAAACAAGCCAGGAGATGAACATGCCCCAGTTTATAAAAGACTCACGCACCCCTTGCCCCATTTGTGCCTCTCTGTAACCACACAGGGTAGGCAGAGCTGTTGTGCTTTCTTAGTTCACAGGATAGAAAACTGAGGTCCTGGGACCCTTGAGAAAGGTATAAGACCTATGGGACAGACCCTTAGGAAGAAGGGGCAGGTATGTGTTGAAGCCACTACACCCACCTACCTCATGCACAGATGGAAACACACACAGTCTCCTGGGTGCTGCAGCCTGAAAAGACTTCCCAGCAACCAGGGCTCAGGGTGGTTCTGCACCTGTCCACAGCAGTGATCTACTGGGGTCAAGGCCAAGTGTCCATGAGGGGGGCAAGAGGAGGAGTTGGCCAGGGAGCTCTGTGTGTATTGAAGGGTTGCTGTGTCTCCTCCCTAACATTTGCCCGCACATGGCCTGGGGCCAGAAAGGATGTTTTCTCCTGTTAGAAGTCATTGGACCCCTCAGCCCTCCCATGGGGCACAGAGAATGTCCCTCTGTGACCCCGTATCTGTCTGCAGGTCTGTCCCTTGGCACATGCACGTGCACGAATGCATCTCTATGTCCGTGTGCGTGTGAACGTGTGCACGTGAGCATGTGTGTGCAAGAGCCCGTGACTGCAGAGATAACTAATTATTAGCTCCCTCTGGCCTCAGGGCCCCCCATCTGTTCCGGGGGCTGCTCCCCCTCCCTAGACTTCTGCCCTGATTTCAAAGAGGCCCTAGCGCTGTCCTCCATTCCCTTCCCCACGGCTGACCAAAAAATAAAATAAAATGAAAGTCCGCCCCATCCCGCCTGGACCAGGAAAGGGGCTGACAGGAGGTCTGCAAACTAGCGCTTATCAAAAGCTCCTTCTCAAATTCATTTCAATATCTGAGCCTCTGGTTTCCAAGGCAACATAATCTTTTCATCAAAGCAACTGGTAAAACCACTGGGATCCGATATTGTTTTGTTGGCAACTTGTCAAAACTGTCATTTGGTTAAAAAAAAAATTTATAGATTTATATAACCTACAAATATATAGGGTGATCTATACCACTAATAATCATTAATGAAGTGTTACCCGGTGAAGCTTTCTGAGCCCCGTCTCCCACCGCTCCCGCCCCCGGACGGTTTGACCCCGCAGAATGAAGGGGTGGTAATTAGCAGAGCCGGCACAGGCTGGGGAGCCTGTCTACAACCCTAATAAGGCAAACGTGGTAATTTGGCTTCTTCTCATAGACTCCCCTTCCTCGGGGTCTTCCTGGGACCCTCTTCCCTCTGTTCTCCCTTCTCCTAACTCCCTCCATCACTCACCCGCCACTCTCACACTCCGTGGCCTGGAGCTGCCATTGTCAGCGTCTGGATCTCTCAAAGAGGTAAACTGAGGCTGGCCCAGCAACACCCAGAGCAGGTCCATGAGCCCCTGGGGCCAAGCGCCCTACAAACTCTGCTCACTGTTGCTCCTGAACCAGAAAGGGCAAACGATTCAGGATCCTACCTTCTCTTCCCACTGCCCCCCCTTCAATCCTCTGACTGGGCCACCCCCTCCTCTGAGCCCAGGTCCCCGAGGAAGGCTGGGGTTGGAGTCTGGAGGCCCGGAAGCTGGGTTCTTAGCCCTTCTCTGCCTCCGTCCCGCAGGCTCCCAGCGAGTACGAGACGAGCCCAGAGCAGCTCTTCTACCGGATAGCCCACCTGAACCGCGGGCAGCAGTACCTGCTGTGGGTGGCTGCCGTCACCTCTGCTGGCCGGGGCAACAGCAGCGAGAAGGTCACCATTGAGCCTGCAGGCAAGGGTAAGCAGCCCGGCCCGACGGGGAGAAGCCACCAGAAGCCACCTTCTAGAATTCTGGTTCTCCCCAAATAGGGGCTGTCTCCCTCCCGCCTCACCTGCCTCCCTCCTGCATCCACCAAGACTGGGCCTCTGCTGCCCCCTGACTCCCAGAAGCCTCACAACAGGCTCCAGGTGGCACAGCTACCCAGGGGCGGATGGCACGGAGCACCCTGGTCCCCCATTCCTAGCTCCACTCCAAGGTTGCAAGAGGGGGCATTAGGCCCACTCCCAGCTCGCAGCAGAGCCTCTGTCCCAAGGGTCAGCATCTCTTGATGGGAGGCAGCAGGGGACACCGCTTCCACAGAGCAGAAAGCCACACAGGCATCCCCCTCATTTCAAAGCCTGGACGCCTGGGGCAGAGGTGGGTTTGCTGATGGCTGATTTCACAGGGGGCACAGCTAGGAGGGGGGTCTGAGCTAGATGCTGGGCACTGAGTGACTAAGACCAGGTGTGTCTTTAGAGAACGCCCTCACCGAATCCCTGGCCTGGGCAGAGGGGAGCCATGGGGCCTATGCACCCCCATACTACAGGGAATGACAGTTCTCAGGCCCCAACCCTACACAGAAGAGGCAGCGGGGCACAGCGGCTCGTCTGCCCTCTGCGCCAACCTTGGGGCCGCCACAGGGTCTTGCATTTCACCACCACCAGCCCAGGACTCCAGGTCCTCTACCTTGACTGCCAGCCTAGACGGGAAGGCCCCCTTCTTCCCGGGCCTGCCTCCTCCCCCAGCCACCTGACCATGAACCCTGGAGCCCAAGGACCAGGCTCCTGGGATGACAGGCTTCCTTGGCTGGAGACACAAGAAACATCAGCCCTCCCCTGCCACAGGCTCGGAGGCCACTAGCGCTCGCTGGAGGGCCTGCAACGGGGCTCCCTACCGTGCCCTTGTTTCTCCATTTTCCAGTTAAGCGTCGAGGCAGGGTCTCCACAGCTGGCAGACAGCGTGCAGAGTGGCCTGCGGGCTCTTCTGGTTCTAGGTCGGGCTCTTCCCCCCGCACCTCGGCATTTCTAATGTCCGCAATCCCTCCTCCCACAGGTGCCACCAACCCCTTCTCCTGGGCTCATCCCTTCTGGAGAGAAGGGGCCTAGAACCTGCAGTGCCCCCAGGGTAGCTGGCACTGGCCCAGAGCAGCATGGGAGGGCCTGGGTGTCCTGCAGAAGGTCGGCCCCTTCCCCTGGGGGCAGTCCACAGGACACATCCCCAGCAGGCTTTGTCCTTCCCAGAACATTTCTACATCTTCTTCTGTCCTCAAGCAGCCTAGTGAGGAAGGGGGCGAGCACTGCTGTTCCCTCCCCCACCCATCCTACGCACACACACACACACACACACACACACACACACACAGGTTCTCACACCCTGAAACACCAAGACATTCAGGGAACTAGCCCCAGTCACATGAGTTCCAGGTCTGGAACTCTGAAGTGCTTGGTTAATTTAATACCTGTAACTCAGCCCAAAGATCTGTGAGGCACCCGCCGTGATCACCTTCCCACAGTTCCCTGGACATCTTTGCCTGCCTTGCCTTCTGCATTGTGACCTGTGCGGCCTGGTCCTCTGAGTGTGCTCCTGTCACTCTTGGGGACGTTCCTTTCTCCGCCAGGCCTGTGTGTATGTTGCTGCCACCTCTCTGTCAATCTACCATCCCACCCATGGCGACCTCGGTCACTGGGTGGCTGACTCCCACGTCGGTGTCTGTGGCCCGGCCACTTCTCTCACGCTGCAGAACATGTGTATCTGACTGCTTTCTAGCTACCCCGTGTGGGTGACCTCAGGGTCAGTGTGAGGCTAAGCATCCCAGTGTCTCCTACCTACCCTGCTCCTATCCCTTCCCCCACATCCTTCCTCCCCCTCCCCTGCCGCCCCCCGCCATGTGCCTTGTCTCTCTGTGAGGGCACCGTCCCCCAGCCGGCATCATGCTGGCATCCTCACCTCCCCCTCTGTTTCTTCCTCAAAGCCAGACAAACCCCAAGTCCTGTCGGTTCCTCCCTGAGCCCCTAACCTCCTCCCCACGGCCATATGCCCCCCCCCAGGGGGCCTGCTCTCTGGCCACCATCTTGCCGCTGGTCTGCCTCCTCCAGCAAACCACCCTCTGCGGGCAACCAGGGCTTCTACTCAGAATGTTTCATTACTTACTTGTAACCCTCCAGTGGCTCCTCGTGACCTCAAACGGAAGCCCACCCTCCACCTTCTGCCGCTTGGAGCCCTCCAGGGGCTTCTGCTCCTGCTCACCACCCATCCCCCTTCACTCACCCTGGGCTTTGATTGCCCCAGAGTACTTGCCGACCCTGACATGTCCACGGGTTTCAGCCCTCCAGGCCTCTACTCAGTGCTGTCGCCTCTTCCGGCTACACCTTTCCTTCTGCGTAGTGAATTCCTCTTTAGCCTTCAAGATTCAGGGGCGCCTGGGCTGGGGGGAGGGGCTCAGTCGGTTAAGCATCCGACTCTTGATTTCAGCTCAGGTCTTAGTGAGCTCAGGCCCCACCCTGCACTCGGTGCTGGATGTGGAGCTGACTTCAAAAGATTCCAGTCAAAGCTTCTCATTCCAGAAGCCTCCCTGGCCTTCTCCTCCACCACCACCGGAGTGGCAGAGTCATTCCTCCTTCTTGGTGCTCCCATGGCGATTTGCACCTACTCCTATGTAGTATTTCCACCCTGTCATGATACTTTTTAAGTATCTGTCCCCTCCCCTCCACCGGGATGATGAGCAGCTTCAGGACAGAGAACACGTCTTGTTCATGGCATGAACGCTCAGAGCCTCCTCTGATACCTGGCCCATAGCAGGCACCTGAACAATGTCTGTTGGACCGGTGACTGCCATCTGAAAGCGTCTGTACCCACCCCTGCCCCAAGCCCAAGGTGGAGGTCAGGTAGGAGATGGGGGTCTTGTACTGTGAATTTGGAGAGCCCCAGGAAAGGCAGGCCAGTGCAGTGTTGAGAGCAGAGGCGGGTTGATGAGGCGCTCATGCTCTCTCCCCTGCAGCCCCAGCAAAGATCATCTCATTTGGAGGCACTGTGACAACCCCCTGGATGAAGGATGTCCGACTACCTTGCAATTCGGTGGGAGATCCAGCCCCCGCTGTGAAGTGGACCAAGGACAGGTGTGCGCGTGGCCCCAGAGAAATGTGGGGTCCCAGAGATGGGTGTAGTAGAAGAGCCATGAAGAAAGGAATCGGGTGCCCCAGAGGCCCTGCGGGGCACACAGCTCCTGCTCTCCCATACAGACCCAACCTCCCTGGCTCCCCTCTGCTGGCTGCCAAGGATCTCCCCTCCTTGAATGCTTGAAGAGGCCAGGGGGACCGGATAGCCCCAGGAAGCACTGGGTAAAACCCCAAGAGTCCCGGGCCCCCCCCCAGCCAGCCTCCTACTCCCAGCCCTGTTTGCCTGCAGTCCTGAGGGAGCCCCCAGGAGGGGGGGTGCTTACCATAATCCATGTCTGCACCCCACCCCCCGCAGTGAGGACTCGGCCATCCCCGTGTCCATGGACGGGCACCGGCTCATCCATACCAACGGCACACTGCTACTGCGTGCTGTGAAGGCCGAGGACTCAGGCTACTACACCTGCACGGCCACCAACACTGGGGGCTTTGACACCATCATCGTCAACCTTCTGGTGCAAGGTAAGGCCCCGGAAGGCAGGTCCCCATCCCCACCTCCCCAGCCCCCTCACCCTGGGGGACAGACCGTAGTGGAACAGAGGTGCCACGTGGAAGAGGAGGCCAGAGGGATGGGGAGAACAAGCAGGAACTGGGGGAGCACCTCGAGGGCAGGAAGGCCAGGCCTGGGCCCTCAGTTGCAGCTGGGATAGCCTGCGTTCCCATCATCAGGTGTTAACCCTTTGTGGTGAGGGCTGGTGGCTTTCCCCTCACAGTTCCCCCGGACCAGCCCCGCCTCACTGTCTCTAGAACCTCTGCTTCGTCCATCACCCTGACCTGGATTCCAGGTGACAATGGGGGCAGCTCCATCCGAGGTGAGAAGGGTCTGGGTGAGGAGGGGGAAAGAGGGGAAGAAATTCGGGGCCCAGGAGCCAGGCAAGGGCTTTATCCACTCCCACCACATGTCCCCATAAAGCCCCAGAAGTGATGAGTGAGGGGCAGTTTGGACCACAAGGAAGTTACCCAAGTGCCACAGCTACCAGCCTGGATACCTGGGTTTTAGAAAGCCCAGCCCAATCGCAGCTGATGAGCTGTGCGAACCGAAGAAATCGGTTTTCTTCTCTTGACCTCAGTGTCCAAATCTATAGCAGTGGACAAATGTACTAGATCATGCTTCTCAACCTTGAACATGCGCATGAATCGTTAGGGGATCTTAAAGAAGGTAGATTCTGATTCCAGGGGTCTGGGGTGGGATCTGACAAGCTCCCACGGGATCTAATCCTGCTGTCTGGGGACCACTCCGGGAAAAGTAGGCTCTAAATACTATCCCTTTTACGCCTGAAGGCACAGTTTTCTGCTCCCCTCTCCACCTTGGCTGCTAAAGAGAAAGCAAGAAAGCTCCTTGCAGCTTTGTGTCCACCCTGTCACCAAAGGCCCCACTCTGCCCCCGCGGGGAGCCCAGCCCCCTGCCAACTATTGGGGTGTCCCCAGCCCTGCCCTGCCCGCCCTGAGCCAGGCAAACCTCCCTGGCAGGCTTCGTGCTGCAGTACTCAGTAGACAACAGTGAGGAGTGGAAGGACGTGTTCATCAGCTCAGGTGAGCGGTCCTTCAAGCTGGACAGCCTCAAGTGTGGCACGTGGTACAAAGTGAAGCTGGCGGCCAAGAACAGCGTGGGCTCCGGGCGCATCAGCGAGATCATCGAGGCCAAGACCCACGGGCGGGGTGAGGCCCAGCGATGACCCAGCTGGGGAGAGATGGGCCCAGGATATGCGGATGGAAGGTGGAGGGGCTGGGGAAGGAGGGCGCCGGGAGCAGAGGCTGCAGGGAAAGACTGGACCTGGTTCCCATCACTGTAGATGGCACACTAACCAATCACAGCCGGAGAAACAGGCTCCACCTCCCTGGCCCCACAGCCCATGGTGGCAGCCTCTTCCTTCCTCCCCTACCTCTTGCCCTGCTGAGGCCTCTCCACATCCGTCCCTCTTCTCCCTCCTCCTCTGTCCCCTGGGGCATCCCTCCTCTCTTCTCTGCCAACCACTGCTCCCCAGAAGCACTGGCCCAGGAGACTCCCTCCCCGCGCAGATGAATGAGCCCTCCTCCTCTGAGTCTCTAACCTCGCTCTCTCCCTGTGCCCCCCGCCCCCAGAGCCCTCCTTCAGCAAAGACCAGCACCTGTTCACCCACATCAACTCCACACATGCTCGGCTTAACCTGCAGGGCTGGAACAACGGGGGCTGCCCGATCACAGCCATCGTGCTGGAGTACCGGCCCAAGGGAACCTGGGCCTGGCAGGGGCTGCGGGCCAACAGCTCCGGGGAGGTGTTTCTGACCGAGCTGCGTGAGGCCACGTGGTACGAGCTGCGCATGCGGGCTTGCAACAGCGCTGGCTGCGGCAACGAGACTGCCCAGTTCGCCACCCTGGACTATGACGGCAGTGAGTCCGGGAGGGCGGGAGGGGCTGCACAGGGGGTGCTGCGAGGTGTCCCCAGGGAGGCTGGCAGAGAGGTGGACACATAAAGAGAGGACAGACAAATCAAAAAATAGACAGGACTACCATGGAGGAAAAGGCTGGAGGCACGGAAGGAGCAAGCAAAGGGGGCAGCAGAGCGGGAGGCGGGCAGGTGCACCAGTGACGGATACAGACTGATAGCCAGGCAAACCCATCGCACTACGAGGGTCTTTTGAAGGTGCAGTCCTTGCTCTCCACTGCTTCAGAGAGATGGAGAGTATAGTGTAAAGGATAGCTGAGGCCCGCCCCCAGGGACCCCTCTCCTAATAGGTTGCATTAACCAGGATTGGATAACCTGGGAAAAAAAGAACAGATAAACATGGAAAGCTGCAGGCCTTAATCAAGTAAAGAATTGCTTCTTGTACTCATAACATCTTGTGAGGGTTGGCTGGCCACCATCTTTTAGCTATGCCATCTTAAATGTGTAGCCTCTAAGGTCGCCAAGGAGAGAGGGATGGAAAAGCCACCCCAGTCTTTACTGCCTGGGCCAGGAGGTGGTGCGCATTGCTTCTGTCCTGCTTTGTTGTCCCGCACGTACACTAAAGACATGCTGAAGGCCAAATTCAGAGAGACTAGTTGCCCGAAGGTCCAGTCCGTCTGCTTATGTGTTAAGGAAACAATAAAAGTGGTATCAGAGGGACACCTGGGTGGCTCAGTGGGTTAAGCCTCTGCCTTCTGCTCAGGTCATGATCTCAGGGTCCTGGGATCAAGCCCCTCACCGGGCTCTCTGCTCAGCAGGGAGCCTCCTTCCTGCTCTCTCTCTGCCTGCCTCTCTGCCTACTGGTGTCCTCTGTCTGTCAAATAAATAAATAAAATCTTCAAAAAAAAAAAAAAAAGAAAGAAAGAAAGAAAATAATGGGCCCAAACAAGGAAGGTTTCATGAAGGAGATGGTCTTCTGCGAGGCTTTGAAACCAGGATAGATCGGGCTTTGCAGGGGTCTCTGTCAACAGAGTTTACTGCCTCCATACAGGCTCCCAAGATTAGCAGATCTCACCCATGGGTGGGGGAACAGGAAGGAAATGCAGGGCATAGAGTGGTTTTGTCCCCATCTTGGGGTGAGACCCCAGGATCCCACTTCTCTGACTTCTCTCCACTTTACAACCTGGAAGGCAGAATCTAAGCTCATCATCCTACCTTCTAGAAATGAACACTGAACTCCAAGAGGCAGGAGACTATCTCTGAAAGACTTCTGGGTAATTCTAAAATAGGCCCACGAAGTCATCAGTATTCTAATGCAGTGTAAAAACTATGTGACTGTTCATGGCTGTCCTGATGTGACCAGAATTGGGGAGAATAGAGGGAGAGGGTTGGGACTCTGTGCCAGGAAGTGGAGGTCAGAGTGAGAGCAAGGGCAGCAAGAAAGGTTCAAAGGCAACCTCACCCAAGGGACTCTGCCCAGACCCTGCTCATAAGGGACCTCTGACACCCCTCTTCACTCCAACAGGTACCATCCCTCCCATCAAGTCTGCTCAAGGGGAGGGGGATGATGTGAAGAAGCTGTTCACCATCGGCTGCCCAGTCATACTGGCCACTCTGGGGGTAGCTCTGCTCTTCATCGTTCGCAAGAAGAGGAAGGAGAAGCGGCTGAAGCGTCTCCGAGGTAGGCGAGTGTCCTACAGGCTTCCGGGGAGGGAGTGTTGACCCTCTGCCACGTGGGCCACCTTTCATTGGCTCATGAGCACCATCTGGACAAGAGAAAGTGCCTGTGTCCCACTGAAGGGAGAGCTGCTCTAAAACCTTCTGAAACTTTGGCTCTCACCGCTTCCTCTTCTGTGTCCCCAAGACTTTGTGCCTGACCTAACCAGGGCTGATTTTTAGAGGTACACGCTGCTAAAGCCATACTGCTTAAAATAGTTAAACATTTCCACATTAGTTGGTAAGTAGATGTTGCTCCCTTCCACCCTGGAGGCTCCTTCTCTTTCGCAGGATCCCTGAGATTCTTCTAGAAGCTGGCCACTAAAGCATAGATCTGCTGGTGGTCACTAGGACCTTGCTCGGTTTTGACCGTATGACTTCCATGACATGGCAGATGTTAGACATTTTGAATATCTTTCCTATCCCAATCTACGATACCATAGACTGGCATGAATGGGTCTCCTTTACCTTGATTTTCCCAGAGACTGATACAATGTCTAGCATCTAGTAGTTGCTTAACAGATGTTCATTCACTCATTTGGAAAACATTTACTGACTATCTGCTGTATGTAGATACTGCCAGACATTGGAGATATATAATGAATGAAGAAGGAACAGTCCATATTCTTATGGAACATAGTCTAGTCCTCATAGAATTTACAGTTTAATGTGAGAAGCCAGAGCACAGTAGTAGCCCAGAATTGGAAATTACTAACACTGCCTAGCGTGTTTAGGAGTTGGGTAGGTGGATGGGTGGATGATTGGATGGGGGTTGGATGATTAATTGGATAGTTAGATGGAAAGATGTATAGAGGGAAGCATGGTTGGGTGGATGGTTAAATGAAAGGTTGAATGGATAGGTGGTTGGTTGGATCGATAGAGGAATGGTGGATGGATGGATTGATGGTTGAGCGGATTATTGGTTGGATCAATGGGTAGGTGGATGGATGAATGCATATTTGAATGGATAGATAATAGATGATTTTATGAATTGATAGATGGATGGATATTTGGTTTTATGGACACATGGACAGGTGTTTGGATGAATGGTTGAATAGATGAATCAATAATTGGATGGATGGATGGATGGATGGATGGATGGATGGATGGATGGATAGATGGACAGGTGGCTTTATGGTTTTATGGACATATGGACAGATGGCCAGATGAATGGTTGAATAGATTAATCGGTTGGATGGATGGACGAATGCATTGTTGAATGGGTGGATGATGGATGAATAACTGACTGGATAGGTGGATGCAGAAATGAATAGATTGACAGGTAACTGGGTCAATGATGGATGAATGGATGAGTGAGTGAGTCGATAGTTGGATACATACATGCTGCTAGATTCATTCTGACAGATCATTTTCATGATTCTCATTCTCATCAGAGGTCTAATGGATCTTTGAGAGAGTCCTTTGCTCCTCTTTTTCTCTATCTCTATCTTTTTGTCAGTTCCTAACCTGAGATCCTGATCTTATTCAAGGCTCCTCTGAAGACTAAGCAGGGACCTCTAAATTCATCCATGAGCTTTTTGGGGACGGGTGCCCAAGAGAAAGAAAGAAATCCTCTTGGTTGATAGTTATCTGGGGATGCCCATCGACCACCTCTCCATCATCCTCCACTCTCTTCTCTTCCCAGCAGAAAACAGAGGATAGACCCTCCACTGGAACCCATTCCCAGCCTGCTATGATGTCTTGTCTAATTAGAGTCAATTCAGGAAACAGATGGAGTACTTTATATACCCTCTCCTCTGGGAAGGACCTCCCTATTAGATAAAAATCTGAGGAAGGGAAAACAGACCTGAGCCAAATCTCGCACCAGGAGCTATCAGACCTTATCCTATGTTAGACTATTTTAGAGGTCCTTTCATTTCTCCTCCTCAGTGGACCAGCCCTGGTCCCAGTCTAGGAAATTCTCCCACCTTATTCACCACACGTCTTCCAGTTTTCATCCTGCTCAGACCCCATTTTCACCCAGACCCTCTCTCTTCTGTTTTACAGATGCAAAGAGTCTGGCAGAAATGTTGATAAGGTAGGTTTCATGTCACTGTTTCCTCCCCTGCAGAGGACAGGCTTCTAAGACCCCACTGCCCTGAAAAACCCTCTCCTCCAGCCCCTTATGGCTGCTGAGTTACCTGCCTATGGCCCTTCTCCCCACAGCAAGAACAACCGAAGTTTTGACACCCCTGTGAAGGGGCCACCCCAGGGCCCGAGGCTACACATTGACATCCCCAGAGTCCAGCTACTCATTGAGGACAAGGAGGGCATCAAGCAGCTGGGTGAGTGATAGGGGCCACAAGCTCTCTGTCCTCATCTTCCCCAGGCCACAGCCCACCAAGGGGAGCCCCGCAGCCATCACATCAGTGCCCAGGGTTCTCCCAGCGGGCCCATCCCCCACTCAGCAACCTCAAAACTCCCTGAAACCTCTCTCCAGGACTGAATTTCCTCCTCTGTCTCATGAAAAGGATTATTCCACCCTTTCTGTATCTCAGCATCAGATAAAGACAAAAAGAAATCTGGGAAGTCTAAAGAGAAGGACTCGTACTCACTGCCCTTCTACCCCTAGGAGATGACAAAGCCACCATCCCCGTAACGGACGCGGAGTTCAGCCAAGCTGTCAACCCACAGAGTTTCTGCACGGGTGTCTCCTTGCACCACCCAGCCCTCATCCAGAGCACGGGACCCCTCATCGACATGTCCGACATCCGGCCAGGCACAAGTAGGCCTTATCCCGAGGGAGACAGAGCTCCTCCCAGACAGGGTCACCCAGGCACAGCATGGGGCACAGGTGGAAGAAGATGGGGTGGGGAAGCAGCACAAAGAACGGAAAGAGCACTGGAGGTAGAGTCTCCAGACCTTGACTAAAGACGTCCTAGCTGTGACCTTGGGGAAATTGCTACCTTTATCTCTCTGGGCCTCCGTGTCCTTACCTAGATATTTTGAGAGGGTTGGGAGTGCTTGCTGTCCAGGGGCCTCCTGCCTCTAGCACTGTGACTCTGGAGGTAAGGATGGGGACACCAAGGGCTGTAGGGAGTAAATGCACAGGGGACAGCAGGAGAGGAGGGACTTTCTTCCCCAAGCTGAAGGAACAGGTGGGGAGGAGGGAGAACCTGGATGTGCCCCCGCCACCCCCACACCTCACCGCTGTTCCTCTTCTCTTTTGGGACCACGTAGCTGGAAAGGCAGTGTGCTCAGCACCCCCAGGAAGCTTCTGTGGCTGCTTATGCCTCCTCCTTTGCTCCCCACTGCCCCTCGGGTCTGTGCCCACTGCCCGAGGCTGAGTGCCCTCAGTGGAGGGTTAGCTGTTGCTTCCTCTGTGCAGATCCAGTGTCCAGGAAGAATGTGAAGTCAGCCCACAGCACCCGCAATCGGTACTCAAGCCAGTGGACTCTGACCAAGTGCCAGGCCTCCACGCCTGCCCGCACCCTCACCTCTGACTGGCGCACCGTGGGGTCCCAGCATGGGGTCACTGTCACGGAGAGTGACAGCTACAGTGCCAGCCTCTCCCAGGACACAGGTGAGCCTGGCGCCCAGCCTGCATCCTGTTCTCTCTCTCCCCGTTTCTCCACCATTCGGCTCCCCTGTCCCAACCTCCACCCACCAGCTCTTGGGGTCCAAGGCACAGGTCAGTGTCGCTTCCAGGTGGCCCACCGGCTTGCTGTGCAGCCGGCACAAACACACTTGACCTCTCTGAGCTCTGCCTAGTCAAGGATTTCATTCTGCTCTCCCAAAAGGTGTCAGGGAAATGGCACACGTGATGTTCGTTGGAGAAAGAGCTGAGGGCTCCAGAGGTGGGTGGTGGTTTTCAGGAATGGAAGATGTTCTGCCCTTGATTTGCGAAAGTCCCTGCTCTGCCACCAAAGCCTCCTTCCCAGGGGGAGAGCGGGGTCTTCTGAGAGGACTTCCAGGCTCAGAGGTAGGGGAACGGCTCTCTCCAAGGCCCCCTCGTTTCTTCTTAACACCGAGCCTCCGTCTCTGCAGACAAAGGACGGAACAGCATGGTGTCCACGGAGAGCGCCTCGTCCACCTACGAGGAGCTGGCCCGGGCCTACGAGCATGCCAAGCTGGAGGAGCAGCTACAGCACGCCAAGTTTGAGATCACCGAGTGCTTCATCTCCGACAGCTCCTCCGACCAGATGACCACGGGCACCAACGAGAACGCCGACAGCATGACGTCCATGAGCACGCCCTCCGAGCCCGGCATCTGTCGCTTCACGGCCTCCCCGCCCAAGCCCCAGGATGCCGACAGAGGCAAGAACGTGGCTGTGCCCATCCCGCACCGGGCCAACAAGAGTGAGTGCTCGGCCTGCCTCCCCCGCTGCATCCCCTGGCATCCCCAGCGGGGCAGGGCCCCTTGGCAGTGTGGGCAGTATAGAGCAAGAACTTGGGAGAATCTGGATCAGGGTCCGTATCCTGCTCAGCCTCATAATACCTTGGTGGCCCTGGGAAGTCAGTTCGCCTCTCTGATAATTCACTTTCTCAGTAAAATGCAAATGACAGCATGGACTCTGCCTTGTCCTAGCAGGCACGATAGGTGCCTGGCGTGTGGCCGGTTCTCGGTACGTAGCGATCATTGCCTCGGTACGAAGCTATGCCAGTGAGGAAGGGACAGCCTTTTGGGGCTCAGCTGCCCAGTGGCCACTGGTCTCAATGCCATTCAATATTGATCCATGGGGCCAAACCTCATGGTGGGCACTGACCTTGCCCAACTGGCAGCTGTCTGATGCCAGGGGCCTGGCCAGAGCATATGCCCTTCGGGGTTGGTGGGACAGCTGTAGGATCATCAGAGGGTGTGGGTATGGGGGTCCACCAGCAGACACTGGGACCACACCACACCATGTCAGACCACACAGGGTCTGACCTGTTGGTCCTGGCCTCGCCTAGTGCCCGCGCTCATCTGGGCACTGGGGGTCCTCTAGAGAAGAGGCCAGGGTAACAAAGTACAAGGACTTCAGAGATCAGCCTGAATCACACCCCGCCCCTTCTGGCTGGGTGAATTAGGGCAAATTACTTAATCTCTCTGAAGCTCAGTTTTCTCACTTGCCAACTGTGGGCCGGTATTAGCCTGTCCAGGAGGCTCTGGGGACTGAATGAGATCATGTAAAGAAAGTTCCTGGCACGGTCAGCAGGTTAGAGGCCCATATATAGGTGAAGTTGCCCACGGAGCAGAGGGATCCGCACATGGAGGAGGTTTAAGAAATCTGGAACATTCCGCCTGGGAAGAGGGACAGGGAAACATAGCTGACTTCAGACATCTGACAGGCTGCCCTGGGAAAGGTGGTGGGGTGATGGGGGGCGGGGAGGGGGCAGCCTGCTGTGCAGGTCCTCAGAGGGCAGAATCGGGCTCCATGGGGGTTGTGACCAGCATTCCCTCCTCAGGGTAGGAAAACTGTTTCACCAGCCAGAACTCTTGGGAAGCCAGTTTCTAGAGCAGAGCTCTCCGGCAGTCTGTCTGGGTCTTTCAGCGTTAAGTACCCCCCCCCCATTTAGTGAGCAGCTACTGTACGCACCCGCTGCCCTTTCCTCTCTGATCCCATTCACTGCTCCCAGAAATCCCCTTGGGGAAATGGGAGGGGTCGCATTTCCCAGATAAGGAAATGTGCTCAGAGCCTCAAGTAACTGATCCCTTCTGGATGCTTCATTGTCTTACTTGTGGAGGGACTCCAGGTCAGATCAGGGAAAAGACTGGGGAGTGGCGGGTGCGGTGAACAAGCAGGTGCCCAGGGGCCTCTGCCGTCAACGTCTTCTGCTTCTGTGATTCCAGGTGACTACTGTAACCTACCCCTGTATGCCAAGTCCGAGGCCTTCTTCCGAAAGGCAGATGGCCGTGAGCCCTGCCCTGTGGTCCCACCCCGAGAGGCTTCCATCCGGAACATGGCTCGAACCTACCACACCCAGGCTCGCCACCTGACCTTGGACCCTGCCAGCAAGCCCTTGGGCCTCCCGCACCCAGGGGCCCCTGCTGCGGCCTCCACAGCCACTTTACCTCAGAGGACTCTGGCCATGCCAGCACCCGCAGCCGGCACGGCCCCACCAGCTCCCGGCCCCACCCCTGCCGAGCCCCCGGCTGCCCCCAGTGCTGCCCCTCCAGCCCCCAGCACCGAGCCTCCGCGGGCCGGGGGCCCACACACCAAAATGGGGGGCTCCAGGGACTCACTTCTCGAGATGAGCACATCGGGGGTGGGGAGGTCTCAGAAGCAGGGGGCAGGGGCCTACTCCAAATCCTATACCCTGGTGTAGGGGCACAGCAAGAAAAGCGGCCCTACGCTCGGACCTGTCTGCACCTCGGGCCCTCACACACCAACTTGGCTGTTTTCCTGCATTATTTATATTAAACTGACAAAAACCAACCAACAACGAAAAGAAAAGCCCCCAAGTCATGAACGCTTGTACATAGAACTCTTTTGTACAAATGAAACTATTTTCTTCTCCATGAAGCCAGGGCACAAAGAATTTGACAGTACAAATCAACACACCCCCCCACCCCACAAAATTCGCGTGGAGAGAGATATATACATATATAGGAGATAGGAGCACATGGACAAGCTATGTATCTATATATTTCTCTCACCTTATTTTGAGACAGAGGCACAAAGACTCAGCAATTTTTCCCTCCTATTCTCACCCTCCCCTCAATCTAGGTGGTTTTGACAGAGACCAAAATCCCGACTCAGAGACACTGCATGCGATTTCACTGTTCCAAGAAAACCAGGAGTTGCTTCAATTTGCAGATGCTTATGTGTTAATACCTTTTTCTATGAAAAAAAACCCAGCGCCGTGTGCAATAAAGGTTATGTTTCTACGTGGTAGCTTTTTTCCCATCTGGCGAGGGCCAGTGGGGAGGGAGGGAGGAAGGAAAAGGCCTGTACCGGCCCGTCCGTTTCTCGTGTGGAGAGACTTTGGGAAGTTCAGGCTTTAGCTCAGCAGGTTAAACTTTTTTGAAGGTTTTCAATTAGCCTGCGTGCCTCCTTGAGCACCTGTCTCAGATCTGTGCTGGTTTCTAAAGGGGGCAGCTGTGTGAATTCCAGCAAGCTGCTGAACCCCTCTGGGCCAGTTTCTTTATCTGTAACACGAAGCAACCTTGCAGAGAGCCCTGGGGAGCCCGGTCTGGGCCTTGGGGAGGGCAGGTGTCTGCTAACTCCTCTCCTCCAGCCAGGGAAGCTAAAGGAAGGCAAACCACAGTACGCACTTAAGTTATGGGAGGGGGAGGAAGAAGTGATTGTAGTACCCTGGGGTTTGGGCCGGCCCTGAAGTTCTAGGCTGACTGCTAGGGCTAGCCAAGGCCAAAGAGAAGGAATGAGGTCATCAGAGGTTGGAAAGGTGAAAGAGGCTTATGCAGGAGGGAAATGGAGCTCCCCTAAAGAGAATCAGGCCAGCAGACACGCCAGGTACCTTGCCTGGTTTCGGAGGAGCTAGCAATGGAAGGAATCAGGCTGCCAGCTGGAAGGAAACATGCACACAGCAGGTGTGTGGAAGGGCCCTCCCTGATGAAAGGCGTGGGGGGGGGGGAGTGTGGGCGGGGCCTCCAAGGACAGGAAGGTTAAAACAGGCAGAGGAGAGGGAAAGACCCCAGGTCGCCCGTCTCCCTCCTCTCTCCACCACCGCCAGAAACCCTGGGTGAAAAGAACGTACGCCTCAACAGTACAAAGGGGGTTCAGTGCTGAGTTGTGGATCGGCATGGAAGGAAGGTGAGTCTGGGACCTGCCGTCCTCCGGAAGCTGGAAGGAGGTACTGGGAAGGGGGCCAGAGTGCTGGAGACGGAGGGAAAGGTTTGTGCAGGATGCAGGGGTGCTGTCCCTCTCCATCTGGGACACAGTGAGACCCTGCCTGGGGTGCATGACCTCTAATACGAGCACTTCCCAAAAAGCAACTCAATCCTCACACATTCCTTAAGCCCCCAGGCAGGGCCGGATACAGAGGAGCCGGGCAGGTGTCTCCCGGACAAGGTAAGGCACAGAACCCTTGTGCTCCTTGGGGACTCCTAGGCCCAAGGGGAGACCTCTCAGCACACCCCGTCAACACGCACACAAGGACCCAGCCGGGAGAACCGGCAAACAGCGGTAACGAGGATAGTGAGAAGGGCCTGCATTCCAGACACCTGCGGAGGGCCAGGCGCGTACCTCTGTGGGAGGACAGGACTCCTCCCAGGGCTGCGTGCGCCATCTGCAGGTCATCTCCCAAACTGCAAGCGCAATGGTCCAGCCGGGGAGTTCTTCCTAAAACTCGATGGGGAGCCTCTGTTCCATGCCTGCCGCCAGCCGCCTCCCCACACATACCTGCACTGGATGCTGGTGAAACACGAATCCGACCCAGTCTGGACAAGCATGAGGGGATGAACAAATCTCCAGAGGCTAGAGTAGAAGCGAGCCAGCTGCCTGGGGCTGCAGAGGGGCCCCCTATGGTGACAATACCTTGCAGAGCCCGACCCTACACGATGTGTCAGGAGTCTAGCGGAACACTTGCCTCACATTGGCCCAGGTAACCTCACTGCGGCTTTGGGAGGCCGGCGTCATGGGCTCTGTCTGCGCCAGTGGTGGGGGCTGGGGGAGCTGCAGCTTGGGGGAGTTGAGTAACTCACCCAAGGTTAGGGAGCGGAAGAGGTAAGCTAGGATCCAAGCCCAATGCCTTAACCACAGAGCCACACTGCCCCGTGTTCTGCTGCTCAGAGGCTGAGTCTCAGTTCTGTCCCTAGGACAGATGGGGCAGCTGCTGGGACCGGAGGAATCAGCTGGACTTACTGTCCGAAAGGCAGTCCGTGTGGAACCGTGAGTGACTGGCTCAGGGCGGGGAGCCGGTATGTGGGGCCGGGTGGATGGGGAGCCTGAGAATTTCATTCTGCTGAGAGGCAGCGGGCGGGACTCTGCTCTTGGGGGCTGCGGTGGACAAGGCAGGATGAGAGGGACTTGGAGAAGCAGCAGAGAAGGAAAGGTGAACGGGCCAGTTTAACTTGCCATCTGCTGAGCTGCACCCATTAACTCTAAAACACACCATCCAGAAATGCCAACAGACTTGTGGAGAACCCACGCATTTCTGTGCACTGATCTGACTTCCATATGTCCTTTGGCATACAAGCCTGCCTCTCTGAACCTTTCTGAAAGCTAGTTCCCAGGTCCGCCAGACCCCCACACTTACACCCCATGGAGTCACTGTTAAACTCTGCGTCTGGAGCAAGCAGCCTACATACTTGCTCCTTCCCGACCTCTCCCTTGTCCACCCGAGATGAGGCCACCATTGTCTCTAGAGCACTGATCCCCAAAGCACGGTCCAAAGCATCAGGAACCCCCAGGAATTCATTAGAAATGCAGATTCATAGGCCTCGCCCACAGACCCACAGGATCAGAATCTGCCGTTCAGCAGAAGCCCCAGAGGGTGCACACGTACCTGAGAGTTCTAGAAGGCCTTCAGAAAGACTGCTCCCCTGCTCTCTCCTTCTGCCAATGAGCGGAGCTAGACTAGTGGGCCTCAAACTTCACTCTGAGCATTTGTATTTTTTTTTTAATTGCGGTAAAAGATAACAGTAGAATTTCCCATCATAACCATTTTTAAGCTGACAGTTCTGTGACATTAAGTACCTTCACCTTGTTTGGACAACCACCACCACGACCCGGTTCTAGAACATGGTCACCTCCTGGAACAAAAACTATATTCCTTAAACAGTCACTGCCCCTGTCCCCTAGCCCCCAGCCCCTGGCAACCCCCATGCTACTTTCTGTCCCTGTGAACCAACTACCCTGGGTCTTCCCTATCAGAGGAATCCTACAGTGCTTGTCCTTCCTATGGGCTCATTTCACTTAGTATGTTTGCAATAATCCACGTTGTAGCATGTCTGAGAGGTTCAGTCCTTTTTAAGGCTGCATAATACTCCATTATATATAAAGATCACATTTTTAATCCCATTATTGGACACTTAGGTTGTTTCTTTTGGCCATTATGAGTACTACTGCATAAACATCCGTATGGAAGTTCCTGTTCGAATCCCTGCTTTGCATTCTTTGGGCATGTAACTAGCAGTGGAATTTCTGGATCAAATGATAATTTTATGGGGTGCCTGGGTGGCTTAGTGAGTTAAGCATCTGCCTTCAGTTCAGGTCATGATCTCAGGGTCCTGGGATCAAGCCCCACTTTGAGCTCCCTGCTCAGTGGGGAGCCTGCTTCTCCCTCTCTGAGTAAATAAATAAAATTTAAAAATTTTTGTATTTAATGTTTTTATGAAGAAAATATATTTTTATTGACTTATAACATTATACCAGCTTCAGGTGTACAACATAAGGATCCAATATTTGTATACACTGCAAAATGGTCACAGTAAGTCTAGTTAACATCTGTCACCGTACATAGTTAACGAAATTTTTTCCTGTAATGAGAACTTCTAAGATTTACTCTCTTAGCAGCTTTCAAGCATGCAACACAATAGTGTGAATGCTAGTCAAGACACCCATGCTGTCCCCATAATTTAACTGTTTTATAACTGGAAGTGTTTTCCTTTTGACTCCCTCACGCGTGTCACCTACCCCAAACCCCACCTCCAGCAACCACCAATCTGTCCTCTGTATCTATGGGCTTGGTTTTTTGTTTATGTTTAGATTCCACATTGAGATAAATTCATATAGTATCTGTCTTTGGCTTATTTCGCTCAGCACCCAGTGCCGTCAAGGTCTTACCCGGTTGTTGCAAATGGGAAGATTGCGCTCTATCATATGGCTGAATAGTATTGCATTGTACACCAGTAGAATGCCATTGTGCGTTGTACCACACCTTCCTTATCCATTCATCCATCAGTGGACACTGGCTTCCATTATCTTGGCTATTATAAATGCTGCCGTGAACATAGAGGGGCCTGAATCTTTCCAAATTAATGTATTCGTTTTCTTTGACTTAATACCCAGAAGTGGAATTGCTAGATCACATGCAAGTACGGAGTGTAAGATCGTGGTCTAGTTTCCTTTTTTTTGCATGTGGCTGTCCAGTTTTCCCATCACCGTTTATTGAAGAGACGGTCTTGTCTTCAATTTATATGTGCACCTCCTTTACTGTAAATTAATTGACTGTATGTGTGGGTGTTTTTCTGGGTTCTCTTTTCTGTCCCATTGAGCTGTGTATCTGTTTTTAGGCCTATACCATACCATTTGGATGACTACAGCTCTGTGATGTAGTTTAGAATCTGGGAACAGGATCCTTCCAGCTTTGTTCTTCTTTCTCAAAGCTGCTTTGACTGTTTCAGATCATTTCTAGCTCCATTGCGAGGTTAGGTTTGTTCTATTTCTGTGAAAATGTCATTGGGTTGGTGAGTAGGGCTGTGTTGAGTCTTTAGACTGCTTTGGGTAATAGGGATGTTTTAACAATATTAATTCTTCCAGTCCAGGAGCAATAGTACATCTTTCCATTCATCTGTGCCTTTTCTATTGCTTTCATCAACGTTACAGTTTTCAGTGTACAATTCTTTGACCGCCTGGACTAAATTTGTTCCTGGGTATTTGATTCTCTCTGATGTGGTTGTAAATGGGATTGCTTTCTTAATTTCTCTAATATTAGTGTATAGAAACACAAAGGTTTCTGTATATTAATTTCATCAAATTCTTTGAGTTCTAACAGTTTTTCAGTGGAGTCGTTAAGGTTTACTGTAAATAATACATCTGCCAAAGTGACGGGTTTTTCTTTATTTAGTGTCTTTTATGATTGTTTTAGGTTTTGTTCCTATATAATGTACGGCATCACATTAGCTTCAAGTGTGTGATGCAGTCATTCAGCAATTCTGTACATGACTCGGTGCTCACCACCGTAAAGTGCTCTGAATCCCCTTCACCTAGTTCACCCACGCCCCCACCCACGTCCCTTCTAGCATTCACCCGTTTGTTCTCTAGAATTGAGTCTGGTTTTGATTCATCTCTCTTTTTTTTCTTTATTTGGTTTCTTACATTCTACAGATGAGTGAAATCCTATGGCATTTGTCTTCCTCAAATGACTTATTTCACTTAGGACTAGACCCTCTAGCTCCATCCACATCCTTGCAAATGGCAACATTTCATTCTCTTTCATGGCTGAGTAATATTCCATTCTACATACATATCACATTGTCTTTATCAATTTGTCTATCAAACAGGTGGGCTGCTCCCATAATATGGCTGTTGTCAGTAATGCTGCCACACACATAAGGGCACATATCTCTTCTTGAAATAGCATTTTCATATTCTTTGGGTAAATACCTACTGGTGTTATTACTAGATCATGAGGCCGTTCTATTTTTAATTTTCCAAGGGACCTTCATGTTGTTTTCCACAGGAATTATGCCAATTTTCATTCCCACCAACAGTGCATGGAGTTCCTTTTCTCCACATCCTCACCAACACTAGTGATTTCCCAATGTTTATTTCGGCCATTCTGACAGGTGGGACGTGATACTTCATTGTGGTTTTGATTTGCATTTCTCTGGTGAGGAGGGAAGTGGAGCATCTTTTTATGTGATTGAGGACCCTCTGTATTTCTCTCCAGAAAAATATCTGTTCATGTCTTCTGCCCATTTTTAATTGGACAATTTGGTTTTTTGGGGTGTTGTCTTGTATAAGTTCTTTATATATTTTAGATACTAACCCTTTATCAGATCTGTCCTTTGCAAATATCTCCTCCCATTCAGTAAGTTATCTTTTAGTTTCATTGATTGTTTCCTTTGCTGTGCAGAAGTGTTCTGTTTTGATGTAGCCCCAACAATTTATTTTTGCTTTGGTCTCCCTTGCCCAGAAGACCTATCTACAAAAATGTTGCTGTAGCCAATGTCAAAGAAATTACTGCCAGTGTTTTCTAGGATTTTTATGGTTTCAGGTCTCACGTTTAGGTCTTTAATCCATCTTGAGTTCATTTTGTGTATGGTGTGAGAAAGTGGTCCCGTTTCATTCTTCTGCATGTAGCTGTCCAGTTTTCCCAACGCCATTTGTTGAAGAGACTTTCTTTTCCCTACTGAATATTCTTGTCTCTTTTCTCGAAGATGAATTGTCCATTTAATTGCAGGTTTATTTCTGGGCTCTATTCTGATCCATTGATCTCTGTGTATATTTTTGTGCTGAGACCATACTGCTTTGATTACAACAGCTTTGTAGTGTACCTTGAAATCTGGGATTGTGAACCCTCCAGTTTTGTTTTTTCAAGATTGCTTGGCTATTTAAGGTGTTTTGTGGTTCCATACAATGCCTTTTAATTCTTGCCTAATTAGGACTTCCAATACCATGTAGAGTAAAAGTCACAAGAGTGCACGGGCATCCTGTCTTGTTCCTGATCTTACAGAAAAATCTTCCAGGTTTTCATCATTGAGGATGATGTTAACTATGGGCTTGGCATATATGACCTTTATTATGTTGAGGTATGTTCCCTCTATACCTACTTTGTTGAATACTTTTTTCATAAATCAGTGTTGAATTTTTTCAAATGCTTTTTCTGCACCTGTTGAAATGATCATATGATTTCTAACTATTGGTTAATGTGCTATATATTGCAGTGACATGGTGAAGGTTGAACCACCTTGCATCCCTGGAAATAAATCCCATTGATTGATTGATTGATCAAATCAATGTTGATTTGATCAAACTACTGATTGATCATGGTGTATGCTCCTTTTAATGTATCATTAAATTTGGCTTGTTAAAATTTTGTTGAGGATTTTAGCATCTATGTTTATTAGTGATATTGGCCTATAGTTCTCTTTTGCAGTGTCCTTGTTTGGTTTTGGAATCTGGATAACGCTAGCCTTACAAAATGAGCTTGGAAGTGTTCCCTACTCTTCTATTTTTTTTTTTTGAAAACTTTGAGAAAGGTTGGTGTTAATTCTTCAAATGTTTGGTAGAATTCACCAGTGAAACCATCTGACCCTGAACCATTGTGTCTGGTGAGGTTTTTGATTACTGATTCAACCTCCTTACTAGAAACTGGTCTGTTAAGATTTTCTGTTTCATGATTTCATCTGGGAATGTTTATGTTTCTAGGATTTTATCCATTTCTTACTGGTTGTCCCAATTTGTTGGTATAATTGTTCATAGCAGTCTCTTACAATCCTTTGTACTTCTATAGTATCAGTTTAATACTGCCTTCATTTCTGATTTTATTTTTTGAGCCTTTTTTTTTTTTTCTTGGTGAGCCTAAAGCATGTCGATCTTAGGGATGCCTGGGTGGCTTAGTTGGTTGAGCATCTGACTCTTGGTTTTGGATCAGGTCATGATCTCGGGGTCATAGGGTCAAGCCCCATGCTGCAGCTCTGTGCTCAGTGCAGAGTCTGCTTGGGACTCTCTCTCCCACCCTCTCCCCACTTGCATTCTCTCTCTCTCTCTCAAATAAATACATAAATAATTTTTTACAAAATTATTTTTTGTAAAGTATGTCAGTTTTATCTTCTCAAAGAACCAGTTCTTAGTTTCACTGATATATTCTATTGTCTTTATCACATTTATTTTCACTCTGATATTTATTTCCTTCCCTCTACTAACTGGGCTTCATTTGTTCTTCTTTCTCTAGTTCTTTGAGGAATAAAGTTAGGCTGTTTGAGGCTTTTCTTGCTTCTTGAGGTAGACATTGTCACTATGAACTTTCCTCTAAGAACTGCTTTTGCTGCATTCCATAAATTTTAGTATGTTGTATTTCCATTTCCACTTGTCTCAATTTATTTAATTTATTACCCAACTGGCTGTTTAATGACCAATGGTTAATTTCCACAAAATTATTAATTTTCTTCACATAACTGATTTCTAGTTTCATATTATTATGGTTGGAAAAAATGCTTAATATGGCTTCAGTGTTCTTAAATTTATTAAGACTTCTTTTGTGGCCTAACATGTGATCTATCCTGGAGAATATTCCAGATGTACTGGCGAAGAGTGTTTATTCTGCTGCCTTGGGATGGAATGTTCTGTATATATCTGTTAAGTTCTTCTGGTCTAGTATGTTGCTGAATGTGAGTGTTTCCTTATTGATTTTGTATCTGGATGATCTGTCCATTGATGTAAGTGAGGTATTAAAGTCCTCCACTATTGTATTTCTGTCTTTCTTTCAGGTCTATTAGAATTTGCTTTCTATTTTTTTGTTTTTGTTTTTGTTTTCTGGGGCAGAGAAGGACATTGAGAATAGAATTTGCTTTCTATATTTAGGTGCAGCTATGTTCAGTGCATAAATATACTAGTATGAAGGTTAAAAGACAAATGTAGCAAAAATAACTACAAGAATTAAAAGACACACAAGATAAAAATGTAAAATGTGACATCAAAAACTTAAAATGTGGGTGGGGGAAGAGTAAAAATGTAGAGTTTTAGAATGCATTCAAACTGAAGTTGTTATCAGTTTAAACTAGTTATAAGACTAGGTTATTATATGTAACTCTCATGGCCACAAGGCAGAAACTTAGAACAGATACAAAGAAGATAATTGGAATGAAGCCTAAGCATACAACTAAAGAGAGTCCTCAAACCACAAAGGAAGAGTGCGAAAGAAGAACTGAGAAGAACTATAACAAAGCCAGAAAACAATGAACAAAAGGACATTAAGTCCTTATCTATCAATACTTACTTTTAATGTAGGTGGGCTAAAGTCTCCAATCAAAAGACAATAGTTGAATAGATAAAACAATAAAAACAAAAGACCCATCTACAGACTGCCTACTAGTGACTCACTTGTGATGTAAGGACCCACAGCAACTGTAAGTGAAGGGATGAAAAATGATGGCCCATGAAATGGAAACTGAAAGAAAGCTGGGATGGCTATGCTTGTATCAGGCAAAATAGACGTTAACACAAAGCTGTAATGAGACAAGGGCACCATAATGATAATTGGATCCGTCCAACAAGAGGATACAACTTACGTTTAACTTTTTGAGGGACTGTCAAAGTATTGTCTACCAATACTACCAATACTACCAATTGTATTTTTAATAAGCAAGAGGACACCCAAGGCTGCGGTCACCCACCAGATATCCAAAGTTCTGCCTATGACCTGCCATTGAACTAAGCACAGGGGACACAGAGGCTGTCCTTGAGTTCAAGGAGCTCATTGTCGGATGTGTGTGCAAACTGGCAGAGACCTGAGGAGGGAGGCCTATGGTAAAAGGATAGGTAAGGGACAGCTCTAGCTGTCTGCCAATGCTTCATGCTCCCCTCTTTCACAAGGCAGTTGTTGCTGGTAAGTGGCTGCCCTGCCAGTGGCTATAGTCCCTAGCCCCTTGACTTCTAGATATGGCCCTAAGACCAAGTTCTGACTTGTAGTGTGGTAGCAGTGAGGCATGCTACTTGCAGGCCTGGCTTATACAAATCCCCCTCACCACCTTCTCTCTCCAATGGATGTCCATACCCGAAGTGAGTTTGGAAGCCACTGATCGAAGATGCCAGAGCTTCTGTCAGCCTGGGTTCCTGTAGGTCTGTATGGATCAGAGGTCCTCTACCCCACTAAGGTCAACCGTACTTTAGGTGAACAAGAAATAAACTTGCAATGAATTAAGCCATTGAGATTTGGGGGGTTATCTTCACAACGGCTAGCATCATCTTACCTTATGCAGGAGAGGAGAGAGAAACTGGCTCCCCATGGAAACCCTCCCTCCATAACCTAGATGCAAGGCAAATCTCCCATCCTGTGTCTCCTTCCCTTTCCCCTATATCTGTGCAGGCAAAGGGTTGGAGAACAGCAGCTGATGAGCTCAGAGAAGGGGAGGGCAGCTGTGTGCATAGGAGAGAGGCTGGAGGAACAGTCAGGACCCTGTCCTTCCTCTCTGAATCCACATCTCCTGGGCAGGAGCAGCAATGCTCCCAGGCAGAAGGGGGAACAGCTGCCAGCTCTGCATTATCCTAGAAGTGATCCATGTTGGGTGGTAGCATCTCTAAGGATCAGAGAATCTTAGGAGTCAAGGCCTTCAAGGTCACCAAGTCCAGGCTCCATCCTAATTTTGAATCCTTTCTGCAGTCAGCAAGGGTCCTCTGTCCCTCACATGTGTACCTCCTGATAGAGGACTCCTTACTTCCCAAGCCAGCATACTTCCCCTTCGGAAATCTCTGCTAGCAAAGCCTTGCTCACACGAAGCTCGGTCTGCCCCTTCTGACTTTCACCCAACAACCTCGGGGGGACCCCCACAGAGCAGGTCATACTCCTCCTCAACATGGCAGCTGTCCACATGTGATACTCAAACATTGTTCTAGCTGATAAGCTCCCCAAGAGCAGAAGATGGTTCCATTCCTTCCCAGTCACACCCAGGACTGTGTCATACTTAAAGGAGCAGAACATGTGTTAGAGAGAAGCATGAAGGGTAAAGAGGGGGAGAAATGGGCAGGGAGTGGGGGATCAGTGGACACAGAGTTTTATGAAATGTTGATTCTCTCAGCATGCTGTCCCAGGCTAGAAGAAAACAGTCCAGGGGCACCTGGGGGGCTCAGCCAGTTAAGCATCTGACTCTTGGTTTTGGCTTGGTTCATGATCTCTGGGTCCTGAGATCAAGCTCTGCATCAGGCTTCATGCTCCATGGGAAGTCTGCTTGCAATTCTCTCCCTCTGCTCCTCGCCCTACTTGGCTTGCGCTCTTGCTCTCTAAATAAGCAAACACAGTACGAGGGTATACAGTCATAACTGCTGCTTCGCGGAGACTTTCTGTGTTAGGCACTCTGTTAACCACTTAACACGGATACTCTCATACCTTTACAATGACTGTGTAAGGAAATGTAACATCTATGAACACAAAACCCCATGTGGTTCAGTCTCTGAGCAGGGGTGCTGGTCAAAGAATCAGCCCAGGGACCAAAAGTTTTAAGTAACTCATTATCTGCTTTTGTTTTATGACCCTGGAAAGATCAAGATGAATGGTTGAGAGTAATACCCATTAACCCCTCTGTGATATTGTGATAGGATAAGAAGTATTTATTTGGTCTCTGTCTTCGGTCATAGTCACAGAGCTCCTAAAACCCTTGAGGTTTCCTGAGTGATAGATGTGAGAGGGGCATCTCTTGTTATTCGTCGTAATAAGCCCCTTTCAACCACTCCTGAGTTTGTGCTGAGGTGGTGACTCTTGGTGGGTCCCTAGACAGCATCAGAATGAGGGCTGGTTGCCAGAGGAACCAACCATGTGATCAGAGGGTTGGGATTTTCACCTTAACCCCCTGCATCCAGGGAGGAGAGAGGAGCTGGAGATTGAGTAAGTCACTAATGAACAATGATCTAACCAGTTATGCCCGTGTGGTAGAGCCCCCATAAGTAACCCCTAACAACAGAGTCTGAGAGCTTCCGGGTTGGTAAACCCATTTGCGTGCAGGGAGGGTGGCACACCTCAACTCCAGAGGGACAGAAGCTCCTGTGCTCGGGACCCTTCCAGACCTCGTCCTGTGTCACTCTTCAACCGATGTTCATTTTTATCCTTTGCTTTTACAGTGTATTGGGAACACTGCTATTACAGTGTTATGGAGTGTTTTCTCTGAGTTCCATGAACTGTTCTAGCGAATTTTCTAATCCAAAGAGGAAACCCTTGATCGATAGTTGATCAATCAGAAGAAGGTCAGGAGGCCTGGGGCTTGCATCAGAAGTGGAAGGGGCAATCCTGTGGGGCTGAGCTTTCAACCCGAGAGGTCTGCTAACTCCAGACAGTGTCAGAATTGAATGGAACCATTGGGACACCCAGCTGGTGTCCAGATTTAGAAAACTGGTTGTTGGCATGAGAAAACCCCACATGGCTGGTGTCAGAAGTGTGAGTGGAAAGAGATGGTGACCCTGCTCTTGGGTCTGGGTCCTCACCCCCACTGCACTCACAGCACTCACTGCCAGGTCCTCTGGCTCCATTTCTCCCAGTGGTCTTTCCCTGCACTCTCCTTTCTCCCAACTTTGCGATGTAAGACCGCAAAAGCTGGGTCCAGGAGCAGCAGGGAAGGTGGGAGAAGCTGAAAGCAAGGCAGGAATCCTCTTTGCTGTTTAGTGAGAAGGGGCTCAGAACAAATGTGTTCCTAATGTTTGTCCTAAAAAGTTTTCTCCATTTTGTTGGCTAAGAAGAAAGTCAAAGAGGTTGGGTTTGTTGTGCAAGGTCACTCCGTGAGCAAGAGGCACGGCCAGAGTTTGAATTCCAGAGCCAGCATTCACCAGACCTCTTGGGACTCTTTATACACACCCGGGGAACACCTGGAAGACAGCAATTGTTGAATGCTAACTAAACGACAGGAATTGTGCTGAGCCCTGTGAGGGCAAAAGCAAGGAACAGGGATCAAACCCCTGCTCCTTTCCAACTCTGTAACTCTGGAAAAGTGTCTTCACCCTCATGGGCCTCTATTTTCTTTTCTGTGAAATGGGAAATTAGTCCATGGGCTGCCAGGTTGGAGAGACTGGGAGGCCATAATGCAGGTAAAGATGCTTTTAACTTCAAAGTGAGGATTAGCAAGGAGCCAGGTCTCAGGGAAACCAGAATTCGATCCGTCAGCCGCGGGTCTTTGGGCAGCCAGACCTCAGGGAGAGGTTCATGATGCCAGGAGGGAGAGAAGGAATAGATAAAAGCGTCTCTGGGGGACAGCTCAGGAAGCAGCATGGGGTGAGGACAGGGAGTCTGCGGGCTTCCCTGGGGTGAGTGTAATCATCCCGTCCTCAAGGGAAGAAACTGAGGCCCAGCTTCTGAAGAGTCACTTGGCCCAAGCGGAGAGGTGGCCAGTGGCAGCTGGAGGGCCAGACTGTCTGACCCTGTCCCGACCTGCAGCAGCCTTCCTCTGGGAGCCCCAAATCCCCAGAAACAGGTTTCTGTTTCTGCACTGCACCCCCCAACCTCTCCTTCTGGTTACAGCTGAGAGAATGCAGTTGTGCCCCCAGAAACTCCTGACTTTCTCCACAAGGACATGGGGCACAGGAAGGAGACTGTTGTCCGGGAGGTTGGCAGAGATTGGGCTGCCTTGCCCCTTGGACGCGTTCAGCAGAGGCTTGCTGTGCCCATAGCTGTCTGTGGTTTCCAGACTGCTCCTCCCAGGGTGCTTGACCCTGGTGATCTCATGACTTTTCTTAGTGTGAGGTTATTTTCAGCCCCATTATACAAATGGGGAAACTGAGGCGGAAAGAGAAGAATCTTTTCTCAAAGATGCCCCACTAGTAAATAGCGACCAGGATTTGAACCCAGGTCTTTTGTAGGCCTAATGTAGAGCCTTGGAGCCAGATATTGGTCCTAAGCTCAGGTTAAAAGAATACATCTTTGGGGCACTCTGTCTTCAGCTCAGGTCACGATCTCAGGGTCCTGGGATCAAGCCCCACATTGGGCTCTCTGTTCACCGGGAAGCCTGCTTCCTCCTCTCTCTGCCTGCCTCTCTGCCTACTTGTGATTTCTGTCAAATAAATAAATAAAATCCTTTAAAAAAAAAAAAAGAAAAAAAAGAATACGTCTTCAAACTGGGTATATTTTGTCTTTCTCTATCTGACTTAAGTCATTTAGCATAATGCCATCAAGCCCCCTCTACATTGTTGCAAATGACAGCTGTCCTCATTTTTTTGGCGGATGCGTTATACTCCATTGTGTGCGTGTAGATCACCATGTCTTCATTTACCCATCGGTGGACAGTTAGGGTGTTTCCATATGCTGCTATTGAAGATAACATTGTTATGAACACGGGGATGCAGATACCTTTCCAAGTGAGTGCTTTTGGGCTTTTTAAAGATTTCTTTATTTGAGAGCGAGTGAGAGTAAGCGAGAGATTGAGAGTGCGAGTATGACCAGGGGCAAAGGGAGAGAATCTCGAGCAGACTCCACGCTGAGCACAGAGCCCGATGCAAGGCTCAATGTCACAACCCTGAGATCATGACCTGAGCCCAAAATCAAGCGTCAGACAACCCACTGAGCCACCGGGTTCTCCTCCAGTCGGTGTGTTTATTTCCTTTGGGTATATTCCCAGAAGTGCAATTGCTGATATGATAGTTATACCTGTAGGTTTGGTTTTTTTTTTAAGATTTTATTTATTTATTTGACAGACAGAGATCACAAGTAGGCAGAGAGGCAGGCAAAGAGAGAGGAGAGAGGAGGAAGCAGGCTCCCTGGCTGAGCAGAGAGCCCGATGCGGGGCTCAATCCTAGGACCCTGGGATCATGACCTGAGCTGAAGGCAGAAGCTTTAACCCACTGAGCCACCCAGGCGCCCCATACCTGTAGTTTTTTGAGAATCCTTCATGCTATTGTGCACAGTGGCCGCGCCAGCTTACGGTCCCATCAGCACACAAGGCTGCCTTTTCTCTGCGCCCACGCCAGCCTTTGTTGTATGAGGGAGGCCATTCTGACAGGTGGAAGGTGGTATTGCATTGTGGTTTGATTTGCATTTCCCTGATCATGGCAGATGTTAACTATCTTTTCAGGCACCTCCTGGCTATTCCTTACATATTCTTTGGGAAAATGTCTGTTTGGGTCTTCGGCCTGCATTCCATTGGATTATTCGTTTTTTGTGGGTTTTTTTGCTGTTGCATTGTATGAGTTTTTTATGTACTTTTGATATTAACCCCTTATCATATCTATCACTTAGTAATATTTTCTTCCTAATCCATAAATTGTCTTTTCACTTTGTTGATTGTGTCCTTTGCTGTGCAGGAGATTGTCAGCTTGATTTATTCTTGATTTTTTGTTACTTGTGCTAAAAAAAAAGAAAAAAAAATTATTGCCAAGACTCCTGTTCGAGGTGCATTTTCCATATGTTTTCTTCTAGGATTTTCATGGTTTCAAGTCTTACATTTATATATCTCAATTATTTTTTTTTTACTAAGATAAGGTTAATTCTTCTTAATTTCAGTATGGTTAACACACAGGTTCTATTAGTTTCAGTTGTACAATATAGTGATTCAACACCTCCATACATTACTCAGTGCCCATAGTGAGAAGTGTACTTTTAGTCCGCTTCAACAATCTCACCTGTCCCCCACCTACCTCCCCTCTGGTAGCTGCCAGTTTGTACTCTAGAGTTAAGAGTCTGTTTTTTGTCGTAAGAGACCCTTAATCTCACAAAACAAACTGAGGGTTGCTGGGGGGAGTGGGGTGGGGAGAAGGTGGTGGGGTTCTGGACATTGGGGAGGGTATGTGCTATGGTGAGTGCTGTGAAGTGTGTAAACCTGGCGATTCACAGACCTGTACCCCTGGGGCTAGTAACACATTATATGTTAATTAAAAATTAAAAAAAAAAAACAGGGAGGCAAACCATAAGAGACTCTTAACTACAGGGAACAAACTGAGGGTTGCTAGAGGGGAGGTGGATGGGAGAATGGAGTAATGGATGGTGGGCACTAAGGAGGGCACTTGATGTAATGAACACGGAGGATTCTATGCAACTGATGAGTCATTAAACTCTACCCCTGAAATTAATAATACACTATATGTTAGCTAACTTGAATTTAGATAGAATCTAAAGTAAACAAATAAAATAAAATGTTAAGGTTTTTTTACTTAAAAAATTCTTTTTGGTTTATCTCTTTTTTCTTTGTTTTGTTTCTTAAATTCCACATATGAGTGAAATCCTAGGTCTCTTTCTGATTTATTTCATTTAACATTGTACCCTCTAGATCCACCCGTGTTGTTGCAAATGGCAAGATTTTGTTCTTTTTGATGCCTGAGTAATATTCCATTGTATACACACCAATCTTGTTTATCCGTTCATTGGTCAATGGACACTTGGGCTGCTTCCATAGTTTGGCTGTTGTAAGTAATGCTGCAGGATAAGAATGCATATCTCTTCTGAATTAGTGTTTTCATATTCTTTGGTTAAATATCCACTAGTGGAATGACTGGACCATATGATAATCCAATTTAAATGTTTTGAGGAACTCCATATTGTTTTTCACAGTGGCTACACTGGTTTGCATTCCCATCAACAATTCCATGCATGGGGTTCCTTTTCTTTGCATCCTACCGACACTTGTGATTTCCCATGTTTATTTTGGCCATTCTGACAGGTGTGATGTGACATTTCATGGTGGTTTTGATTTGCATTTCTCTGGTGAGGAGGGAGGAGGGATGCCAAGCATCTTTCCATGTGTCCGAGGGCCATCTGTATTTCTCTCCGGAGAAATACCTGTTCATGTCTTCTGCCCATTTTTAATTGGACTATTTGGTTTTTGGGGCATTGACTTATGTAAGTTCTTTATATATTTTCGATACCAACTCTTTATCAGATCTGTCATTTGCAAATATCTTCTCCCATTTAGTAGGTTATCTTTTAGCCTTGTCGATTGTTTCTGTTCTGTTCCTATTTTGATGTAGCCCCAATGGTTTATTTTTGCTTTTGTTTCCTTGCCCAGAAGACCTATCTACTGATATTATATCCATAATATCTACTATATCTATAGTATCTATTATATCTATAATATCCACTGATATTATAGCTGATGTCAAAGAAATTACTGTCAGGATTTTCTTCTAGGATTTTTATGGCTTCAGGTCTCACATTTAGGTCTTTCATCCATCTTGAGTTCATTTTGTGTGTGGTGTGAGAAAGTGGTCCCGTTTCATTGTTTGCATGTAGCTGTCCAGTTTTCCCAACACCATTTGTTGAAGAGACTTTCTTTTTCCCTTTGGATATTCTTGCCTCCTTGTCAGAGATTAATGGACCATATAATCTGGGTTTATTTCTGGGCTCTCTTTCCATTAATCTATGTGTCTCTTGCTTTGCCAGTACCATACAGTTTTGATCACTGCTGCTCTGTAGTATGTCTTGACATCTGGAATCATGACATCTCCAGCTTTGTTCTTTTTCAAGAGTGCTTTGGCTATTTGGGTTCTTTTGTGGTTCCATAAAATTTTTTAAGATTATTTGTTCTAGTTCTATTGGAAATGCTGTTGGTATTTTGATAGAGATTGCATTAAATCTGTAGATTTCTCTGGGTAGTGTGGACATTTTAATAATATTCTTCCAATCAAATCTTTCCATTTGTTGGTGCTTTCTTCAGTTTTCCTTCATCAATGTTTTAGAAGTTTCAGAGTACAGCGGTGTCCCCTCCTTGGTTAAGTTTATTTCTGTGTATTTTATTATTACTGGTGCAGTTATAAATAGGATTATTTTCCTAATGTCTCCTTCTGCTACTTCATTAATAGTGTATAGAAATACAATGGAAGTGGGTAGGAGAAGAATAAATGAAACAAGATGGGATTGGGAGGGAGACAAACCATAAGTGACTCTTAATCTCACAAAACAAACTGAGGGTTGCTGGGGGGAGGGGGTTTGGGAGAAGGGGGTGGGATTATGGACATTGGGGAGGGTATGTGCTTTGGTGAGTGCTGTGAAGTGTATAAACCTGGTGATTCACAGACCTGTACCCCTGGGGATAAAAATATATGTTTATAAAAAATAAAAACAAACTGTATAAAAAAAATAATAAAAAATAAAAAAAAATTTTAAAAAAAACAATACAATGGATTTCTGTATATTGATTTTGTATTTTTCAACCTCGCTGAAGTCATTTATCAGTTCTAATGGTTTTTTGGTGGAGCTTTAGGGTTTTCTGTGTACAGTGTCATGTCATCTGCAAACAATGAAAGTTCTTCTTCTTTGATACCAATTTGGATACCTTTGATTTCTTGTCTGATTGCTGTGGCTAGGACTTCCAGTACTAGGTTTAATAAAAGTGGCTAAAGGGGACATCCTTGTGTTGTTCCTGATCTTAAAGGGAAAGCTCACAGTTTTTCCTCATTGAGTATGATGTTAGCTATGGGTTTTCATATATGGCCTTTATTATGAGGTATGTTCCCTCTAAACCCACTTTGTTGAGAGACTTGATCATGAAAGGATGTGAATTTTGCCAATGATTTTTTTATGCATCTATTGAGATGACCATGTGATTTTTACCCTTCATTTTGTTAATGTGATGCATCACGTTGGCAGACTTCAAGTACTGAACTGTCCTCACATTCCCCACAATAAATCTCATTTGATGATTCAATTTCTGTGGCTGTATAGTGTAGCTTGAAATCAAGAAGTATGATACCTCCTGGTTGGTTCTTTATCAGGATTGCTTTGGCTATTCAGAGTTTTTTGTAGTTCCATATAAATTTTTAAAAATATTTTATTTATTTATTTGACAGAGATCATTCGTAGGCAGGGAGGTAGGCGGCGTTGGGGGCAAGCAGACTCCCCACTCAGCAGAGAGCCCAATGCGGGGCTCAATCCCAGGACCCTGAGATCATGACCTGAGCCGAAGGCAGAGGCTTAACCCAGTGAACCACCCAGGCACCCCATGGTTCCATACAAATTTTAAGATTGATTTTACTACTTCTATAAAAAATGCTTTTGAAATCTTGATAGGGATTACAATGAATCTATAGATGGCTTTGGATACTATTGACATTTTAATTAATTCTTCCAATCCATAAACATAGAATATCTTTCCATCTATTTGTGTCTTCAATTCCTTTCATCAGTGTCTTCTAGTATTCAGAGTAGAGATTTTTTTACCTCCTTGGTTAAGTTTATTTGCCAAGTACTTTATTGTTTCAATGCTATTGTAAGTGGGTCATTTTCTTTATTTTTCACAGAATTTATTGGTAGTGTATAGACATGCTATTGATTTTTGTATGGTAGTTTTGTATCCTGCAACTTTACTGAATTTATTTTTTCGATCTAACAGGTTTTTTTTGGTGGGTGGAGTATTTAAAATTTTTGTCCATACAAAATCATGTCATCTGCAAATAGTACCTCTTTCTTAACAATGTTGCCTTTTCTTTTTCATGCCTGATGGCTCTGACAAGGACTTTCAGGACTGTATTGAATAGAAGTGGTGGGAGTGGGCACCCTTTTCTTAGTCCTGATCTTAGAGGAGAAGCTTTGAACCTTTCACCATTGAGTATGATGTTAGCTATGGACTTAGCATATATAGCCTTTAGTAATCTTAGGTACACTCCTTCCCTACCTAATTTATCATGAATGGATATTAAATTTCGTCAGATGCTTTTTTGGCATCTCATAAGATTATTGCATTACTTTTTTTTTTTCTTTACTAATGTGATGTATCATATTGATTTACATATGTTGAACCATCCTCGCATCCCAGGCATAAATCGCACTTGGGTTGAGTGGTCCTTTTAGTGTGCTGTGAATTCTGTTTGCCAGTATTTTATTGAGAATTTTTACATCTATATTCAGCAGGGATATTGACCTATAGTTTTCTTTTCTGATAGTATCTTTTTCTGGCTTTAGTATCAAGTTAATGCTGACTTCAGAAACTGACTTTGGAAGTGTACTCAATTTTTCAGTTTTTTGAAAGAGTTTGAGAAGGATTGACATTAACTATTTTTTTTTTTTAAGATTTATTTATTTATTTATTTGACAGAGAGAGAGATCACAAGTTAGGCAGAGAGAGAGGAGGAAGCAGGCTCCCTGCTGAGCAGAGAGCCCGATGTGGGACTCGATCCCAGGACTCCGAGATCATGACCTGAGCCGAAGGCAGCGGCCCAACCCACCAAGCCACCCAGGCGTCCCGACATTAACTATTTTTAAGATCTTATTTATTTATTTGAGAGAGCATGCACATGCATGAGTAGGGGGGAGGGGCAGAGGGAGAGGGAGAAGCAGACTCCCCCCTGAGCAAGGAGCCTGACGCAGGGCTCATTCCCAGGACCCTGAGATCCTAACCTGAGGCAAAGGTAGCCACTTAACCAGCTGATCCACCCAGGTACCCCCTGGCATTAATTCTGTAACTGTTTGATAAAATTCACCAGTGAAATCATACAGCTTGGCTTTTCATCATTGGAAAAAAATTTTTTATTATGGATTCAATCTCCTTACTAGTGTGGACTTTTATTTCTTCCTGATTCAGTCTTGGCAGTTTGTACATTTCTAGAATTTATCCATTTCTTTGTTGTCCAGATTGTTGGTGTATAAATATTTCATAGTTGCCTCGAATGATCCTTACAGGTCCCTGGTGTGTGTCGCCAATGTGTCCTGTTTTATTTATAATTTCATTAATTAGGTTTCTCTCCTTGGGTAGTCTAGCTAAAAGATTGTCAATTTTGTTTATCTTCTCAAAGAACTAACTCTTAGTTTGGTTAATCTTTTTTATTCTTTTTCTGTTTTATTTCTACTCTAATCTTTATATTTTATCTTCTTTACTAACTTTGGGCTCAGTTTGTTCTTTGCTTAGTTCCTTAACCAAGGGGTATGGATCTAGGTTGTTTGTGTACGAGTTTTCTTGCCTTTTTTTTTCTGTGCTTTCTTCTTAATGTAGGCACTCACTGCTATGAACTTCTCTCATACAACTGCTTTTGTTGCATCCTGTAAATATGGGTATGTTATTTACACTTTTGTCTTAAGATACTTCTTTACTTCCCATTTAATTTCTCTTTCAACCCATTGGTTGTTCAGGAGAGTGTGGTTTAATTCCTATGCATTCATGAATTTGCCACTTTTCCTCTTGTTTTTGATTTCTAGTTTCATACCACTGTGTTAAGAGAAGAGATTGGTATGATTTTAGTTTCCTTGACTAAGTCTCCTAAGACCCGTTTTGCAGCCTAACCTATCATCTGTCCTGGAAAACGTTCCCTGGGCACTGGAGAATGCGTATTCTGCTGCTGGGTGGAAGGGTATGTGTGTGTCTGCTGGATCTGTTCGGTATATGGTGTTGTTCATCTGCTGATTAATCTCAATGATTAATCCATCATTGAGAGTGGGGTGTTAGGGTCCCCATTTATTATTGTGTTACTCTTTTTCTCCTTGTAGCTCTTAGTTTTTGCTTTATGTATTGAGATACTCCGGTGTTGGGCATACTTATTATATTTTCTTGATACAACTCCTTTGTTATTATATAATGATCTTGTCAGTTTGGGCCATTTTTTTTTAAAGATTTTTATTTACTTATTTGACAGAGATCAAAAATAGGCAGAGAGGCAGGCAGACAGAGAAAGGAGGAAGCAGGCCCCCCGCTGAGCAGAGAGCCCGATGTGGGGCTTGATCCCAGGACACTGAGATCATGACCTGAGCTGAAGGCAGAGGCTTTAACCCACTGAGACACCCAGGCACCCCAGTTTGGGCCATTTTTAAAGTCTGTTTCATCTGATGTACATAGAGCTACCCTTGCCTTTTGGGCAGTTACAATTTGCTTGAAATCTTTTCCCATCCCTTCACTCTCAGTCTCTGTGTCTTTAAAGCTAACGTGAGTTTCTAGTAGACAGTATCATTGGACCTTGTTTTTTGTCTGCTTATCCAGTCAGCCATTCTGCAGAATTTTATCTGTTTTCATTTAAAGTATTCCTATACAGTAAGGTCTTACTATTGCCATTTTGTTTATTGTTTCTTTTTTTTTTTTTTACCCTGCTTTTTAGTTTGTCTTGATGTTTTTATGTCATGTATCAATATGTTTTGACTTCTTTGTCAAGTTCTTTTGTGTAATTATAAGTTTTCCCTTGTGGATACTGTAAGGCTAACATAAAATATCTTAAAATGATAACACTCTAAACTAATGACAATTTCAATAGAATTTCTAAGCTTTACATTTTAACCTCTTCTTCTCCTCACATTTACAATGTATATATTCCCTACATTGTGTAACTAATAACAGATTATTATAGTTATGGTTATTTTTACTACATCAGTTTCTTTTCTTTTTTGTTGAAGTAGAGTTGACACAGTGTTACATTAGTTTCAGGTGTACAACACAATGATGCCACAAGTCTCTGTTATGCTGTGCTCCCCACAAGTATGGCTACTGTTGGTCTCCATACAACCCTGTTCTAACACCACTAACTTATATTCCCCAGGATATACATTTTATCCTTGCAGCTTATTCTATAAATGGAAGTCTGTAACTCTCATTCCACCCATTTTGCTTATCCCCCCCCCATCCTACCCCCGCTTCTGGCAGTCATCAGTGTGTTCTCTGTATTTCTGGGTCTTTTTCTGCTTTTTATTTGTTTTGTTGCTTAGATCCCACAGTCCATATGGTATTTGTCTTTCTCTGACTTATTCCACTTAACATAATACCCTCTAGGTCTCCTCATGTCACAAATGGCAAGATTTCATTCTTTTTTATGACAAGTAATATTTCATTGTATATGAAATATTATATAATATAGTACTTACAGTATATAACACAATACAATATACAATACAAAGTTTCATTGTATTATATACACCACATGTTCTTGATCCATACCTCTATTGATGGACACTTGGATTGCTGCCATATCTTGGCTATTTTAAATAATGCTATAATAAATGGGGGGGTGCATGTGCACGTATCTTTTTGAATTAGTGTTTGTGTTTTCTTTGAGTAAATACCCAGTAGCAAAAGTACTAGACCATGCAGCATTTCTATTTTTAAATTTTTGAGGACTGCCCCAATTTATCTTTCTACCAACAGTACACACCGTTTCCTTGTTCCGCATCCTTACCAACACCTGTTATTTCTTACCTTTTTGATTCAAGCATTCTGACAGGTGTAAAGTAATATTTCATTGTGATTTTGATTTGCATTTTCCTGATGATTAGTGATACTGAACTTGTTTTCATGTGTCTGTTGGCCGTTTGTATGTCTTCTTTCGGAAAATACCTATTCAGGTCCACTGCCCACTTTTGAATCAGATTATTGGTGGGGGGGGTGTCTAGTTGTGTAAGTTTTTTATATATTTTTGGTATTAACCCCTTAATGGATATATCATTTGAAAAATAATTTCCCCCATTGAGTAGACTGTCTTTTCATTTTGTTGATGGTTTCCTAAGCTGTGCAAAGTTGTTTTTGTTGTTGTTGTTGTTTGGGGGTGTTTTTGTGTGTGTGTTTGTGTGTAGTTCCAGTTGTTTCTTTTTGCTTTTGTTTCCCCTGCCTGAGGAGACATATCTACAGAAATGTTGCCAAGACCAATGTCAAAGGAATTACCACCTATGTTTTCTTCTAGGAGTTTTATCATTTCTTGTCTCAAAGTTAGGTCTTTAACCCATTTGAGTTTGATTTTTTTGTAGGGTGCAAGCAAGTGGTCCAGTAGGATTTTTTGCATGTAGTTGTCCAGTCTCCCCAGCACCACTTATTGAAAAGACTGTCTTTTTTCCATTGTATATTCTTACCTTCTTTGTTGTAGATTAATTGACCATATAATTGTGGGTTTATTTCTGGGCTCTATTCTGTACCATTGATCTGTATCTATTTTTTTTTTTTTAAGATTTTATCTATTAGACAGAGATCACAAGTAGGCAGAGAGAAGCAGGCAGAGAGAAGGGGGGAAGCAGGCTACCTGCTGAGCAGAGAGCCCGAGGGGGGGCTCGATCCCAGGACCCTAGGATCATGATCTGAGCTGAAGGCAGAGGCTTTAACCCACTGAGCCACCCAGGTGCCCCTGATCTGTGTATATATTTTTTTAAGATTTTTATTTATTTGAGACAGAACACAAGCAGGGAGGAGGATCAGAGGGAGAAGGTGAAGCAGAATCCCTGCTGAGCAACAAGCTTGACACAGAGCTTAATCCCAGGACTGTGAGATCCTGACCCGAACTGAAAGCAGCTGCTTAACCCACTGAGTCACCCAAGTGCCCCCTCTGTGTCTGTTTTTGTCCCAGCACCATGCTGTTTTGATTTCTACAGCTTTGTGATATAATTTGAAATCTAGGATGGTGATACCTCCAGTTTTTCCTTCTTTCTCAAGATTGCTTTGGCTATTTGATCCCTACACATTTTAGTATTATTTATTCTAGTGCTGTGAAAAATGCTCTGGGTATTTTGACAGGGATTGCATTGAATCCATAGATGGCTTTGGTAATATAGACATTTTAACAATATTCTTCCAACTCAAAAGTGTGAAATATCTTTCCATCTTTGGCACCTTCTTCTATGAATGTTTTATAGTTTTCAGAATATAGGTCTTTCCCCTCCTTGATTAAGTTTATTCCTAAGTATTTTATTCTTTTTGGTGCAATTGTAAGTGGAATTGTTTTTCTTAATCTCTTTCTGCTACTTCATTATTATTGTAAAGAAATTCATCCATTTCTGTGTATTACCATGTATTATACTTCTAATAGCTTTTTGACAGTGTTTTAGGGTTTTTTTTTTTTAAGATTTTATTTATTTATTTGACAGATCACAAGTAGGCAGAGAGGCAGGCAGAGAGGGGAAGCAGGCTCGCTGCTGAGCAGAGAGCCAGATGCAGGGCTCAATCCCAGGACCCTGAGACCATGACCTGTGCGAAAGGCAGAGGCTTTAACCCACTGAGCCACCCAGGTGCCCCTGGGGTTTTCTATATATAGAAAATATTGTGCAAATATTGAAAGTTTAAGTTCTTCCTTATCAATTTGGATGCCTTCTATTACTTTTCTGATTGCTGTGGCTAGGACTTCTCGTACTATATTGAATAAAAGTGGCTAGAGTGGACATCCTTGTCTTGTTTCTGATCTTAAAGGCAAAAACAAACCGCTCAGTTTTTCCCCTTTGAGTATGATGTTAGCAGTGGGTTTTCATATATGACCTTTACTGTGTTGAGGTATGTTCCCTCTAAACCCACATTGTTGAGAGTTTTGGTTCATGAAGGATGTTGAATTTTGCCAAATGTTCATGCATCTATTGAGGTGATCATATGATTTTTTTCCTCTTTCATTTTGTTAATGTAGTGTATCATGTTGACAGATTTGCAAATATGGAAATATCCCTTGCATTCCCCACAATAAATCTTACTTGATGATGGTGAATGATCTTTTTAAAAGTACTGAGGATGTGGTTTGCTAACATTTTGTTGAGGATTTTTGCATCTGTGTTTATCAGGAACACTGGACTGTAGTTTTTCTTCTTCCTTCCTTTCTTTTCTTTGTTTCAATCTCTTTGTGTGGTTTTGGTATCAGGGTATTACTAGCCTTATGGGATGTATTTGGAAGCTTTCCCTCCCCTTTTATTTTTTGGAATAGTTTGAGAAGAATAGATATTAACTCTTCTTTAAATGTTTGATGGAATTCACCTATTCCCGAACTTGTATTTTTTGGGAATTTTTTTGATTACCAATTCAATTTTCTTACTAGTAATTGGCCCATTCTGTTTTTCTCTTCATTCCTGATTCAGTTTCAAGAAGTTATATGTTTGTAGGAATTTATCCATTTCTTCTAGGTTGTCCAGTTTGTTGACATATAATTTCCTGTAGTTGTTTCTTAGAATCCATTGTGTTTCTGTGGGGTCAGTCATTACTTCTCTTACATTTTTTTTTTAAGATTTGACAGACAGAGATCACAGTAGGCAGAGGGGGGGGGGGAGCAGGCTCCCCGCCGAGGAGAGAGCCCAACGTGGGGCTCGATCCCAAGACCCCGAGATCACGACCTGAGCCGAAGGCAGCAGCTTAACCCACTGAGCCACCCAGGTGCCCCTTCTCTTACATTTTTTATTTTATCAGTGTCCTTACTTTTTTTCTTGATGAGTCCATCTAAAGAAAGATTCATCAAATTTGGTTATCTTGTCAAAGAACCCACCCTTGGTTTCATTTCTCTTTTCTTTGTTGTCTTATATAGTTGTATTTATTTTTTCTGTTCTGATTTTTATTTCCTTCTTTCTTCTAATATTGGGCTTTGATTGTTCTTTTTCTAGATCCTTTGGCTGTAAGGTTAGATTATTTGAGATTTTTTTTCTTGAGGTGGGTCTGTATTACTAAAAATTTCCTTCTTAGAACTACTAATTTCTCTGTATTCTACAGATTTTGGACCATTATGTTTCCGTTTTCCTTTGTCTCTGTGTATTTTTTTTTTAATTTCCTCTTTGATTTGTCAACCCGTTGGTTGTTTACGAGCACATTCAGCCTCCATGTGTTTGTGGGTTTTTGTCCATTGTTTTCTTATGATTGATTTCTAGTTTCATACTTCCGCAGTCAGAAAAGATGCATGATACGATTTCAGTCTTCTTAAATTTATGGAGACTTGTTTTGTGGCCTAACATGTGATCTACCAGGGAGAATGTTCTTTGTGCATGTGAATGTACCTTCGGTTGTTTCTAGATGGAATGTTCTGCATGTACCTGTTAAGTCCCTCCAGTCTGCTGTATCACCGGGACACACTCTGTACTGGTTTTCTGCATTGGTGATCTAGATGTTGATCTAAGTGGAGTGTTAAAGTTTTCTATTATTGTATTGGTGTCAAGTTCTCCCTTTTTGTCTGTGAATATTTGCCTTATGTATTTGGGTACTCCAATTTTCGGTACATTGATGTTTACAATTTTTATATCTTGCGGGAGGGACCCTTTATGCCGTGCCCTGCTATATCTGTTACATAGGAGGGCACTTTTGCTTTAAAGGACTTTGTGTTTTAGGGACTATTTGTCTGATACGAGAATGCAATCCAGCTTCTCTCTTCTCATTTTCATTTGCATGGAGTATCTTCTTCCATACTTTTGCTTTCAGTCTTTTTGTGTCTTTAGGTCTGAAATGCTTGTAGGCAGCCTATACATGGGACTTGTTTCTTTAATTCATTCTGCCACCCTATGTCTTTTGACTGGAACATCGCCATCTTGCTAATTACTTCTTGTTGATTTTGTGGTTTTTCTTTGTTCCTTTCTTTTTCTCTTGCTCTCTTCCCTTGTGATTATTTTCCTTGGTGTTATGCTTGGATTCCTTTCTTTCTTTTTTGCTTAACTATTATAGTTTTTGGTTTGTGGTTATCATATGCATGTATAACATCCTAAGTATTTAGCAATCTGTTTTAAGTAGATGGTCACTTAAGTTTGAACACCTTCTAAAAAAAACTTCATTCGCCCCTCTACATTTTATGCATTTACCATCATATTTTACATCTTTTTATTCATAGTTTTTTTCTAATTACAGTCTTTTCTTTTACACTTAATGAAGTCCCTTTAATATTTCTTCTAAGCCAATTTAGTGATAAGCGCCTTTGACTTTTGTCTGGAAAACTCACTCTCCTTCGATTCTAAATGATAACCTTGCTAAGTAGTGTAGTCTTGGCTGTAGCTTTTTTCTGTTCAGAACTTTTTTGAAAATAACATACTACTCCCTTCTGGCCTGCAAACTTTCTACTGTAAAATCAGCTGATAGCCTTATGGGGGTTCCCTTTATGTAAATTTTTGCTTCCCTCTTGCTTTTAAAATTCCTCATCTTTATTTAACCTTTTACATATTGATTATTGTATGTCACGGTGTGGGCCTCCCTGGATTGATCTTATCTGGAACCACATTCTTCCTGAAACTGTTTTCTACAGGTTAGGGAAATGATCAGCTATAAGTTCTTCAGTAAGTTTTCTGCACCTTCCTCTCTCTCTTTTTCTGGGACCCTGATAATTCAAATGTTTGCTTGATGTTGTCCAAGACCTCCCTTAATCTATCCTCGTTAATTTTTTCTTCGTGCTGTTCAGCTTTCCATTAGCCTGTCTTCCAGATCACTGGTCCATTCCTGTGCCTCTGCTAATCTAACACTGTGCTTCTGATTTCTGGGACTGTATCCTTCAACTCTGATTGGTTCTTTTCTAAATTATCTATTGCCATGTTGGAGCTCCTGCTGCGTTATTCTGCTCCCGAGTCTAATACACATCTTTGTGATCATACTACTTAAATTTTTTATCAAGCATATTGCTTATTTCTCCTTCACTTAGCGTTTTTGCCCTAAGGTTTTGTCTTATTCTTTCATGTAGAGTATATTCCTGTCTCATTTCGCTTTTCTGTTCTTCTTTCTGAATTAGGTGGAATAGCCGCTTCTCCTAAACTTGATAGTCTTGTTGATGGTCATCCCTGTGTAGACTGTGCGCATGGTGACTTTGGCCAGCTGGCTGGAACCGTGTCTGGCATAGGTTGGGCATCCTGGGCGCTTGTGCTGGTGAGATGGTCAGAGCTGAAGTGGGCATAGTGTGCAGCAGTCCCAGGACTCTCCATGCAGGAGCCCTGACAGGACAACTGTAGTTGAAGTAGGTACAGGCCAGGGAGGTCCTGGGGCTCCCTGCGAATAGGGGACCCTGGGAGGACAGCTGCAACTAAAATGGGCACAAGGCAGGATGTCCCAAGGTGCTCAGCACAAGGGTAACTGAAAGGGTAATTGGAGCTGAAATGGTGCAGGCCTGGGGTCTTCTGGGGTGCTCCGTGCCTCTATAACCTTGCTGCACCGACTAGAGCTATAATGAGCCCTGGCCAGAAGTATCCTACGTGTGCTGCACTGAAGCCACCTTGGTGGGATGTCTGGGACTGGTGTGGGTTAGGGCCCTGGTGCTTGCTAAGGGGGTTGGCCAGCTCGAGTGCCCAGACTCGCTCCTGTCCATGCTATCAAGACCAAGGGGAAACAGACAGTGATGTCATAAGCCCCTGTGCACCCAGAGAGAGATCCAACAGCTCCCCAGCCATTTGGCAAGGTCCTAGGGGTGATTCCTTTATTCTAGTTGCCCTTTTAAACTGCAGTTTGTTTGTTTGTTTTTTCTGTGCCCCAGCGCAGACGCATCTGCTCCAAGTCCCTCCGTCCTATCCCTCCCCACTGCAGTTCTGAAGTCGGGGGTGGAGACTCCCTTTGTAATTGTGTCTCTTCTCTCTTGCCATTCTCTATATGGTTTACCCTTGCTTGTGCAGAAGCTGTTCAGTCAGCCCCCAGTTGTTCAGAAGAAATCGCTCTATAAATAGTGTGGATTTGGTGTGTCCGCGGAGCAGGTGAGTTCAAGGTCTTCCAGCATTGCCGTCCTAGACCGGAACTCTGTTGGTAACTTTAAAACCCTCGTTGTAAGTGAATTATTCACCACCTTTACTATATTACAGAATCTAACTTTGACTATATACTTACGATTATCACTGGATTTTACAATGTCTTATGTTTTTATGAACCCCTCAACTCCTGTCGGGGAAAGTCTCTTCCTCCCTCCTTCATTTGAGAAGAAGAGCTTCACTATGTACAGTTTTTTTGTTTGATAGTTTTTTCCTTTCAAAGTTTTGAATATTCCATCCTGTTCTCTTCTGGCCTGAAAATTTTCTGCTGCGCAGTCTGCCAAAAAGCTTTATGGAGGGTCACTTGTGTAAACTTTTCTCTTGCTACTCTTAAAATTCTAGGTTTGGCAGGGAGTTTGCTTGGGATTCTCTCTCCTCGTCTGCCCCTCCCCCCCATAGGAGCACGTGTGCACGTCCTCCCTCTCTCAAATAAATCATTTTTAAAAATTAAAAATAAATACAATTCTGTGCTTAGCTTTTAGTAATTTAAGGTGTCTCAGTGTAGCCCTATTTGGATTCCTACTTGGGGTCCTTTGGGCCTCTTGGATCTGGATATCTTTTTCTTTCCCCAAGTTTAGGAACTTTTCAGCCATTATTGCTTTATTTTTTAAAAAGATTTTATTTAGGGGTGCCTGGGTGGCTCTGGGGGTTAAGCCTCTGCCTTCGGCTCAGGTCATGATCCCAGGGTCCTGGGATCGAGCCCCGCATTGGGCTCTCTGCTCAGCAGGAAGCCTGCTTCCCCTTCTCTCTCTGCCTGCTGCTCTACTTGTGATCTCTCTCTCTCTCTGTCAAATAAATAAAATCTTTTTTTAAAAAAGATTTTTAAATTTTAAATTTTTAAATTTTTTTAAAAAAAGATTTTATTTATCTGATAGAGACACAGCAAGAGCGGAAACACAGGCAGGGCAAGTGGGAGAGGGAGCCCCTATTATTGCTTTAAATATAGTTTCTGTCCCTTCCTCTTCTTCTAGAATTCCCATAATGTGAATATTGTTTCTTTTCATTGTATCCTATAAGCCCCACTGGCTTTCTTCAGTCTTTTTCATTCTTTTTTCTTTTTGTTCCTTTGACTGGATAATTTCAAATGTCCCATCTTCCAAGTTGCTGATTCTTCTGCCTGTTTGGGTCTGCTTTCGAAGCTCTGACTGAATTCTTCAGTGCAGTTATTGTATTTTTTCAGCCCTAGGATTTGTTGGGGTTTTTTGATGGCTTTTGCTTCTTTGTGGAACTTCTGTTCATGAACTGTTTTCCTAATTTTATTTAGTTGTGTACATGTTCTTGTAGATCATCAAACTACTTTAAAAGGATTATGCAGAATTCCTTGACAGTTCCTAGATCTACATTTCTTTAGAGTAAGTTATTAAGCTTTCTTTGTTTCCTTTGGTTGTATCCCATCTGTCTGATTTTTGTGGTCCTTGATTCCTTATATTGGTTATCTTCATTTGAGTAAATGGTCTTTGTTTCCAGACTTTGCAGGTTTGCTTTGGCAGAAACAGTATTTCAAAGGTCAGCTCAGTTTGGGATTCTGGACAAATCTACTGGTAACGGCTTGGGTAGATGAAGCCTGCTATTAGGGTCTATTTTTGGACAAGGCAACTGTTTAAGCTCTAAGATCAAGGGTGCTGGGTATACCACTGGCTGAAAGCAGCTGGACAGAACTGCTGGCTTGGTCCCTGCCCAAGTGAGGCCATAGGATGAGCTCCATGGTTGCCTAAATTTTAAGGCTATGAATTTGCTTCCCTGCCCTGGCCGGGCAGCAGGACAGTACCCAAGGCCTGCATGGTTCAGTCTTGGGACCCAAATCGGACAAGAGTGTGCTTTGAATATCCTGCTCACATGAGGCCACCAGTTTTGCTCTGCAGACAGAAAAAGCCACAGGCTACACTCTGTTCAAGTGCCACTGTAAACAGGGCTGCTGGGCGGGCTGTGCAGCTTCCTCTGTAAAAGGAAAAGCTCTGGTAAAGCTCCTTAGTCACATGGGCAGCAGGGTGTTCTACAGATTTAGTTTCCCTGCCGAGGCGCAGTGGTAGAAGCAGCTCCAAGGCCGTGACGGCTCTTCGCGGTCCTGACTCAAGCTGGCCCATGTCCCCACTTCGCTGACCAAACAGGGCCACTAGCTTTGCTCTAGGGGTGGTTGGCTCTGCACACTTGCCTCTTGGCCCAAGTGTGGCTGGGTTATGCAGAAGATTCCAGGTGTTCTTACCAGCCCTTCCTATCAGATGGGGCCAAGGACCGTGCTCCGTAGCAAGTGTGGCCATGATTCAGCTTCTCCAGCCTCAGTGGAACACAAAGAGCCCCCTTTAGGCAACTCTCCAATTTTCCCAAACCAGGCTTTCTGGTCAGGAGGGGCTGGGAGTCACACTCCACAGCTGGTGGGGCTATCAGCAGTCCTGCTGCCTGGGCACGGGCAGCGCAGACTACAGAGCCTACAGACTCCTCTTTGAGGAAGAAGACCGGAATCAGGCCGACCTGCACCCTGCCTAGTTTCTGGGCCTGGCCATACCACTGACTTGGTTTAGATAAAGCCCCTGGTTGGGATTAATTACTAAGTACTTGGGCCCTGCAAGTATGGACTTGGTTGGCCAAGATCTAAGTGCCGGTTGTTGGAAATCCTTCCCCACTTATGTCACAGAGCCCCCTGCAATCCCCATGGGGCAGAACCACAGAAGGGGCTCCCACCCAGTGACCCACAATGCTGGGGGAACTGGGTGTCTAACCTGAACTCTCCTCCCTTGGAGGCACCGTAGGTGGGGGTCCTCTCAGCGTGGTGCTGCCCTGGCCTGGGGTGGGGGCGGTTAAGGCCGGCAGGTACCACTTCCCTTACCCTTCTGGGGCAGTCCGTCTCGGTCTCTGTGCTGCAGGTGCTGCTGCAGCCTCAGCACTGTTCTAGGGTTCTCTGTGGTGTCTTGTCCGTGAATAGTCGCTAGTTGTTATGAAGGGCCGTGAGGTCAGGAATCTTTGTGGCTGTCTTGGTGAGGTCACTGCCCTTACTATGCATTGAACACTGTTTTGAGGACATCCTATGTATTAACTCTTTAATCCTCCCCAGGGGGCACCTGGTTGGCTCAGTGGCTTAAAGCCTCTGCCTTCAGCTCTCAGGTCATGATCCCAGAGTCCTGGGATCAAGCCCCGCATTGGGCTCTCTGCTCAGCGGAGAGCCTGCTTCCCCCTCTCTCTCTGCCTGCCTCTCTGCCTGCTTGTGATCTCCGTCTGTCAAATAAATAAATAAAATCTAAAAAAAAAAAAACTATTATCCTCCCAACAACTTTATGGGCTAGGTCACCCCATTTTACAGACAGGATAATTGAGGCACAGAGAGGATAAAGTGAGAACTCTTGTTTGACTCATGACCCCTCTGCTTTTAATTGTGAGAGTGGAACTCCATGCACTGCTCCCGCCTCCCAAGAGCAGGCATCCCTCTCCTCCACCGTGGCCCCTTGCCTCGCCGGGCCCTCCATGGGACATACCTGCTAAAGATGGCAGAGTCCATGGGGGAGGCAGGAGATGCAAAAGGAAGGGAGGAACAAAGGGATTTCCCCGTTCTTCAGGACATTGGTGAGGCTAGGGGCTCAATTTTTTAATCCTCACTTCTCCACCCCCCCCACCCCGCAAATGGTGGTCATGGGCCCGGAAACCCCCACCAGTCACCCTCCCCACCAGAGCCTATCTTGGGCTATTGGAGGCTTTCCAGCCTCCCTGTGGATAAAAGCAGCTCCCCACCCAAGGCGGCAGCCTGCTTCACCCCTAGAATGTGGGCTCAGGCTTTGAGCTTTTAACCAGGGGGGGACACGGGCCTGAAGAGGACTTGTTCAGGTCAGAGCCTGTAGGTGCTCCAGCCCAAGGCACACCCGGCTGTCCTCAGGTCAGGGTTATTTCCCCTCCCCAAGCTGCCACTTTGTGTGGAAGTCTGCACGGCAGGGGGGCTGCCATGGCCAACGCTGCTCCCTTAAGAAAACAGTGAACATCTCACAAGACAGCTTTGGGAGGTTGTCTGATCCTAGGTTAGGAATGACCCTTACCCCACCAGTAAGGGAACAAGGTCAAAACACTGCCCCTTCTTTTCTTGTATTTGCATAAAATCTCCAGAAGGAACCTTCAAGGTTAAGACTGGCCAGTAGATGGAGTAACTCTTGTGTCATTTGAATACTGAGCCACGAGAACGTGTAGCCTGTTCAAAATTAGTATCTTTTTTAAAATACTCTTTCCTGAAGCCCCAGGCTGATGGGCGGGACTAGGTCTAGGTCCTGCTTCTGCCACACCATGGGTGTAACTTTGGGTAACCCTAATCTCTTTAGGCTGTTTCTGCCGCCATAAACGGGAGTGGGCTGAACAGTCATCTGCAAGGTTCCATTCAGCTACAAAGCTCCAGGATTCTAGACTCCCCAGCTAGATTTTATATTCTCTGAGGGGAGAGAGGGGACAGTTTTGGAGTCTTTGGAAAAAGTCCCCCAGTAAAGCTTGCCCGGGTCTGAGGGTGGGGGGGTTTGCTCACCCAGCTAGAAGCCACTCCCTCCCTGGGACACGGGTCTTCAGATCAAGCTGGCCAGGACCGTTGTGTGAGTAGAAGGACAGAAGGTGCGGACGCCGACCTGGGGAGCAGGCTCAACACAGCTCTGCTTTTAGAGACGCAGAGATCTCGGTTCAAACCCTGGGCGAACCTGAGCTGTACTCATTTAACCTGAGCCTGAAGTTCCCCATCTGTAAGATAATACCAACTCCGCAGGTTAAGAGGGTTAAATGAGATCATATCTGAAGAGAACCCGCACGCGGAAGATATTGGACAAATGTTACATCTTTCCTCCCTCCCTGCAGCAGAGCAGCTAGGCCACTGATGGAAGCTAGGTTCATTTGTATGTTTTAAGTTGGTTTTCTCCTGCAAATCCATGAAACCTGGCCTTCTCAGTTGGTTCTCCCAGCAATTTTGTTGCTACAAACTCCAACTATGCCAGCCGCTCACACCACTGGAGCAGAAAACAAAACCCACCTAACCTTGCCAGCTTGGGCCTTCAGGGGTCTTTGCTGTCATTTGCGTATGTCAGAAAACAATGCCAGTGGCCTTTGGGAAACAGCAGGATGCAGGATGAGAGTCTCCAGCTGGTAGGTGGCAGAGTAGCGGTTGGGGGAGAGAAGTGAAGCCAATCAGCACTTCAGGGACAGGGAGCTCTGGGGTGCACAGAGGGGGCTGGGGGCTCTGTGCTGGGTGGACACTGGGCTACTTCCTTCAGGACCTCAGCCCCTTCCGGGTCTCCAAGCCTCCGGGTTTCCATCCGTACACTGAGATTACAGGTTTGCTGTCAGAAGCAGATGAGAACCTAGGAGGTGGTCTGTGCATGTTAGTTTTCGCTTCCTTTAGTCTTAAGAGGAGGGAGGCAAAGGCCTTCAAAGAGGAGACACATTCACATGACTGCCTTGTGGCAAATGGACGTGCAGGGATTTAATTGATGTAGAAAACACAGGCGCCAGCCCCAAAGCACCCAGGAGGAACCAAATCACGAAACGGAATTTTTTCTCTATGGTAGATGATGCCTAAAAAGTGGGCGTGGGGTGGGGTCAAAAGTTTCTTAGACAAAGAAATGAGAGGTAGGCTGGCAGAGACTTGGTGGCTGTGCAGCAGAGAGGCAAGGGCAGCCCCGGAGCCTTCAAGACAAACCCGGGGGCATTTTATTTAAACGATGGAACAGATGTCGGAGAACATCCACTGCAACCCCCAAGAGAGCCCTCTGACGGGAAGCAGGACTACAGGGAGCTCGACCCTGTGTGGCTCAGCCCAGAGGAGGGCTGCCAGGGAACAGAAACAAGAACGCACAACTCTCCCCATGGTGGTCCAGAAAGAGAAAAACCAAGATATGGACCCAGAGACACCCCAGACTTCTCCTATGGCTTGTTGGCTTCTTGCAAGTCGTGCGCTTGTGACCTGAGACTTGGGGTGGGGGGAGGACTCTGGGGAGGAGCCCGAGGAAGGGAAGGAGCACCCCTGAGAAATGCACGGAGCCAGCGGAGGAAGGGGGGATAGCAGAGCATCTGGGGGCCAACTTACAGCCCAACCTCTGGTAGGGCTCTGGGCCCAATCCTGAGATAGAGTGCTCAAGAAAGGAGACTTACAAAAAAGAGAAAGAAAAGGGTCTGATATCTCTGAGGCTGAGGTATTAGAGCCTCCAGACATGCTGGGGGCTTTGTCCTGGTGAAGTAAGGGCCACACATCCACAACTGCCAGAATACTATGCACAGAGAGCCCGGAGGCCCTTGGCCTCAGAAGGCAACTCCTAATACCTTGTTCTTGTCCTCCTGCAGGTGCCCAGGCTCGGACATCCCCCATCAGTGTCACCTTGTCCAGACAGGAGCTCGCAGGAGGCCAGACTCTTCAGCCTGAGGTACATGGTCTCAGGGGGTGGGGGGCATCGCATGGTTTCCAGCGCAGCCCCGGGTTCCTCCGAGCAAGGCAGGCAGCAAACAAGGCAGGAGAATGCTGTGTTGGGTCCGGAGTGCGGGCGGCTCCACAGGCACTTGATCGGGGTGTGGGAGGGGCTCGGGGCCTTAGTAATGACACACCCTCAGTCTGTTGTTCTCATCCAGGCCCAGATGCAGAAGGCCTGAGGTAGCTGCGGGCTTGGGCACCGAAGAGAAGAGATGTCTGGACACAAGGTGAAGGAAGACTCTGCGGTTGGGTTAGTTAAGTGGGTCCAGGGAAGGGCCAAGGCCCAGACGGGCACCCCCCTTTGGACACTCCCACCGCCGAGGGCACAACCACACCTCTGCCATCCCAGCAATGACAGCAGGGAGGGACCAAGGCTCAGGGATCAGACAAAGGATACAACTTGGGGTCATTCCTGTAATGTTCTAGCCACTTTCGGTTAGCCTCGATCATGCTCTGGAAGTCTGTGCTGCCTACCTCAAGCCCGGAGCCATGGGAATGGGCCCGCTGCAGGAGACGCAGCTGCTCGCTGGGAAGGCAGAGGCCAGCATGAGGAGGAGAAAGGAGCGGATGCATGTGTGGCACAGCAGACCAGCCCCAAGCCTCTCCTTCCTCCTCTCTGCACACCCCATACACCAGCCATGGCCTCTACGGGGTGGCTTTAGCAACTCCAAGTTTCCTTTATTGGCAAGAATGCCCTTCTGGAATGACAAGCATCAGTTCCCCCAAGACAAGGTGGTGAACAGCACCCTTCCCTCCCTCCCCTAGGTGAGCACTCCTGATGTCAGGGCTCCCACTTCTGCCTGGTCCCAGCACATCTGATCAGTAAAAGCTTCCCCCTGATGACTCCAGTACCTGCCCAGCATCTGCTTCCGAGTGAGCCAGGGGGTAAGTGGGTGCTTAAGATTGGGCACCTGCCAAGCCTGATTTCTCCCTGCAGGTGCTACCAGGCAGCTTCCTCATAGAGCTGGGCCAGGTGAGACCAGCTGCCCCTGGGACCTCGGCAGGGTAGACTTTTCTCTGATGGTGGTAGAGGCACCTGAGACCCAGGCAGCTTTGTGGGTACCTGTCCAGGCTCTCTGGGCAATGCGACCAAACTTCTGCTCTGCTGGGAGACACCACAAGCAGGAGGCCGGTGTGGTTCCACCCTGAGCCCACAGGAAGCTTACCTGGCAGACACGTAACCCAGCCTGTTCTCCATGGGCGCGGGGCTACTGCTGAGGAACGGTACTCCAGCTGGAAAAGTGGGAAGAAATCATCCAGTTGCAGAAGCCAGCCCCAGCAGGCCGCCTCCCAGCTCACCAGCACGCCTCCTGCCTCCCACGGACAACACAACAGCACAGGCTTCAGTGGTTGCAGGTAAGAGACAGGAATTGTCCTATTTATTTGTAAAATCAAACCTACTTTTCTATTTGGGTTAAGGCAGGGAACAGATAAGTAACTTTTGGGCAAAGCTGTATGGCCAGGGGGTTCTGGGCAGAACCCTAAAGTCACAGAGCCAGAGAACCAAACTCCTGTGTGTTATTTACTCCTCGGTACCCTGGAGCATAGCCCTTAACCTGAGTCTCAGTTTTCTCATCTGTAAGGTGGGGATAAATATTCCTCTCTCAAAGGGTTATTAGAAGGACTCAGGCCTGGCCCCTCACACAAGGCACAAGATGGCAGTTTTTACAATGAGGACAGGGATGACCTTTTAGGTTCTGCTGCGCTCCAGTCCCATCAGAAAGGCTCTAGGTCAACCGTCATGGCCCACAGAGCCTGTGGCTACAGGGTTGCAAGCAAGCCTTCCTCCCATAATGGGATGGGCTACGCCAAAGCAGGCGGTGGCAAGGGGCCAGCAAAGGAGGAAGAAGGGATGGGAGGCTTACTTGGGAAATACTTGTGCCACTTCTCCAGCAGGAAGTCATCCACGGATTGAGCCACGGAGGAGGAGAGCGTGGGGCCCAGCCCGGGGTCCCAGGCCCACTGGGTGGTTGTGGGCTCTAGCGGCGGCCAGGCCGAGACCCGGGCCAGGGAGGAGCAGGCGGGTATGGGGTTACTCCTGGGGTTCCGGGGCGGGGCAGGCACTGGCGTGGAAGTGAAGAGTGGCGGCGGCGGCTGGGGGTTGAGACTACCCAGCATGCTGAGGACGCCGTTCAGCTGGCTGCTGATCCGCTGAAGGCTGCTGCTCAGGTAGTGGTACTTGTAGGGCAACGTGGCACTTGCAGTCAGGTTGACTAAAAGGGAGGGAAGGACTTGGCTTCAGGGCCCAGGACGGCCCCAGGCACGGCAGCACCCTCCTGGCTGCCCTCCTGGTCTGCCAGACCACAGCCCCTCGGTCCATGGGGACAAGGTGGGCAGCAGAGCTTCTCCGTTCCAGATGGTGCAGACAGGAAGCTGGCAGAGGGGAGAAAGCCTCTCCAGGGAGCGGGCAAGGAAGGAGGAGGAGATCGCCCTCTGCCCTGCTGCGGACCAGAGCGGCAGAGGGAGGACACCTCTCAGAAGGCACAGGAAGGTCCGCGTGCATTCAGGTAGCTCCGGACCCTTTCTGCCCTATGTGCTGGCAAACCCCCACGGGCTCCCTCCTCCCGGGTGCTCCTGAGGGTCTGTTCCAGACACAGGCTCCCACAAACCCACCCATGCATGGCTGAAGGAGAGAGGCTACCCCTTGGCCCCCCGTAAGCCCCTCCCTCTCCACGGATACCATGGTCCTCGCCCTGCCGGCACTGCCACTCATAGTGAGGCAGGGGGCAGGATTCGGAGCCTGCACTGCTCACGTCGTCCGTGTCGCTGAGATCAAATGTCACCCCCTTCTTGGGGGTCTGTCGCCGAGTGTCCTCATCTAAAGCCTGAGGGGTACAAGCAGCAGTGAGTACTGGCGCTTGCCCTGTGTCTTCTGTCCCCTGTCCATATGATGGCTGGGGCCTCTCTGGGACCTGAAGTTCTGGGAGAAGGACACATGCAGGCTTCCTTGTAGCATGGGAGAGGGGAGGGAGGTGGGGGCTTAGAGGACACAGGACCAGAGCCCCTGTCCTGCAGCAAACTCTCCTGCCACCTCCATGCCTCCAGCATCCAGAGCAACATGGATGAGGCCACAGAGAAGGAAGGAAAGCCTAGATGTGTCCATTCCCGACCCACTGCTGACCCCAGGGCCCAGCTCTCCTCAGGAACCACAGCAGGGGCCAGGGCCTCTCGAGAAGCTGCAGCACAAGGCCCTGGGTCTGCTTAGGACCTCTGCGCACAGCCGGCCTCAGCAACCTCCAAGCCACTGCTCTCTCGCCAGCCCACAAGCCCCAGCTCCCAGCATGGGACCGAAGAACCACCCGCAGCCCAGGAACAGAGGAGGGAGGCTGCATCGCACCTCCTCCCGGAGAGAGGACTCCAGCTGATTCAGCTTCTCCTCCTTCTTCTTCAGCAGGTCGTGGCCCTTCCGCATAGCTGACTTCATTTCATCCAGGTGCCTGGTCTCCTGGCGCCAGAGAGAGAGGGGACAATAGACCCGGGGGCTCAGGAAAGGTGCTGGAGTCCCAGCTCTGTGTGCTGTTGTCTGGGTGTTGCTGGACAAGGTAGCTCTCAGTGTGGACCGTCCTCTCGAGAGGAAAACACTACTGTTCCAGGCTCATAAGGATTCAGTGAGGTAGACTGTTCCAGGCTGAGCCCTGGGCCCGCACCTAACCCGGTCTCAAAGGGTTACTGTCACCCCAGGGTCACTAGTGCCCCTGCTCCCGCCGCCTGGCCTCTCAGCACTCAGCAGAGCCGCGAGGGCCCGAGGGCAGCCTACAGATGGCCCTGGGAAGTCGGCCCTGTAGCAGCCCCGAGCACCAACGAAGTCTAGGGAGCCAGCCCCGGCTGCTGCCGAGAACCTCAGCTGGCTCCCTAAAGTCCTAGCCCAATTCCCAGTGAAAAGGCCATCAGACAGGCGGTTCCACCCCGTGCGCTCAGAAGACTCCCTGATGAACCACGTCTTTAGTGGGACGGAATGTGCCAGCAAAACATGGATGTGCAATTTTAAAAACCTTACTTGTCCTTTTCACCTAGGAAGTGAAGAGGACAATCACCTCTGGTTACCCTGAGGACCGAGAAAGCATCATGCGCAGTGCACTGCCACGTCAACATCAGGGGCTCTCATCCTCCCGGACAAGGATAATCTGCAGCCCCTGTCCCGTGGCCCCAGGGCTAATGTGACCACACTGTGGGGAACCCACAATCACTGGAGGCGACTGGTCCTGCCCCCGACCCAGGGCCCCGCAGGACCAGCGGGCTCCTCTCCAGGCTCCCAACCTCCTCCAGGTCCTGGCGCGCGTCCTCCAGGGCCTTGGTGCCCGGGGGGTCCTTGGTGGCCTCCGGAGCACGGGCCAGCTCCCGGCGCCAGTGCTGCTGTGCGGCCTTCAGAGCCGACTGCCGCCGCCGCATGGAGCGCGTCTGCCGTACCAGGAACTCCTTGGCACTGCGGAGAGCCATTCCCTCGGCAGAGAGGTAGTGCCGGACGCTGGGGGGAGGCCGGGCCAGGGCAGAGGGGTTGGAAAGGGAAAGCACATGCGCACTGAGAACCATTCCGGGTCACCTGAGCGCTTCCCCAAGGGGCCCACCCTGAGCACAGACTGCGAGGCCTTCACACTATAGTGTGCAGCTGCTGCAGGGTCCCTCCATCCTGCCTCTAAAGGGACTGGGCCTGGAGCTCCAGAGAGATGCCCAGACACTCCCAGCAGGCTGGTCCTCAGCCAGAGGCAGCAGATCCCAGCATGCTGTGCCAGCCGTCACCAGGGGCAGCTTCTTCCCTTGCTAAAGAAATCCCCCAGGTCCTTGGCCCTGAACCAAGCCCCAGTGGTGGTCATGGTCAACCCATTTCCATTCACCCCAGGTCTGTGGTACAGGCTCCTGTACCCAAACTAACATGGACTCCTGGACCCAAACTAACATAAGGCTATCAGAACTCACCTGTCCAAGGACAAGTCGGTCTCCTCCTTGCTCTGGGAGAGAAAAGAGGGTACCTCTTTGGTCTGGTTCTAAGGACACACAGTAAAAAAGGCCCAGCCAACTTCCGGTACACCACCGGCTCAAGGGACCCCCAAAGCCTCTCCCAGGGGCCTAAACACAGAAATGGCTCTGGGGGCTGCTGGGCACCATTCGCTTATAGTCATCATTTGACTGATGGCAATGAGGAAGGGGAACTATTAAGGACAGGCTAAGGTGGTAAAGCAAAGCCAGGACCCCTCCGGGAGCCCCACCCCTGTCCCACCACCCCTGTCCCTTCCACGGCACAGAGAAACTCACGGTCCCAAGGGACTTCCTCAGGTCCTCAATGTGGAAGTCTGGCTCAAAACATGGGGCAGCGCTGCTCTCTTTAGCTTCCAGCTCTTTCAACATGTCCTGCTTCCTCTGAGCTTCAGCCTCCAGGTCGCTGTGATGGGGGGGCGGGGAGGCAGCAGGTCATGGTGACTGCTGGGTGGGCTTCCAGCCTTGATCTCAGGAAGACAGCAGGACGGGGCACAACTGGAGCCGTTCAACCTCAGGACGGGGCACAACTGGAGCCGTTCACACCTCTCGTTCACACCTCTCATGCCCTAGCCCTGCGGATCACAGCAGAGCCTCTCCACCCAGCTCCACCCCCACCAGAGCAGGGGTGGGGGGCAGCAGGGAGGCCAAGTGCAGGGCCCCAGGCCACCTGATGTGCTTCTGCAGCCTCCGACTCTGGGTCTGCAGCGCCTCCACCTGGGACTCCAGCGCCTCCACCTGGGACTCCAGCTCCGCCCTGCGGGCCCGAAGCTCATCCAGGAGTCTTCGGAGCTGTCGGTTGGACTCCAACAGGTGCGTGTGCTCCTTCTTTGCCTCCTCCAAGTGCTGGTAGCTGGCTGTGACCTCCTGAAAAGACAGAAGCACCTGGAGACACATGGGACAAAGGCAGGCGGCGGCAGCACGGGAGCGAGCATGGACCTCAAGCCCCGTGAAGTCGCTGTGCTGAGGGCAGGAGTCGTGTAGGAGGCTCTACCACCCTCCATGGCCCCCGCCCACGGGGGTCCCCAGCTGGGCTCCTTCCAGGGTGCCGTGCTGTCCTCTTACCAACAGCATTTGGAACCCTAAAGCTGGGGACAGAGAGGGTGAGCCAAAGGCAGGATGTTGCGGGGAGAGAGGGAGGTAAGGTAAAGGGCACAGGGCCGAGGTGACGGGGGACAAGGGAGCCAGCCGAACCTCGCTCTCCAGCGCAGCCTGCCTCTGCGCATGGAGGAGCTGCTGCTGCTCCTTTCGGGCTGTCTCCTCCTGCAGGGGAGGGAAAGAAGTGGGTGTCCAGGCACCCCAGCTCTAAGGGGCAGGAGGCTCTGAGCTCTCCTAGGGGAGCTACAACTCCAAGTTCTGGGGCTCCTGCTCTCTCACCTGGAGGCCCAGGTGAGCCAATTTGGCCTTGACATCTTTGGTTCTGGTTTCAAGTTCCACCTCTAAATCTTGGAGTTTCCTTTCCTGCACAGAAACAGGTGGAGCAAAAGATGTAGGTGTAGAGAGAGTGCAAGGCATTAGCTGAGGGGACAGGAGGGAGCTCCAGAACCCCCTTTCCACAGCACACCCTCCAAGCTAGGCTCAGCCTCGTCCCGCTTGCCCTTGAGGCCCCCGTGAAAGCACCACCTTGTGTCTTCCCAGTGAGGGCAAGGAGAGACAAAGCACCCACCCCAGGGTCCTGGGGGGGGCTGACCTCCTCTAATCCCAAGGATGTTTGCTGGTCCAGAAAACAAAGGAGCACGTGTGCCCTGGCTGGAAATGGCCTGTGAGAGACCCCCATGCCTGAAGTTGTCCAGGCTCTGCTGGCCGTCTGCCCCCACCCCCACCTCTCCTGCATGGAGGTGTCCGAGGCGGGCTCACCCACCCTGGTCCCCGGTGACCACGCAGAGCCCCCACCTGCTCCCGGTGCTGACGCCGCAAGTCCTCAAGCTGCCTGTCCTGCACCTGCCTCACAGCCTCCAGTTCTCGCTCGTGGGACCTACGCAGACGCTCCAGCTCCCCAGTCAGGTGGCCCAGCAGCTCCGCCCGCTGCTTCCTCTCCTGCCCGGGACAGAAGGCTGCTGGTGGGCAATGGCAGTGGCCCTCACCCACCGAAAGCCACAGCCCCTCACGCTGGTAGACTTGGGTCAGGGAGGTCGAGGACCTCAGTGGCTCTCCAGGGCCAGCTCTTCGAGAAGAGGAGAGCACAGAGGAGCTCCCGGGCCTCCCTCAAGAAAGCCTGCACCCCTCTCTGCCACTGAAGTAGGCGCTGGTCTAAGACCTACCCCCTCCCCCTCCCCCAGTGGAAATCTGCCTGTCCTGCTGTCCCTGTGTGCAGTTCCTCGAGGGAAGAGAGCTCATTAATAAGTTATCACTACTCTTGAGCATCGGTTTGGAAAGGGAGCTGCGACATTTCATCACAGACCAGCTACTTCTGTGTGGGAAAGGACCATTCGGACAGGCTGGGACATGGGTTCCAGGTACTGGAACAGGAGCCTAGAAACCCTGGGCTGAGGCCCCACCGCCGTCCCTGTTCACCCCGTGAGCCAGCCCACCAATGGGGGAGGCTGAAGAGGGGCAGATCAGACCCAAGGAGGGTCAGGCTCTTGCCAATCTGTGTGTGCTGGAAAGTCTGGTTAACCCTGATGGCTCGGTGTCGGGCTGGTTAAAGCCGAAGGCTTTGGGGTCAGACAATCCAGACATGAATCTCAGCTCCGCCACTTACTAGCCTGGAGCCCTTAGAAAGGTGCCTATGTTCCAAGTCTCCGTTCCACTTTCAGACTGGAGGTCGCGATAGTCCGTACCTCCTCAGTGTGCTGGAAGGACTAAATAAGTCCATACCCGTCAGGGGCTGAGAACAGTGCTAACACGGGGTAGGAACTCAGTACCTACGGGCCTAGCTGCTCAGGGAAGGAAGAGCGCCGGTCTGCTGCAGCTGCTGGAGTAGACTGGCCGTCAGGACTGCACCAGTGTAGGCCAGCCAGCTGCCTGGGACCGCAGGGAGTATGCGCATGGGCCGTGTCTGTGCATGTGCACGTGTGTGCTGGGTCTGTGCACGGGGGCAGGGGCAAGTCACCTCGGCCTCGTACTGCTCTCTGGCTTCAGCCACCACCTGCTGGTGCTCCTCCTTCATCTTGTCCATCTTCCTCTCATGTTCCCTCTCCACCTCCTGGCGCTTCTCTCGCAGAAGGCCACTGAGCTGCAGGGTAGGCAGTGGGGATGCGACATGCAGGTGTTGAGGGGGGCCTGGCACATGGCGACTGAGGCACTGGAAGGGGGAGCACATGCACCCCTCCGCACTCACACCCGGGGACACAGGGCTGGAGAAGCACCCAGCTCGATGGAGCGGAGGCACAGAAACGCAACCAGAAGACCCAGTCCCTGCCACACCTTCCAGAGCAGAGCCGGGTCTGCAGGGCCAGGACAGAGCACCCAGGACAGGCACATGTAAGGTCGAGGGAGCCCAGCAGCACTTACCTCTTGCTCGTATTCAAGCACGTGGTGAGCCCTCTGCTCCGCCCAACCGAGGCTCTCCTGCACCTGGGCCGCCTCTTTCTGCTGGGCTTCCTCCATCTTCCTCTGCAGGCTGGAGACAACCTGAGGAGGCCCCAGCACAGGGGACGGGACATTCAGCGCCACAGAGCAGCCTCAGGGACTCCCCTGCTGGGGGCCCAGCACCCAACCACGGAGGGCTTCAGGGGCAAGGAGGCTCCCGCCCCAGTGGCAGGCCTGGGGTCGAGTTCTGCCTGCCAGCAGCGAAGGGGCCTTGAGGCTGTCACTGAGGGAGCAGGACGCAGGCTCTGCCAGGCAGCCTAGGGCCGGCTGCATCTCACCTCCCTGTGCTTGGCCTCCAGCGAGGAAGAGAGCCGCTCCAGCTCGGCCCTGTGCTCCCTCTCCAGCGCTGCCGCTGCCTGGGGAGCAACAGGGGGCCTGTGAGGGGCGCAGGGCAGGGAAGCCTGGCCGGGCACTGACCCCAGAGGGAGGAAGACCGCTTGACTCCCTTCCAGCTAAAGGGCCAAGGGCAAACACAGACACATCTTTGTTCCCCCAGAATAACTCCGTCCCTAAAGGTTACAACTAGCAAATGAACAGGAAATGAATGCCAGAATGGAGGGCCATTTCAGTAAGCCTCAGGTCACCACTCCCAAACCCCTGCCCCTGGGCTAGGCCCCAGATACACAGGTCATACTTGGGCCTCCGAGGACCTGAGGCTGTGAGGGCTGGAGGTCCAGCACAATCTGCCCAAGCACCTGTGCGACAGGGACGCCCTCCCCCACCTCCTGCAGTCTCTCCTTATCTAGCAAAAAAGTTCCAAGTGGCCGGACCGTTCTTACTTCCTGCTCTTATCTGGAGACAGGACTGAAGGCACAGGGAGTAAAGACTAAGGAGAAACATCCCCTCCCCAAAGTGTGCAATCTCTCTACAGCAGGAGGTGAAAGGTCATCGCAGATGCCCCTCCGGGACAGGGATGGGCACAGGGCACCTTGTACTCAGAACCTGGCCTGGTCTAAGTTCTTACAGTCGTGAAATCTTCCCAAATCCACAAGCCATTTCCCCTCCAACCTCTTCACTGTCACATACAGCACCAGCTACCCCTGGCCCTAAAGAGCGCCCCCAGACACCTGCCACTCCCTCGCTGTGCCATGCAGACCTGGCCCAGCACCTACCTGCGCGGTGCTAGGTGGGCCGGGCCCGAGAGGACTGGTGGGCCCAAACAGATCGGCCTACCAACGGTCCCCCATCTCCCGTGCCAGCGGTGCAGACACCTCCTCCATGCCCGGTCCCCCACCCCGCATGCCCAGCCTGGCACCCAGCCCCTCCCCAGGCAGCCCAGGGGCATGTCAGACGGGAGCCTCCACGCTGCAGGCTCACATCTTTCCTCTCCTGCTCCAGCCGCTCCCTGAGCTGCTGCAAAGCTGCCTCCTTTTCGGCATTCAGAGCAGCTTGCTCTCTCTTCTCCGAGGCCTCCAGCTCTTCCTTGAGCTGCTCCAGCATCTGTCTGCTCTGCCGTTCCAAGCTGGCCCTCTCGGCCTTCTGGAGAGACTCCAGCTCTTCTCTCAGCCTCTGCAGAGAAGCCTCCTGCTCGGCCCTGGGTGGACAGACAGACAGAATGGGACGGGCCTGTGCATTCGGGGCGGCTCCACCAGGGCGGCCGGCTTGCGGTGCGCTCACCTGATGCGGCCCTCGTCTGCTTCCATGCTGGACTGCACCTGGGCCCGGAGCTGGGACAGCCTCCGGCTCTCCTCCTCTCTCATCTGAGTCTCCTCCTCCTCGGTGGCCTTCCGCAGTTGCTCCTTCAGGGAACTGAGATGGAAAAGAAGGGCAAGTTTGTATTCATCCACAACTCTCGGCCTCCAAACGCCTGTAGCTTGCCCGAGAAGTTTCCTAAATCCGGGTCCTGCTGCCTCCATGTAAGACCTTCCAGGGTAAGAGGGGGCCAGGAATGCTTCCTGCTCTTTGCTGCATCAAGAGGACGGCAGGCTGCTTGAACCCAGAACAGCATTTCTGCCAGGGGCTCCCCTCTGCGAACAGGTACACCTCGGCACGGCAGTCACTCAAGGACAGATGGAGTCTGGTCCCAGCCCGGCTCTGGCGCCACATCCTCTCACTCACAGCCTGATCAACAGTTCCAGCCACATCAGGGGAGCCACTGCCTCTCAATGCCACCACCCTCCCCCTGGCCTCTGGGCCCCTGTTCGTGCTGCTGCCTCCCCCGAGAAATCCCTTTTCCACTTGACCGAGTCACATTCACCACTCACACCCGGCTTCCTCCTCTCAGAGAAGTCTCTCCAAGTCCGTCTGGGTTCACCAATAAGCCTTTCTGTGAGCCCTCACTTGTCCCATGCTGCTCTGTACCACCTATCGTAATTTCATCTTTTGTGTGTGCCTTTTCCTTACAAGTCTGGGAGCTTCTCCAGAGTAAGAATCATGTCTTAGAGTCTGTTATATCTGAGGTGCCGAACACAGTTGCTGACATGAAGTAGGTGCTCCATAAACATCTGTGGGATTAGAACAGCACCACCCAGCCCCAACCTATGAGCAAGCGCGGATGATCCATGAAGGACGTCTTATTTATGGTCAAACGACAGTAAGCATTTCATCCCAGGCAGATAGCCCCGCCCACACGGCCCCCACAAGAACAGGGGCTGTGTGCTGTGCACTCGGGGAACTCAAGCCTAACAAAAACGTGATTCAGAACACCTGGGTGGCTCAGCTGGTTAAGCCACTGCCTTTGGCTCAGGTCATGATCCCAAGGGTCCTGGGATGGAGTCCTGCATTGGGCTCCCAGCTCAGCAGGGAGCCTGCTTCTGCTTGCTGGCTCTTTCTCTCTGACAAATAAATAAATAAAATCTTTAAAAAAAAGAAAAAAGAGGGGCGCCTGGGTGGCTCAGTGGGTTAAAGCCTCTGCCTTCAGCTCAGGTCATGATCTCAGGGTCCTGGGATCAAGCCCCACCTTGGGCTCTCTGCTCAGCAGGGAGCCTGCTTCCCCCTCTCTCTCTGCCTGCCTCTCTGCCTACTTGTGATCTCTGTCAAATAAATAAATAAATAAAATCTTTAAAACAAAAGAGAGAAAAGAAAAAAAGATTCAGAAGACAATGTCTTTGAAAAGCTTCCTGGTGAATTCCAAAGCCAAAGAAGATTTCGGGTCATTTTCTTTTCTTTCTTAAATTTTTTTTAAGATTTTATTTATTTGACAGACACAGCAAGAGAGGGAACACAAGCAAGGGGAGTGGGAGAGGGAAAAGCAGGCTTCCCGATGAGCAGGGAGCCCGGTGCAACTCGATCCCAGGGCCCTGGGGAATTATGACCTGGGCTGAAAGCAGATGTTTAACGACAGAGCCCCCCAGGTGCCCCTTTAGGGTCATTTTCTATTTCAAGTGACTTGCACCACTGCTCTCTTCCATCGTGACAAAAAATGTGAGTTAAATGAAAATCCTCCCTCCTGGATTCCCCAGAAACCCTTTCTCCTTGTCCTGTGGCTCCATTTTCCACACAGCTCCACAGGATGTCAAAGCTGGGAGGGCCTTGAGAGATCAAGTCCTTCCATTTTACAACAGTCTCTCTTCATCTCACAATTAAATTCAATCTCTTTGTTTTACAACTAAAGAAACTAAGGGTCAGCCTGTCTTCCTGCCTGCCTTCTCAGTCAAGAAGTATCTGCTACAGAGCCATCTGTGGCTTCCAGAAATTTCTACTAGGTGGAAGTTGCCCAGCAGGGACAGCCCCAGCCCTCAGATAGTCTCATGTGTAAGCAGCAACAGGGTTCTCACAATGAACTATTTCATAGCAAGTCTGACAGGGCACTACCGACAGAAAAACCACTTCATGAAGGCCACTGAAACCATTGATTTCAACTGGAAATAAAATCAAGAGCTACAATTTATTGAGCAACTATCATGTTTTAGGTCCTGAGTCAGCTACTTTTGGCAGGCTAGTCTTCAGCACAACCTCAGAGGGTTCCTGGAGGCCTTCTGGAGCTGGCAGTTTAGGAAGGGATAGAAAGCACAGTCAGCCAGGCCTGGGGTAGCCAGGAAGAAGGAACAAGCCTAGCAGGCTCTCAGGGAGACACTACCAGGATTTCCTCTTAGGCTCTGCCTGTTAAGATCAGCTAAGTCATACCACGTTTGGGGAACACCAGCCCCAATTTTCATTTGACTGGAAGAGGATGCTGCTGCCTGGCAGGGGATCCCAGAGGGGTGACAGAAGGGTGGGCCCCGGGTCACCAGATTCTGTGTTGGGCTAATGTCCTCTAGGTAGCTGGAAATGGGTTTTCTATTATTCTCTCTAAATAAACATTTTATACACTCTTTGCTCTGTATGATGTAAAAGTAAGTAGACCATGTTTCCATGTTCTATGCAAGAGAAAAAGATTTAGCCTTCAGTTACATTGCTAAATAAGTGAAAAACATATTAACACCTTTTTGTAGCACCTGTCCCTCCCTGGGCCTGTGACAGAAGGCTGACTACATTCTCGGTAGCCACTCTCCCACGCTCTCCTCCTAAGGAGCACCGATTATATGCTGCCAGGTAGAGAGGCCCAGCTCAAGGACTATATTTCCCCGTTTCCTCCGCAGCCAGGGGTAACTCAGGAGATATGCATGGAAATTATTAAGTAAACTTTCCAAGAAAACTTCTTTAAAGAATAAACATAAGTTATTGGGTGAAGTTTCCAAGACAGCACCTTAAAAGGGACAGAATGAGCTGGAAGCTACCCCTTTCGTACTCTATGCCTGTTCTTCCTGCCTGCAGCCCAGACACGATGGCTGGGGATCCAGCAGCTAAGCTGCACTCTGAAGAGACCCTGCGAGCAGCTAGCACTATAGGCAGCAAAGAGAATAAAGGACCTGGTGACTCTGGAGCCGCCATGCCAGCCCCGGATGCCTTCCTTATAAAAATAACCTCTGGCTTGTTTACATGTGTACACACAAATTCATCCACACAGATCCAGCCCAGCCTTACAGTGTTTTACTTGTCAAGGGCCTCCCAGCCAGCTACACAAAGAGCAGGAACCCAGTTAGAAACTTCTGGATCCTGGTGAACAGCACCTCACACTGTATCATATGGTCCCCACCAACCTCACTGGGTCCCAACAGAGCCCTGACTCCCGAGAGAGGACAATATTGTGGTTAGGAAAACAGGCTCCAGGCACTGACTGCCTAGGCCCTGTTGCTTATTAACTTCGACACCTTGGGCAAGTCACTTAGCATTTCTATGCCTCAGTCTCTTTATCCGTAACACAGTCCTATAAGATGGGGGGACAGCAACACCTCCTCAGAGCCACTCTCAGAACTACACCAGTTAACGACACAAAGCATGGGGACCAGTGTCATCTCTCAAAAAGTGTTGGCTACTCCCACTATTATCATGCCTCCCAACTCCGTCCCAAAAAGATGAACCAGGGAGCCCCTTCCTCCACATAGGGCCACAGAGGAGAGGGAGTCTCAGTGGGGCCACCGGGTCTCCGGGGCAGGCGGAGGGTATCGCTCGCCCCCCACGGCACAGCTCGCCTAAGGGGAGGGGCAGGACCTGAGAGACTTCTCTTTCTGCTGCTGCAGCTGGAGCATCTCCTCCTCCTCCTCCTGCCACAGCTTCTCCCGCAGCTGCTGCATCTTCTCCTGCTTCGATTCCAGGAGCTGCCTCCGGTCTCGCTCCAGTTCCTGGGTCACAGCCTCTTCCATGGCCTTCAGTGAAGCCTGCTTTGGGGGACCTGCAGGCTCCACAGATCGCCTGCCAAGTGGGGGAGACAGCACCTCAACAGATTTGATATCCCACCCGTTCGATACAGAACAACACACGCAGAATCCTCATGGAGGGCCCAGGGGTCCAGAATCGCACACACACCAATCAAGCCGTGCCCCAGGTCGGAGGGAAGCCTAGCCCCTCAAAGATACAGGCAGGATTTGTTCACAGAACAAGCCCCACTGCGGCTAAGGCCCCAAGAGCCGAAGGAGAAGGGTAGGCCACACTAGGTTCTCAGGGGACCTGGTAGGCTTATCCCAAGGTGAAAACCTAAAGATGTGGCTCCAGATCTGGCAGCCAAAGACTGAAGCTCTGTCCGTAACGGATTGCTCCCCGGGATGGTCCTGGCCCTGTTTCCGTCTCCCCAGCAGGGCTCTGCCTGCTACTCAAGACTTCCACCAGCAATTCGGGGAGCCCCCAGAGGCTGTTCTCTGCCGCCCAAATTGAACACAGGCTGATGCTTATGAGCCGGCAGGAGCAGCAGCAAGTCTCCTAGCCCTGCCACCCAGAAGAGTCCATGGAGGTCCAGCACAGAAAGGCCAAGGGAGCCAGGCAGGAGACTGTTCCCTCCCCCAGAGACAGCAGCAGGAGTGAACCAAGAACGTCCTGCTCCATCTCTCCTTGACGATGCCATGTTTTCATCTGCTCAGAGTTAACTCCATGTTTAGAAACAGGTAAAAGAAATTCAGCGCTAACCTGGATGCCTAAGGTGGGTGCTAAGATACGGAATAATGGTCCTGGTGGGAAAAAAAATGCCTATAAGTCATGAGGGTTCTCCAAGGAAATGCCCAGAGGGAAACCCAAGAACATCTGGAGGCACGAAAGCGTAAGCAGCATAAAGTACTTCGCCTCCCAGAGCAGCTTCCCTAAAGGCCAGCGCCTGCGTGCATTCCAGATCCCTGATCTTCCATTAGAAATTGGGTCTCACCACACAACCGGCACCCTTCCCCGACGGCGTGCAGTGCGGCAGGCTGGGCCCATCAGCGTCAGCAACACGTGGGCACGGCCCACACCAAGGAGCACTGGGACAAGAGCGAAGAAGGGACGCAGGGCCCCCTTCCCCTCACTGCAGCAGATGGAAGGCAGTGGCTGCAATCAGATCAGAAGAGCAGAAGAAAACCAGGGCTTTGGAATTCCATCTCAGCCCCTTGAGACCAGAGAGAGAAGGAAGACATGAGAGGCTCCTGACGTCTCTGAATACCTTTAAAATCCGTCCTTCCCACTTTCCTAAAATCATTCACTTGGACTGGGACCAGCCTTGAGCTAGGCCTTCAGTTCTCCTCTGCTCCCAACCCCACCCCCCGCTTCCCGTTGCTGGCTCTCCTCCAGGTCCCCTGACACAGCCCAGCGGATGCGGATCTAAGAGACGTGGCCGCCACCTCCTCTGAGAGTCCTGCTCTCCGAGAGAGAACATCTCCCCGCAGCTCCCCGCCTCATCAACCCTCCAACTCATTTCCAGCCTTGGCTGAAAACATCTTTTTTCCCTGAGATGGTACCTCTGAATGTCTCTCTCCCCCGTGGGCTGCGGAACTACGTGGGGCCCGAGGGACAGATGCTGCGGAAAGATGGGGCCTCAGACGGCGTGGCAAACTGCGGCCCGGCGACGCGCACGGGCGAGCGTGCCTGCAAGCTGGCACGCGGGCGAGAAGGGCTGGCTTCCAGCAGGCTCTTCCCTGTGTCCCCGTTTGAGAACTCTAGTGTCCCACTTAGGTCCAAGGCCGTCAGCAACGGCCCAGATGATCGAGGAGACAACAGAGAAGACGAAGCCTCAGAGGAAGAGGCGGGTCTGATTTCGAGGCCACTCCTCAGGTGTCAGCCTCAGAGACCCAGTTTCCAACAGTCGGCAGCTGAGAGGACACCCCGCAGGAGCGCGATCATTTCAGGCTGGCCACCAAGGAAGGCGAGCAGCGGGGAGGGCAGGCGCTGCAGAGGGAGGACGTGGTGGCGCCCGGGACATTCTCAACTGGCCGCACGGCCACTAAAATCGCAACCAAAGAGATCCCATCCCGTTTCACGTTCGGCCCAGTGGCCTGACCTCATTTACCCGCTTTCTACAAACACGTCATGAAAGGTGCTGCGATCACCAAATCCCTGACTCCGGGACCCAGGTCTTCAGGCCACAGAGCGCACACACGGGCGGCGGCTTGCTGGCCCCCCCGCCCCTAACTGCTTCTGATCCAGCTTAACAACATCTGTGAAAGGCAACGGACTCAAGGAATCATGGTTTTTCTTTTTTTGTTATTTACGATGTACTGACATCTGTGGAAGTTTGCTGATAGAGGAGAGACTGCGGGTCCCGGGACTAGCCAGCTCGTTCAGACAGCGGGAACAGGTCTTTCAAACCAACCAATCCCCCAAGGAGCCCACACCACAAGCACCTCCTTCCAGAACTCACACCAAAACGTGCAGGGGCCGGCCGGGTACCAGGCAACTGGAGGGCCTCCCCTATAGCCCAAAGCCTACCCTAAGTAGTCAAATTATCCAATCCCACACTCACTCAAGATACTTACCCTGACTCGCCCATTCCTTCCCACGGAAACCCCAATAAAGGCTCTGGGCCATGGTCTCCCTTCTCGCCTCTTCTGCCTCCTGGCATACCCTGCTCCTTCCCCATGTGGCCTAGCACGGCATGGCACGCCCTCCTCTCTCTGGAAATGTAAGTAATAAATTCTTCCTTAATGGCATTGGCCTGTGTGGTCACTCAGTCACCTCCATAAATTAAAATCCCATGGGGACAAATGAGACCCAGACACAGAGCTACTCCTCACGACACAGAAACGGAGCTGTGAAGATGAGTAATGAGGAGGTTACGGGGCCTAAGCCAGTCTCCGAAACACAACTGCCTCCTGTCCTGATAGAAAGCACTCTGACCCACTGTCCACAGCTGCCAAGGAGACTTGGGAAGGCTATGTCATTCCTCGAGGTCAGAGCTGTCACCACCTGAGCCACGGGGCTGCCCCTTCCCTGCGTCACTCTGCAGTGCGGTGGTGAGGACAAGAGTCAGGAGCTCACATGCCCTGCCAGCTGTGAGTAGGGTGCCAACCTGTCTCTACTCAACATCGGCCCCCATCCCAAGGACTCCTAATCCTTTCATGGCACTCGGTTCACAGACGTGACAAACGGCACAACCCTGGCTCCTATCTCTCCACACAGAGAAAAGGACCAATGGCTGCACACTGAGTAGGAGGTCTAGGGCTCCAGCGACCAGAGCCTCGTCCTAGTGATACAACCCACCAACGAGGTGATTTGGGGGCAAATCCCTTCACCGCAAGCCTCAGTCTCCTCATCTGTAGAAGGGGTAGAGGGGAAGGAGACAACAGGAGGAGGAAAGCTCAATGATCTCCAAGTTTGAGAATTGCAAGTAGAACAACAGAGGCGAGCTTTGGACCAGGCCCAAAATGCATATACTGGATATGGTAGGATTCCATTTATGTCCAGTCAGAGAACTGGAGAGACGCACCTAGGGGACTGAAGCCAGAAGTGTGGGGACCTGGGGTGGTGCACGGGGAGGAAGGGGACATGAGGAAACCTTCTGGAGGGACAAAAATGTTCTACCTCTGATCCGTGTGTAAGCATGGGTTAATTCGTACAGTCCAGGTTTATGTACTTTTGGTAAATACCTCAATAAAATGTTGATAAGAAAGCGAAAAACAGGGGCGCCTGGGTGGCTCAGTGGGTTAAAGCCTCTGCCTTGGGCTCAGGTCATGATCCCAGGGTCCTGGGATCAAGCCCCGCATCGGGCTCTCTGCTCAGCAGGGAGCCTGCTTCCTCCTCTCTCTCTGCCTGCCTCTCTGCCTACTGGTGATCTCTGTCAAATAAATTAATAAAACCTTTTAAAAAAAAGAAAAGAAAAGAAAGCGAAAAACAGTGCTTTGGAGAGCGGAAAAGGAGATTACCAGGTTTCCGCTAGCCCTTGTGTCCACGTTCATTCACGGCTGGCTGGGGTCTCAAAGTGGCACAAGCAACAAAGGGCACACTCAGTCTGCCCTACCCCACCCCACCGGCAGGGCCCCCAGGGGTGGTGGGCACTCAAGCAATGCACACATAAGGGAGGACAGGGACAGACGTTAACACTGGCCCTTACGCCTCTGAGAAGACTGGAGGGGCAGGGCTGGCCGCCACCTTCTCCTCGGGCTCCTTGGCCTCTTCCTGCCCAAGGCCCAGCTCCGTGGCCCAGGAGCGCTGCTCCTTGCCCCTCTCATGGGCAGCAGGTGGGCTTGGGGTCTCCTCCCTTGATGACAATAAGGAAGCAACCGTGTTATAGCCGGTGGGAAGACAAGGGGCTCCAGGTGCACCCATTCAGGGTCAGAGAGCCCTGATGAGGACAAGGGAATCAGCCCCAGCTGTGTGTCCCTGTCTCGGGCCTCACTCTCCCCAGTCTGCCTCTCCTCTGGCTGTTTACAGAGGGCTGCAGACGCATCCACGAGGGCTGCGGGAGGGTTATGGTGCCCGAGGAGAAGTTCTGCACAAAGCAGGTAGTCTGTGGACCCAGCGTTGCTGCGGCTCAGCTTTCCCGGGGACTCATCCCAACTGAACATGCTCCAAACCAGCTCTGACGCCGGCCTCTTGCTTTCACCGGGGGAACAGAAGGACTAGCAAAGGCAAGCCAGGCTCTGGGCAGGGCTGGGGCACAAAGATCCCCTCAGCTGGCCTCAGGGAGGCCCAGGACTCTGCACTTCCCTCCCTGAAGGGCCTGGCACATGACAGGGCTCTCCTTGGGTTTGCTGTAGGACTAGAAATGGGATGACTGCTAGGGGTGTGGGGAGCACGGACAGGTGGGGATGGGAACAAATGCCCCCCTAATGGGGGGCACAGCCCAGGTGGGAGACAGTCTCTGCCCCAGCCCCCGGCAGGAAGACAGCTGGATCACAAGAGATGCTCCCTTGTTCAAGAGTTTCCAGGCTCCCCAATTGGATGGTGCACCCCAGTTTTAGCTGTAGACTAAGGACTAGGAAGAAGCAGGTTTCCTCATTCCCCAGCTCGCATTGTGCACTTGTGGAAACCTGCGAACCCACCGCAGCTCCCCACCACTCCAGGCTCCCCCAGCAGTCGCTGTCAGCCCCTGTGCACACAACTACATGCCTGGAAGGCCTCCCGCTCCCCTTACCTCTTCAGGGAACCGGGCGGGACGGGGCTGCCTGCAGAGTCCCCAGACTCCTCTGCCTGCTCCTGCTTAAGCTGCCCTTCAGAGGCCTGCAGAGGCCCTTCTTCGGTGGCCTGGCTGTGAAGGGGACTCTGGTGCCACCTCCCAGGCACCAGTGGAGGAGACAACCTGGTCAGACCAGCCAGGGCAGCTGAGTAAGTCCTGCAGGGAGAGCAGGGAGAGATACGTGGACCTAGGTCCATTCCTCTTCTCTGATGGGGCTCCAGCCCCAGCCCTACATCCACAGGGAGACACGGAGGGCAAAGCAGCCAGAAAAGCAGGAAGCAGGAAAGGGAACCCCCCTGCTGAGCTCTCCCTTTGCCTGGACCAGACTCAGCCCGCTCAGGTCCCTGCACTGCATTTGCTTGTCCCGGGGTGACAGCTGGGCCTTCTCACGGCTGTGTCCACTCCCAGTGCTCACCATCACTGAAGCCGGGCAGGGATGGAAGAACTGAGCGGGAAACAGGGAGAAGGAGAAAAGCCAGACTACAGAAAGGTCAGACGACAGAAAATGCAGGAAGCTGGAGCTTTTAGCTTGTGGGAAGGCTGACACAGCCTCAAGGTTCAAAAAGCAGAATGACTGGCCCACTTCCTATTCCAGAGTGGTGGCTCTCCTTTCACAGTAGCCCGGGCCTCAGAAGCTGGAAGGCTCTGTCCCCCTCTCCAGTCTTTGCTCTTCGTCCCCGTTTGTCTGCCTCGTGCGTGAGCACCCACAGTGGGCTACAACCACTGCCGATGAGCAAGGCAACAGCTCCAAGCCAGTTCCTCCAGCCTCGGCCCACAGCACCGCACAAAGTCCCACCAAATGTACCCACATTCCTGTCTTGGGGCAGAATCCAAGGGTATGCTCGTCTACACACGTGCACACGCACATACAGACTCTGAGAGGCCATCAGGTCAGCTCACCATCTGCCTTCAGGCAGGACCACACTGAGCCAGGAGCACCAAAGCCAGGAGTCCTGCCCGAGTCCACCCCATCCCGAAGGTTCCAGAGGGCAGCCTCCCATGTACTGTACCTCTCCGAGCCTCTGGATGGCTTGCTCCGCTGCTCATCTTGGCTGGACTGGCTGCCATCCTTGTCTTCTCTTCCCAACCTCTGGGCCTATAGGGAAGGAGAAGGGGCAAGTATATATTGGAGAGGTCCGCATTCGGGTGCCTTAATTCTCCAGCCAACTCCTGCGCCTAGGAGGAAGTACCAAGAGGTGGCTCTTGAGAAGGATGACCACTCAGGACCCGAAGAGGAGGCCTAGCTGCTGTATCATGGCCCCTCCGGGGGCTGTGGCTAAGCCACCAGGCTCACAGCTACTTCCAGGACTGGTTTGGCTGGCCTAGGGAGGAAGAGCCAGAGGCCATAGCCATTGCCTGCAGAGCCAGAAGCCAGAGGCTAAAGGAGAAAACATATAAAAAAGAAAATCCTGCCTACTGTCATTGGAAGCCTTCACTGTGAAAAAGAAAAAGCGGAGACATCCATGAACACCTCAAACCCACACAGGCCCAGACATGCAGCGCCAGTGACATACAGGGAGGCTGCGTGATGGGCACTGGTCACTGAGGCAGCAGCCAAGCACGTGGAAGAGGAAGGACCCTAGAGAGATGGGGACGTGGTGAAAGGAGAGGGCACTACTACATTCCAGACGGAAAGGATACCATCTGGGTAGCCCCAGGGAGGAAGACAAGGTAGTCCACTGCTTCACTCCGGGACCCCAGATACCCGGGTCCCATCAGTAGCCAATGATGCCCCCCCTTCCCAGTCAGGGACTGATTATACCATCTATAAAAAAGCAAAACAAAACAAAACAAAAAAACCTCATGGAGTGAGGTGGTGGGGGCGCAGAGGGGGAGAATGTCAAGCAGACGCCACGTGGAGCACGGAGCCTGACACAGCTCGATCTCACGACCCTGAGATCATGAGCCGAGATCAAGAGTCGAACACTTAACCAACTGAGCCACCCAGGCGCCCCCTGTCCCCATCTCATTTTAAAGCTTGGGTGTCTAGGCTGATCTAGCAAGCTGGTGAAAGGGCTACTGCTGCTAAGTTCAAATATTTCCTGCGGGGGTGGGGCCTCGGGGATGGCCACGCCCTCGGCCTGGACTTGAGCTCTTACTCCACCACTTCCTAGCCGGGAACTCAGTCTCCTCCACTAAGAGAGGGGACAGTAACTCCACAGCTCACAGGGCTGGCGGCGAGGATTACAGCAGCCCACGAGCATGAAGCCCGACTCCTGGCCCAGAGAAGGCAGGCCCCACATGCCGGCTCCCCTGTTCCCACTCCTCCCCTCTCCCCACCCTAAGGCACAAAACCCCAGCGCTGGCAGGGCCAGTCCCCATCCAAGACCCCACACTCCTCAGTCACGCCGAAGGGAGCCCCATCTGTTCTGGGACAGCAGGGTTAACAGGAGAGGTAAGGGCAGGTGACAACTCACTCCATCATTGCCCGCGGGGTTCCGGCCGGGCTGGCCCATGGCCGTGTCCCCAGCCCTGTGCCCACAGCCACCCATGCCTCTCCGCTGGCAGCTGGAGCCCTGGCAGCTGGAGCCGACACTACCATCTGGATGGGTGAGGAAGGGTAGGGCCCAAACTAAAAGTCAGCTCCCCCAAATTCCATTAAAAAGAGAAATGCTGCCTGAGTACCTCCCGGTGCCCGCAGCAGAGGGCTCCCTGCGGGCTCCTACTGCTTATCATGTCAGCCTGGGCAGAGCCCGCAACTGGTGGCCCCCACCCCCTCACCCCTTCCAGTGTTCAACTCACCACTGTCTCCCCTACAAATCACATTGAGCTCAGCAGAGAGCTCCCTCTCTCACTTTCAGGGGGAAAATGAAAACCCACACAGGCCAATCTATGTAACAAACTAAAATGTAAAACAGATAACAATGTGGGGAAACCCTGAGCCCTGAGTCTGAAAGGATGGCCTCCTTGGCTTCAAAGCTCCTCAAGGACAGGATCTGTGTCTAAGTCATCTTTGTATCCTGCTGGGAGCCAGACGTCCCCACACAGAGCTTCCATCTGGGAGGGAGACAGACCCAAGAACCATAAAAGAGAAGAAGTAGAACTATGGGGAGCAAAAGGACAGAACGATTCATCCTGCCTGGAGGAGGTGACATCAGAAGTGGACCTCCACAACCACCTCTGGAAAGGGACAAATGGGGAAGCAGCACAGCAGGTGGTGCAATGAAGGAGGCGCATGGTGCACCCCGGGAACAGTGAGTGGTGGGCACGGCTGGCGCGTGGCAGGTGGGCCGAGGGGGAGCCTACAGGGGCTAAAAGGGCCAAGTCAGGAAGTAGCTTGGAATCCACAGTCTACAATGCTATGCACATGAGCAAGTGGCCATCCCTCAGTTGCTAGAAAAATGGATAAACACATAGATGTACGCTGCAGGGCAGGGAGAGAGGATGACTTCATTCATAGCAGCAAAGAGCAGGAATGATGGACAGCCCATCGCAGGCACAGTCAGGGCCATCCCTTATTGAATCAGAAGGGAGGGAGCTCCCGGAAATGCACCCTCAGATGGGCAGAGCTTGGCTGGGGCTTATCTGTCACCCAGAGAGACTCACCTCCCAGTGGGCTCCATCCAGGACTGGGGAAAGCACGTTGACATCCAGCAGGTGCTCGGAGATCCGGCCGCGAAAACCGAAGTCCTAGGGACAGTGAAGGGGGAATTCAATGCTGCCCCTGTCACAGCATCCCCCTGGGCCTCTCCTCCACCTCCCCACCTTCCAGAAAGAGGCCTATTGCAGGGCAGGCACCATGTGAAACATTGCCACATCTACTGCTTATTCTCATCTTCAAAATAACACAGCGAGGAGTCTAGAAAGATACGTGATACGGCAGATGTAATGTTCACTACAGACTCTGGGGGTAAGGATGTATGCATTCACTCGAAAATCCTTTAGTTTTTCTGTATGTCTGAAATTTTTCATAATAAAACCATGGGGGAAAAATAAGCCCGTGAGACGGATACTCTTAAGGCCTCTCACAGACAGGGAAGCAGGTCTGCGAGCACATGTAATTCGCCCGAGGTCACACATCTCATTAGCAATGGGGCTGGTGGGTCAGATGTGCCCTGGGCTGACTCCCAAGCCCAAGCTCTCTGCAGGACTTGTGCTGCAAGCATGTCACTTTCCAGCTGTCTTGGCCTCCTGGTGCCCAAACTGGGTGCCAGCAGGGAGGCCAAAGGGTCCAGCAGACCTGCAGGCAGCTTAGAAATGAGGCATGGTGGGCTGTTCACCGCTAGCTCTTTCCCCCTTCCCCAGGGCCCCTCTGGACAATGGGGATTGATTAGTAGTGCTCCCTAGGCAGGCTTCTCTTTGGGACAGACAGCAAGTGCCCACACCAGTGCCTGCTGTCCTCTGGCTGCCACAGGACCCTGATCCTGCCCCCTCCGAGCCCAAGACGCCTGCTGGGCTAAGTGAAGGATATGCTACCTGACAGCGTGCTAATAGGGACAGTTCTGTCATCAGCCCTGATGAATGGCAGGAGGCCCAGGCCTAGGTCTGGTCCTGCTGTCCTGTGGCTTCCTCCACCCACTCCCTCAGAGAAGAAAAACACTGACAGGCATACTTCTGCACACGGGAACTCCCGCAGGAGGGATGGAGCCCTTGCCTCCAAGAGTCCTAGAACCTGGCTCTTCTTCATGATGGTTTTTGTCAACAAAAACCTGCCCCTCCTAGATTGTGTGTTTTCTTTTTTGGTGACATTTTCCTTTCTATTTGAGTTCTACTCCACTTAACGCAGCCGCCATCTGCCTCCTAAGCCCGTGGCTCAGAGAGGGGCTAGAGCACACAGCCGCCTGACTCCTCCGTACCCCCTCCCACACCCCCTCCCGTCATCACCGCTCATCCCTGACCCTCTCCCACTAATCCCTTCCCTTTGATCTGCCTCCTCCAAACAGATGGAGCATGGTTTCCAGAGGTGATGTTCTGCCAAAAAGCACCCTCAACTACTCCCCATAGATACAGACCTGGCAAATGAAGCCAGGAGACAGCAGGCTGGCTGGAAGGCCTGCGACAGAGAAAGCAACCATCCACTGCTGACATTCCAGGACAACGCCTCCTCTCTGGAAACGTAACCCAGCATCCCTCCCAGCTACAGCCTGAGGACTGGTTCTCGCCATTGCTTGGTGATCCCATAAACACACACACACACACACACACCTCTAACCCCCTAGATTCGTGTAGTATTTCTGCTACAGGCCAGAGGCTCTAGATCACTTATCTCCCAGACCAGTCACACTGCAGAAACAAGAAAGGGTAACAAGTGCTCACAGTTACCTGACATTTATTTGCTAACGTTTTACATTCTTTACCTCACCTTCTTCTCCCAACAAACCTATGGAATTAGTAGTGTTACTCTTAGCAGATGGGCAGAGAAACCAAAGTTGAGACAAGACCCAAGTCTGAATTCTAGCATCCCCCCCACCCAAGCTGTGTGGTGCCAAGCAAATGAGCCACAGGGACGCACAGACCCCCCATCCTTCACCCCACCTCAGACTCACCAGGCCCAGGAAGGACTTGGGGTCAGACGCGGCAGAGTCCGAGAGCTGCAGCTCTTTCACGTGTTCACTGATGTCCGAATCCTGGGGAAAAGACCCCCCGAGAAGTTGCCCAGGGCATAGCACGGAGAGGGATGACCGTCCAGGGAATTCCGCTCAGGCCATGGTGCCAACACAGGGCGAAGCTCTCACCAAAATCCACCTCTTCCAGAAAACCTGAAAGAGGACCGTGGACCCTCCCCTTCCTTCTGGACATGGGCACCAGCCCCCACCTCACTGGGGCTGAACAGCCCAGTTGAGCCCACACTCTGACTCAGGTCAACAAGGATATACGCATGTAAGGAGAGCCTGGAGAAGTGGCATGGAGACAGTTAGAAGTTGGCAGTAGGGAAGGTTCATGCTGTCCTAAAAAACAGAATGAGAGTATCTTTCCCAGGAAGCAGCTTAAAGCTCCTTAAACGAACTCCCTCACCATCTACCTGGGAAACGAGGATGGAAAACTTGAAAATGCCAAAGGCACTGGGAAGTACTTGTGGGCATCTGGGTCATTGGCCCAGTCTTGCCAAAGCAAGACTCCCACGCCATCAGTGAGAGGAGCCTTCTGGTACCCTAACTGACCACTGCTGGGGTCAAGTACTCCCCATGGTCCCACCCCCTCCAAGTCCTCCCCTCTCTACAGAAACTCTACAGAAACAGACTATAGCAACGGGCAGCTGTCAACAAGTAAGAGGGGGCAGGCAGGAAGAGAAAGGTACTACAGAAGAACACGAATGTCCCAGGAGGGTGCCAATGGAAAGGCAAATTTCTATCCTGAATTTCTAAGGCCAGCAGGTTTGGAGTTTCATTCAGGCTCTGGCTGCCTGCTGGGTCTGGGCAGACCTGTCACCATGAAGGGTTCTGGCCAGCTGCTGGTGACAGCCCACTGCAGGGCCTGCAAACGAAGCTAAGAGTAGGTAATGAAGATGTTGGGGACCCCGATCTGCACAGGGCTTAAGAGAGCAGCAGAGGGAGGGAGCGGCAACTCCCCAGGGCACAGGGGGACTCACCTGGCTCCGGTCTGATCTGCTCTCTTTGGGGACCGAAGTCTCCTCCTTGGGCTCCTTCTCCTCCACCACCTGGGCCTCTCCCCTCCTGGAACCCTCTTCTCCTGCATCCAATGAGTCTTCTGGTGCCTCCTTTTCAGTGGCTTGAGCAGGCTGACCGCCCCCAGGGTCCACCTCAATCCTGGACTTCCCAGGATCACTCTTCTCATCCATTTCTTTTGCCGGGAGCCGAGCACTCGCCCCTCTTCCCTGCTGCTCTCTGCCATCAGCGCTGCTCAGACTGCCGTCTGCTCCCTGGCTGAGGAGCTTGCCGGGAGTTGGGGGCCCGGCAGCATCGGAATACAGAGAAGCGTCCTTCCTCTCCTCTGGCTGGCTTGTTCTCGGAGACTCCTAGGCAGCAGCAGACCATGTCAGACAAGGAGGCGTCAAGAATTAATAAAATGATTTCAGAGACTTGCAACAAGATGGAACTGTTATTCCTCGACTCAAACGGGCCAGCGCTCCAGTTCTGACCCTGGTGGTTATCCAACACCCCAACAGCTATTTAAAACCCAGATTCCTTGTTCCACTCCAGATCCGCCGAATCTAAACATCCGTGGTGATTTACAGACACCCAACCAGCCTCGTCCAGTGACAGGCGTGAAAACCAGTGCACTGAACTCCATCACCACCTACCCGGTTCTCAAGGAAGAAATGTCTCACTCCAGTCCCAGTAGCCAAACCATAGGGCTGCAGACTCAGAAGTCAGTATTTACTTTTTAGAAAGTCAGTATGTACTTACGATGATGATGACAGAAAAATCACATAAAAGTACCAATGCCTAAAATTTGTTTTTTTCCCTTTTAAAAGGCAACAGGGAAAACAGAAGGAGAATGTCCTTCATCGGTGTGACGAGGGTGGCTCTCCCCCAAAAGCCTCCTCCGCACACGCCACCCTATCTGCTTCTGAGAAGCAGAAACCAAGACAAGATTTCCTGGGGGAAATGGCTCTGAAGGATAAAGGGGTTGGGAGGCCTTCAGAATGCAGGTCTGACCTGGGGTGCGGAAGCAGGGAGGGGGCGGCTGAAACCCGCAGCACCTCGGGCCTCCGCCTGGTTCTGAGAAAGTCTTGGCCTGCACCGCAGAGTCCCACGTCTGCCAGGGACAGTCCTGCTCTAGGGCCTGGTGTTCTCTGCGGACAAGCACGGCCTTGGCACGAGCCTGGCCAGACATCGCGGAGGTCCCCCTCAGCATGGTCTCTCACTTAGAGCCCCTGTCCAGCTGCCACACCCTGCCTCTCACCACAAACCTCACTCTGAAATGAGTGAGAGTTCAGGAAGAACCCTGAAAGCCAGCCAAAGTAACAAAAGAAAGCCCTTCCTCGAAATACGGCAAGTGTTCTCTCCCAGGCTCAGAGAAGCCTTCCTCCGAGAAAACAACGCTTGGGATGCGGGTGTGAACAACTTCTGAGCAGGGACATGTGACGCTTCCAGATTCCTCAGCCTGGGGACTCACAGAAGGAGCCTGGTGACTGGAGTCAAGAGGTCCCCGCACTCCTCCATGCTGCCTGTTAAAAGATCTACTGACACGCCCACCCGCCTACTGACCAGACTCCCAGAACCTTCCAAGAATGGTCAGGAGAGGGAGGGGAGCACAGCAGTTCAGAGGTGAGCTTCAGAGACACTGAGACACACGACTTAGGTTCAAATCCTCACCCGACCCTTACAGGGACCTGAGGCCCATTATTTAACTTCTCTGTGCCTCAGTGTCTTTCTCTAAAATATGGGGACACAGGAGGACATACCTCACTGGATCTGGGGGGAAGATTCAGTGAGTTAACACTCACCAAGTGAGCTAAAGAACCAAGCCCGTGCCCAAAAGACCCTGAGAGTCCCACACATGTTCCACTAATGCTTTCCTGGGAGACACACATGGTCACTCCCTGGGTGCCTTCTGTGCGTCAAGCACTGCTCTGGGGACACCTACATGAACAAGACATAGATCTTGCCCCCAGCATGGAGGAGCGTGACATGCCCCAGGTCATGAGCCTTTGCTGCCCAAAGCAAGGGGCACTGGACACAGTGCTGATACTGTCCTCGGGCCCAGGCCTGTCCCAGGGAGAAAAGCAGAAGGTGAAAGAGAGAAGGGGAGGCTTCCCTCATGCCCTGGCACCTCAAAGACAGGGTACCCTCCAGTGCTGCCCATCCTCGCCACATCCGTAGCCTGGGGCTTCGCGAGCAATCTGCTGTGATCACAGAAAGGGGGGAGGTGAGCCCCTCCTCCTCAGGAGCAAGGGGAGGCCAGGCCTGCTCATTGCAAGCCCCGAGACAGTGGCCACCGCACGGCTGGACGGCAGCCCCCAGCCCGAGGGGCTCCACAGACCTCCCACGGGTGGGAGTCTGTCAGGGTGACTGCGGGGTGTCCGGCAGAGCCAAACCACCTTGACCACGCTCATCTCATGATGACATGAGCACAGAGGAGGGTCAGACCCCCCCGTAGCACCCACGGCCTTCAAGCTAAAGTCCACAGCACCTCACATGGCCCAGAGCCTTTCTCGCCCAGCCCTGCCGGCTTCTCAAGGGTCACGGGCAGCCACACCCCGCACGCATTCCCCTGTCCCGGCCAATGGATGAACCTTGTGCCATTGTGCTACCTGGCCATGCATGTTCTTTTATTTTTTTATTTTCCTTAAGGTTGGTTATTTCACTTTATTTAGCCAACCGTCACAGTCTGAGCCCCACCAAATTAGTCCTCCAGCCTCACTCGAGGGTCTGCCTCCAGAAGCAGCTCAGAGGGCGACCAGGAGGGCCCAGGTTCCCCAGTCAGCCTCCTCTTCCACCAACACACACCCCACAGCACAGCACAAAATCACCACCTACATTCTCAGGCACCCTCCCCAGGGGTGTGGGGGGGCCCCCAGTGCCCAAGAGCCACCTGCCAGGGCCCAGCTCCAGGCACAGACTCCCCCTTGCTCCTCAGATGCCATGCACATTCTTAACACACACACACACACGATCTACCCAGACAAACTCCCACTGGCCCTCACAGTACCACATCTTCCAGGAAGGCCTCCTTGATCCCCGGGACAGCGGTCCTGAGATGAGCCTTCAAGGATGTTAGCTACTCTAACATCCCTGCTGACTTCCTCTCTGTGTCCCTCACCATATCAGCTCCTGCTCACCCTCAGTGCCTAGTTTCTGGCACATAATAAGTGCTCAGCAAATATCTGTTGGCTGAGCTTTTTAAAATGAATGTCTCATGCAGATAAAGGAGCTCCCACTCTATGAAATGGGGATGAACTGTTCATTGCACAAGGTTACAAAGGGGTCAGCCTCTACCCGTCACAGTGCTCATGAAATGGAAAATGCTAAGCAAATGTTAACTGTGAATATTCAAGATGAGGGAAAAGCATGTAACCTTTCAAAAACCAGAGGACATCAGGCACAGGAAGAGACTCCCACTCTTAGGCATAAGAGAACACGGTCAGGTGACAAGAACGGTAAGCCAATCTGTGCCATTCTCAAGCTTAAAGTCTTCAAAAGAAGATTTTCCCATGATGGACTTTATTCTGTTCTGTCTACATAAACGTTAAAATATTAAACCATGGCTACTACGTAAAGGAGTTTGTGTTCTCTGAGCCCGTGTCAACTAAGTGCAACAAGTCAGCAGCTGGAGGTAGGTCCGGTGGGTCTGGATGGCAGAGGGAGACCAGAAGAGGTAGTTGAAGATGAGCCGCGATGCCAACGCACAACTGAGGGTACCGGGGGAAATACATCCGACTCCAAACCCCTCTCCCCCGATGCAGCTCAGCGCAAGCCAGGCCTGCCCAGGATGCACACTCCAGGCCCCGGTGTGCCAGCTCCGGCTTTAGTGTTGGGGGTAACAGAGGGGGAGGGGGACGCAGGGCAAGGCTGCCCCCTCGGCACCCTTAGCTCCCCAGCTCATCTGTACTCAGACTCCTTCTATCTCCTCCTGTCACAGCCACAGGCCCCTGAGCATCTCAAGGCAAGTATCAGCTGCCTTTTTAAAAACAACCTTGTCATCTGCATGAGGAAGGTGGGGCCTGTGAGTCCCCGTAGGAGCACTGCATGAATATTTAACATACCCCCAAAAGCTATAAGAGCTCCAACAGTGCAGTGCCCTCCTTCCCAGAGCACAAAGGCAGGCTTGGTGGGGGAAGAGAGTGGAGGACGGGAGAGCAGAACCCCCAAGCTAACCATCAGTCAGGTTATTTGCCAAGTCTCCTTCCCACCCAGTTGGTCTCAATTCTTTGCGCTGCCCCCCCACCCCATGTTGTTAGCGCTTCCCAATCACACTGACATCATCCGTGATTTCTAAGCCCAGCTCCCTCCTTCTCCTTTGATCCCAGGATGGGTTCTCAATGGGACAGACAGGACAGGCCACCAGGCCACACGCTGCCTGCTCACCCACCCGCTCCCTCCCCTCCTCTCACACCCACTCTCAGTGTCTGGTCCGTGAACCTAGCCCCTTTGGTTCTGTAATCATCAAGAAATGGGTTTACACTGAAGGCAGGAGAGAGGAGGGGAGCGGGAAGGGAGGAGGAAAAGAGAGAGAGAGGCATTCCTGCCATCCTACTGCCCTCTCATGGAATCATGAGCAAAGTGACTGTGGATAGCGCAGGGACAGCGCAGAACCCACTACGGCAGGAGCCCTCATCTAGAACTGCCCAGGATGCCCAGGAGCAGGAAGAAATGGGCCACTCAGAGGACCCAAGCTCTATAAACATGGACAAAAGCCATCTGCAAAGGGTGCGGTCCAAGCAGAGGCAGCTTTGTCTATACTGAAAGCCCCATTCACTCCTATACCAGGAAAAGCCCTCCGGGTTCCTACCTGGGGTTCAAACACAGGAACCCAACACTCCCTGTGGCAAAAAGAATGAGATCTGCTGGGATCCTAGAGACAGGGGTCAGAGGTGTGTTTAACACCTCCGACTTCAGACGTTTCCCCCATCACACTGGGTTGTCTATTTATACTAAAAAGGTCATAAAAAAAAAATGTTTAAAAGCTCCCACTCCCCCAAAGTAACACAGAGTCATCAGAAGGGAAGCTTTTGGAAATCCAGGACATGTCAAAGAAGATCCCTTCTTTGCTGACATTTATAATCCATTATGAAGTAAAAATTAACAAGTTCAAAGTCAAAGTGCATCCTGTTGGATCCACAGTGGGACCTTCAACTGGTCGGCTGACAGCAAGAACCAAGCATCCATTCAACCCAGGGCCTGGAACAGCAGAGGGAAAGAAACAGCACAACACAACCTGCAGGGATTCCCTCCTTGTCCCAGAGGGGCTCACTCTCCTTCATTCTCCCAGCAAAACATACCCACCTCCTTCCTCTGCTCTAGGCACAGGCCAGTGTCGGCCATATACACATAATCTCGACTCCCAATCTGCTCAGTCTCCTGGGGAGACTTTCTCCTCTCTCCAAGAGCCACTTAAGCCCTCTTGATGCCCCATTCCCACTCATGGTCATCCTTCTCAGCTACAAACCTGAGCTGCTGATTACACTGGCAGGATAAGGTCTTAATGGTTGATGGGAAGAAACAAAGTTGTCGTTTCAGGGAACCAAACACACAGAAGGCTTTCCATATAATGCAAAGAGACCAGGCCCCACACACAAGGAAGTTTCAAAGTGGACACAAACCAGGTTGATGATAAAGATGGGACACTGGGGAACACAGCGTCACATTTCACACAGTGTTAAAGTCACAAGCAAAAGGTATCTGATTGGGTACCGCCCAAAACGTGGACAATTTCTGGGGTCAAGATGGGGACATGCTTCCGGGAAGAAGCAGAACAATAACATGGAGACTGCCCAGGGGCTAGAGCTAGACCATCCAAGAAGGCCCAGCTACAACCCCAGTCCTGTGCGCCAGCACCCGTGACCCCCGCCTGCTGAGATGGGAACCCTGGCTGTTGACGTGAGCTGAAAACCAAGAAGTCAGAAAGAGTAAGAGCACGGTAAGAGATAATAAGAACACAGTTAAGAGATAATAAGGAAACAAACTTAAAACCACATTAGAGGCACTATTGTTTTCCTGGCCAGTTTTGGGATCATTCTAATTAAAGGCGAGTGCCTAGTTTCATTTGAAAGTACTGCAAGTGTGTATAAGAATTTTATATATTAGACTTACAAAAAATTTAATTCAGCTTGCAATCAATATTTAAAAGTATGGGGAAATCTGAGTTCCTGACATCATGATTTACTACTGGGTGTATGAACACCACAGGAATACTGAGAGAAATCCTAACTGCTAAGAACTAGTAAATCGGACATTAGAGAAAGGGCATACGATAGGGAATGTTCCTTTTCAAGCAGAAAACCACACTGGGGGTTTGTAGATTATTACAACACCATGATGAGTCGGGTTTGGTTTGTTTTCAAGAACATTCCAGTGGCAATGGGTGGACAGGCGGGGGGACGGAGATTAGAAGTGACAGGAGTACCGTGGGAAGACTCTGGAAGCTATTCCCCACCGCAGTCCACACTTCCCAGGCCCCTCGCCTTTGCTCAAGCTGTTTGTGTGCCTAAAATAACGCTTACACCCCCACGTCTGGAATTTACCTACTCTTTAAGAGCAAGGTCAAATGTCATCTCTTCCAAGCTTTTCCTAATTTCCAGGCAAGTCATATCCTCCCCACTCAGAGCTCCTCTAGGCCGGGCACCTGTGCCAGCCGGAGCTCCTCGCCCAAGCCGCCCTGCTTTACGGCTGCCTAGACAGGCATTTACTCCACAGCGAGCACTCACTAAACACCAAAGACCTGCTGTCCTTTCTCTCTCTCCAGCTGCAAACTCCATGAGGCCAGCCCAACCCATTTTCCAACCTCTGTATCTCCACGGGGCCTAGCGCAGCGGCCAACGTTCGACAACTGCTAAGACTCTGGCTGTCACACCTCTGTTCAAAGCCACCCCTGACCCCGGTGCCTGCATACCCCAAAACAAACTCCTTTGCTGGCACTCAGGGCCTCCGTGACGCAGCCCAAGATACCTCCACAAACCATCTCCCACTCGTCTCCCACAGGCACTCTGTCTGTGCTCCAGCCAAGGGGACAGCCTCACCCTCCCCAGTCTCACCCTGCACCCTCTGCCCCTGTCTGTGCAAGGCCCTGCATGTGGGCTTCTCTCTCCCCACTCACCCCTGCCCGCCCAGTCCTGCCCACCATTCTTCCTGGTTCACCTTACATGGCAATTTCTCAACAGAGCCCTGCCTGGTGGATCCATGCAGCTTGGAGACCCCAGATTCTCCTTCCCATGATGCCCCGTCTCACTGCCTTCTACCCTGTCTTCTGGGAATAGAAGCCCCTCTTTCTGTGAGGCTGCAAAACCTCAGGGGGGCAGTAATCCCACCTAACTTAGGCTTGCACAACTGAGAGCCCCCAGCAAAGTGGCCCTACCTGACAACATTCAACCACTGGTGGTTACCCGGCAAACGAGCGGAAGGATGGAGTCCTATTCTTCTTTGTGCTTCCCCAAACCCCAGAAAGCCCATCTAGACAGCACTGGGACAAAACATTTCTCTTTCCAAATCCGCAATCTCCAAGCAGAAAAGCTTAGGAAGGAAGGAGGGACAGACCAGGCTGAATCATTTGCCTGCCAGGCCTCAGACTCTTACCTCATACTCAAAGTCACCCCCCAGCGCCCCAATGTCCAGGTGCAGGTTCTTCAAAAGCTCACTTGAACTGCGAACACTCTGAAAACAAACACGATTACAGGTGGTTAAGTCAAGGAAACGGGTCAGCCGGGGGTGAGGGGGCCAAGAAGCACCTTGTTGGTTACGCTATCTGGGTCAGGCCCACAAAGTATATAGATTGGGCAAGAAATGAAGCTGTGGGCTGGAAAATCATCTTACTTATTTTTAAAGGAGTATAGAGTTGGCCAAAAGTGTCCGTCAACAGATGGATGGCTGGACAAAATGAGGTCTAGTCAGCCACACATGCTACTCACGACGACCCCTGAAAACAGGCTACGTAAAAGAAGGCAAACATAAAATGGCCAACATTGTAGGAGTCCACTTATATGAAATATCCAGAACAGGCAAATTCAAAGATAGAAAACAGAACAGAAGAGACAAAAGGGGAGAAGGGGTTGGGGAAGTTACTATTTACTTAACGGGCACAGAGTTTCTGTTTGGGATTGCAATCAAGTTTTGGAGACAGACAGTGGTAATGACCGTCTAACACTGTAAAGGTAATTAATGCCACTGAACTGCACACTTCCAAGTGGTTATAATAGTAACTTGCGCGTAGTACGTAGCTGCCCACAATAAAATAAACTCCTTGTTCGATAGCACGCAGGGTTTCCAAGGCAGGAGGAGGGTTCATCGTTACCTGGTTGTCACTCTCCACCTCATCCTCTGCGTTGGTCTCCTCCCCTAAAGCCAAGAGGCTGAGAGCATTCTTGTCCTCATGGATGGAGCCCAAGAGACCCTTCGTATAAGCAGAAGTCTTGAGACCCTGTGAAGGCTCCAAAGTAGAGAAGGAAAGTCAAGGGGCACGTTAAGGACCTGCAGAATGTTCTCCTCACTCTCTTTGGAGGTCTCATACCACAAGTCTGCCATGCCCAGGAAATGACCCCAGGTCACATGGATCCCTTCCTGACTCCCAATGCCCCTGCTGTAAAGACTGGGAATTCAGCGCTGCAGCCCCCTCCCACCACCCCCACCACCACCTTCCCTGCCACGGGTCTACCATCTGGAGCTCAGACTACACATCTAGCATCACACAAGCGTGATTTACTTTCTCAGCTTCCCAGTTTGCCCATGAACTCTAAAGACTCGGCCTACGCCTTCTTTCTTATCTAGGGGCCACCGTTCCTAGCGAGGCACACAGAGACCCCAGGGCCACTAGATAGATTGAACGTGAGAGAAACCATTTACCAGTGTGAGTTCTCCGAGCTGACCAGACTCCGCCGAGCTCCCCAAGCTCACGTTTTGCGATCCACGAAGAGCAGAGGTGGGGGCATCCACAAGACCTCTCAAGGGAGCCAGGCCCCCGGGAGGGATGTGGACTGGGGCTAATGAGGAGCCCAGGGCCTGGGCAACACAAAACATCTTGTTACAAACCCAAGAAACCACATGGCTCTCAGAGTGCCAGAGACAGATATAAAAATAAAACATCTAAATCCTCCCCGCTCAAATTTAAACCACCTCCGCTCGGAGGCTGCTAATGAAACACAACATCCAGAAATTGCCATTGTGCCAACTGTGTGAGAAATCACAGGCTGGCTTTCTGATTCTCCTAACTCCGCTGCCGGCACACAGCGCACGGTTCCCTCACATCTGGCAGATGCCTCAGCGGGTTCTGCTCCACTTTCAGAAGCCACATAGGAAGTGGGGGGGTGGGGGGAGGGCAGAGACAAAAGCCTCATCTACCAGAATGAGAAGTCTCAATAGATGGAAGTTTAAAACTGATGAACCAAGAAAAAGCAGTCTAAGCATATTATTTACAAATGTGGAAGTACACAGCAGCAGAAAGTGGTTGCCTCTGGGGAGGGGTACGCACACCAGAGAACTGTATTTCGTTACACGCTTTCTGATACTATTCGACTTTGTTCGATATGGGCGTGTATTCCTTTCATTAAAATACATATCAACTATGAAACGAACACATGGGGGCGCCTGGGTGGCTCAGTAGGTTAAGCGTCTGCCTTCCGGTCAGGTCATGATCCTGGGGTCCTGGGATCGAACCCCACATTGGGGTTCCAGCTCAGTGGGGAATCTGTTTCTCCCTCTCCATCAGCCTCTCTCCCCTGCTCATGCTCTCTCTCTCCCTCTTTGCTCTCTCAAATAAATAAGTAAAATTTTTTTTAAAAAATACATGAATGACAAAAGAAGAACTCTCTTTCCCCTCTTCCACAGACAAGGAAGGTGGCTGAATGAAGCTTTGCTCCAAGGACTGACTGGTTTCCCTGTTCTCACGTTGGCCAGAAGGAGGCTTCTGGCTAGGGAGGATGGGAAAAGAAACCAGGCTGGGAGTCAGAATTTGCAAGACCTCAGCTCATTCACAGACTCCCGGATTCTCAGTTTACTCATCGACAAGACAGAGATGATAGGTGTCTTGCGACTTAAGGTTTTTTGGGAAGCTGAAGAGAGACCATGAAGGTGGGGAGCACATGGGAGTGGTCCAGGGCTACGCCACCGTGGAATGGCCGTGAGAAGGACACATTCCCATAGATCAGGCAGAGCAGCAAGGGCAAGGAGAGCATTGTGGGGATAATTCACAAAAAGCTCTTTAAAATTCATTGCTCAAACTTAAAGTGTATAAAACAACACAAAACCCCTTCTGTCTATCCCAAGGGGACTGAAGAAAGGGGAACCCGGAGAAGGTCAGGCTGAAGACACACAGGCAGCCCGCCAGCCCAGGCTGAAGGGCCCAGACTATCGGGCGGGTTCTGACCAGGGCCCCTTCCTGTGTGGGAAGAGCAGCAGACGCTCATCCGAAAGTGAAATGAGAACCACTCCCAAGACTTTAAACGCCCAAGTCACTGCCCAACCATCTGGCCTGCTGCAGAGTACTTCCAGCAGGAAGAAAGGAGCAGGTACGATCAGACGCCCCCAAAACCCAGGGGCTGGGCTCAGCCCTCACGTGCCATCTCTCCTGCTCTCATGACAACCCAAGGCCTGAGTTCCTACAAAGGGATATGGTGGAGATGAAGACCCCCAGCTCGCAGTCACGGGCCAGCCGGGGGGGCACAGGCACGGGACTGGACCCAGGGCTATCTCCCAGCCAGTACTTCACACCATGTCTTGGTTGTGGCCAAAAAGGAGCCCAGGAAAGCTTCTCTAAGGTAAACTGGGAGCATACTTGTCTGCTCCTCCTGACTTCAGCCCTCTCAACCAGCCCCAGCCGATAAACAACCAGAATTTCTTCCACACTACATTTACGGAAACGTATAGACTCCTCTGGCGGCTAATTTGCAGACGTGCCGGGGGACTGAGGGAGGGAGACAGGCATGCTGAGGGCTCTGTTCTCCCAGGCCTTTACCAAATCAGCAGTCGGCCGGAAAATGACACACCCTTGGCTCCTAGCTGATCATCTTCTAGAGCTGGCCATTAACTCTGACTATGGGCTGTGCATGGCCTTACCCTTCAGAAGAGATAAACCTGCTGCCATCGGACTAATTAAAACTTTCAGGATCATCTGCAGCTTATCCAAGATTTATCATGCTACAGTAGTTATTAAAGCCATCAGGGAACCAGGACACTCGAGCAATTAGAAACCAGAGGGAACACGGCCGCAGCCAGGCGACAACAAAAGAACAGCCTGGGAAATTCCGCCTGACCCCCCCAGTCTCTGATCTGACCTGACTTCTTCTGAATGAAGAATACAGTGAGACTCTTTAAAGGGACAAAGGGTCAGAATGACAGAGAAGGCAGAATCCTACGTCAAATCCCCACAGGGGGTAAGTAAAGGTACAAACAAGGTCTGCAATGCCTGACGCCAGTTAGTCCCGGGTTCCTGGGACCCCTGGGATGCAGGAGCAGAAGCAGCTCACCGGACAGCAGAGAGATTCTGGGCTTCAGCTCCCCCCACCCCGCACCCCACGACTGTATTAACTTTCCAGTTCCAGGGAACTCCAAGAAGGGACTAAATTCAGAGCTTGGGAGGAGGGTGTCACTTGGGGAAGCCTCTGTCCACAATCGGCTGATGGGAAAGGCCTCCCAAGTCTTGGGAAGGCACCTAGATCTCGCCTGCATGCCAGGATCGGCACCACCTCGCTCACCTTCAGAACTGACCATCTGCCAAGCCCGTGACCCACCCGGGACCTAAGCTCCAAGGAAGGGAAGGCTAGCTGCCCTCTGCCGCTGTTTCGGAGGTCACGGGTATAAGAAACAGAAGACCTGTCAGCCCACAAGAGGGCTGGGCCGGGTAGCTAAGAGATCAGCAGTTACCAGGGGAGAGCACACAACAGGAAAGCAGGCCTGACAGCTGAGTGAGAACATCAGCTGAACCTGGCCCCTCCCGCCCAGGTTCACGGAGGCCCATAGGCCCCACTCACTAAGAGGCCTACCTGGCTGAGAAGCCTCACCTTGCCCGGCTCTGCAGCGAGCGCTCTGCTGCACCTCAGCTCGTCCGGCCCCTGGCTGAGGGGGCTGCTGCTGAGCTGGACACAGGCTTGCTGAGGGACCGCCTGCCCAGCAGGGGCAAGAGCCGCCTCCTGAGGGTGCTCCAGCATCTCCGGCCCCCAAGCCAGGAGCCTCGGGTCCCTCTCCACAGCTTTGCTGGCCTCGTGCTCACCCTCACTAGACATTCTGGGAGACTCGGCCGCCAGGCCACAGACCATGCTGGCAAGAGCCTTACATGGCGTCTCCGGCGTGCTCTCGGGCAGCTCCAGGCCCTCCAGCCGCCTGGAGATCTTGACCATCTGCAGGATGTGCCGGTAGAATCTCTGGTCCTCAGAGTAGTCTTCGCTCTCTGACTGCTCGTCAGCAGAGCTCTGCAAGTGGGCCAACTGCAGTCCCAGGAAGGGGCTGCAGCGCTGCCCTCCGGCCCTGGGAGCAAGCTGGCCCCCGCCCTGCTCAGAGCCCTGCAAGCTCTGCAGGTCCCAAGGGAAGTTGCTCACCTCACCCAGGATCTGCGAGCCCAGGTGAGAAGCCAGGCTGCTGCTCTCCACGTCAGGCTCAGACTCACTAGGCTTCCTGTCTTCTTCGGGGGGCTCTAGGGACCCCGGGGGTTGTCTCTCCTCACGGTCAGGGGAGCGTCCAGGGGCACTCCCGGCAGGGGCATTCTGGGCCAGCTCTAAAGCCAGCGGGGCGGGCGGCAGCAGGAAGAGCTCCTGCGGTGGATCTTTGGCTGATGCCCCTAGAGCCTCAGGGGCATCGGGTCCTGTCTCCTCGCAGCTCCCCGAGGTGTCCTGGTTGACAAGCTTGGAGACCTGCCCCATCCACAGTTCTGGGGGCTCTTTCCTCCTCCTCCCCCTGCCCACACTACCACCTTCCCCAGAAATGCCCTGCCAGCTCAGGCCATCGGCTGAGGCGCTATCTAGCAAGAGCGCTTGGCTCTTCCTGGTAGGCGGCATGTGGTCAGAGGAGCACAGGGACTGGGAGCGGTCATCCTCCAGGGACGGTGAGGGAATGGGACTCTGGCTCTTGTCTCCCCCGGGGCCAGTGGAGCCCCATTTGGCCATGAGGTGGCCATGCTGCTCCCCTCTCAGCTGTAGGCCGGTGATGGTTTCAGAAAGCCCTGAGTACACAGAGGCCTGGCTCCTGCCTTCCAGCACATCCTGCCCATTCTGGAGGGGCCTGGTATTCTCAGCGCCCAGGGTGCTGGGCTTCTGCTGTCTGGTCCTCAGTTCCAGCTCTTCTATTTCAGGGTCGGAAAACCCCAGGTAGATTTTGTCTGTCAGCTTCTGGGGTTTCCCCAGGCCCTGCTGGTCACCTAATTCTGTCCTGCACTGGGCTGGGGCCCTGCCTAAGATTTCCTCCACATCGGCAAAGATCTGGTGGGTGCGAGAAGCTTGGCCTTTGGAGAGTGGCTGTAGCTTGCCAGGCAGGGTGCCCAGCAGAGGCCAGGGCGTGTCACCCAGCGCGCTGGGGCTCTTCCCTTTCTTAAAGCAGCCCTCACTTCTAGCCTGCATCTCCTGGTCTGGGTCCAGATCAGCAAGCCCAGGTGCCGAGAGAGGGGATGGGCCACGGAGAAGGAAGGAAGAAGGCAGAAGTCCCTGCTCAGGCTGTGTTTCCTAGATGGGTATATAAACATGCAGAGAGAATGAAGACAAAGCACTTCTGTTTTCTACTTGCTACCTCAGTCCTGGGCAAGCCCTTAGCAGAAACCCACCCGCCATTTAAAGGAAAACACAAACTAAGAGGGAAAAAAAAGAAAACATAAGAAAAAGCTAAAAACTCCTTTCAGCTCCATTGTTTTCTGGGCCCTAGTTTCCTCATCTATAGAGGAAGCTGGACTAGATCAAGGGCTTACCCCCCTGCTTCACAGAACCTGCTGGTAGATCACTCTAGTGTACATGTAATGGGGAGGGGGCGTCACCAAGACCTACACCCCAAGGTTCACTTTTTCTTGATATGCTGGACCTCCATGGAGGAATTGACTGGAAGACAGCGTTTCACTATTCACAAAGGTCTGAGTCACCAATCAGATTATCCCTAAGGTGTCATCAGGCTCTCAGTTCCGGGACTGGTGAATTTCATGAAATCCACCCGCCTTACCAAAGACCACCAGAAATTGTCTAAGAAGGGAGAGAAGGGAAACGTGGCCAGCGAGCTGAGCCCTGGGAATTCCATCTAGGTCTTCCAGCAGAGATGCAAACTGGTACTGCTCAAGAGAGGTCCACACCAGAGACTCTTTGGTCTCAAAGAGACCCTAAAAGACAGACCTCATCCTGCAAACATTCACACTAAGCTCCAGCTGGCCTATGCACGCACACCGCCAGAGAGCCCAAGCCACCTAAGCCCAGGTCACCAACCTGGCTCAGGCCTGCCCTCTGCACAAACCCAGGTCTGAGGCACTGTCCTGAGCCCTGAGATCCAGACTGGCAGCCCAGGGCTATCCAATCGTCCTCAGCTCCTGAAACCACAAAGGAATCCTTTTTAACAGGGAGCTCCAAGCACTTACTCACATACCCAGAACTCTGTCACCCAACCCTCTGCCCCAGAACGCTCGCCTCATTCCCTCTCTCACCTTTAGCCATGCCAGAGCCTGCCCAGACACTGAAGTAGTCCTGGGCTAATGAAAAGCCCATCATCCATCTTAGGCCTTTCAAACATGTAACATCAGAAAATTCAACTGATGTGGACGTTACCCAGCCTCTTTTCTCCATCTGGAGGGATGGGCTTGCTATCTTATTTCTTGGGATCATGAGTAGCAGTACATGGGGAAAAGGATGTTTAGAGGTTGGAAATGTTGAAAGAGACAAATTCACCAGCCACCATCCAGTGGCAGAACTGATGCCTTGGGGAAGGAAGGAAGTTAGTTAGTTAGCTGGAGGAAACCTTCACTGAGAAGCAAGCACTAAGCACTGTGGGAAACAGACTACAAACAGAAAGCTGGACAAATGAGAGGGTTGAAAAGCTAGTGTCAGTGTTCCCCCACCTCCACTCCGGCTGGCCTGGGTTCCTATGGGGCCTCCCTCTCCTCACTGTGCCCCACCTGCCCCACACCTGCCCCACACCTGGGTGAAGGACTTCCTGGACCACCAGAGCACTCTGGGCAAGCCTGGGCCTTACATCGGGATGGCTCCAAGTCTTAGCTTCTTTACCTATAAATTCAGGGCCATAACTCTGTCTCTAGAGTTCAGACACACTGGAGGAACAAATGAAACAAAATAAGGGCAAAGAGCGCTTTCAACTCCAAGTTAAAAAAAACAAAGCTACCCGAGACCAAGATGATCACGCTGCCATCAAATGTCAATTATGCATCGCTAACAGCCAACGCCGGCAACAAAGACCGGATAAAGCCCAGAGCTTTCCTCGCTGGATTTGGAAGGCACTGGCGTCCTGACAATTGAATTAGGGCTACATCTGACATCTAGGAATTTGCACCACCCTGGGAAGACCTGGCTCTGACGGGGCAGGGAGGACACTCCACTCGTCTGGGTTCTCCATCAACTGTCCCCCGTCCCTGACTCTGAACAGGGACAAACGACACCACTTCCCTGACCACCGCAGAGCTCGGCAGAGTGCTCTTGCTCCCTAATCCCGCCACACAGCATGTGCTTCCCAAGGGGGATAAAAGGAATTGTTCAGAGGCAGTAAGAACTTCCAAAAGCTAAAAGGAAAATTTTCCAAGAGACAGGCAGATCAGAGGTGATATACTATGAAGAAACTGCTGTATTATTGGTGCTGTTCTTAACTTCCCAGCTGGAAAGGCCTAGAGGCTCCCAACATTCCCTTAGGTCTCAGCCCTGGACTCTCTGGGAACTGGCAGCCACGGACTCACCAGCAGACTTTTGGGGTTCTCTTTGTCCTTCTTATCTTTCTTTTCCTTTTTCTTTTTCTTGTCTTTCTTCTTAATGGCTCCAGGAGCTGACAGCTTCCCCCGCTCTTGGATTACCAAGTTCCGATAGTGCTCGTCACACGGATGGTCCCACGTGGACTGCCCATTGGCAAAGTTGAAATAGTAAATATCACCTGTGATGTCCTGGCTGTGGACAAGAGAGATCAGAAATTAGTCTCTGCTCAGGCCCAAAGCTACTTAGGGGAAAAAAGAAAGAGAAGAAAAGTGGCCGGGAGATGGAGAAGAAGGAAGAATGGCGTGAGAGGAGCAGACGGAGAAAGAGGAGGACAAGAGGACACAGGGAGGATTAACACAGAACAGAAGGGTACCGTGTGGCTAAGACAGGACTTAACTTAGCTAGGAACAAAGGACTGGGATGCCTAAGGACTTCTCTAGAAGAAGATATATAATCATCGGGGTTCCTGGGAATTCATGCTGGATTGGAGTAGGTATAAACTTGGTTTTAGATGGTAAGTACAGACGCCATGGGATCCTGGAGATAAATTCAAGGGTCAACCTTGTTTACTATTTTTATAAATGGCATAAGGAAGAAAGAGCCATTCCGAAAGCTCTGGTTTTGCAGAAGACTCTGAACTCACAAGAGGTGACAATCCAAGTCAGTGGGGATCAACGATAGAAGAAGATAACGTAGGGACACCTGGGTGGCACAGTCGGTTGAACGTCCGACTCTTGAGATGGGCTCAAGACTCGATCACAGGGTCATGGAGCCTGCTTGAGATTCTCTCTCTCCCTCTGCCCGCCCCCCAGGTTCTCTCTTTTTCTCTCTCTCTCCCTCTAAAAAAAAATAAAAAGAAGAAAAACAACATAAAAGGTGCATTTCAAGAATCTGTGTTTTGACATAGACAAGCCCAAAACGAGCCATTCATTACGTTCACTGTTGTCAACAATCCATTGGGACAGCTATTAGAAAAACAAGGAACAAACCACACATTCACAACAGCAATATAAAAAGACACAATACCCAGGACTAAATTCAAAGTGTGCAAAATCTTTATAAAGCTTTACCAAAAAATCAGGAAAAAGGAAAAAAAGAAAAAGCACTTGGAGAGACAGTCCCTGCTACTGAATAGAAAGACTCGAGTCTGGGGGCGCCTGGCTGGCTCAGTTGGCAGGGCACATGATTCTTGATCTTGGGGTTATGAGTTCAAGCCCCACACTGGGTGTAGTGACTACATTTAAAAAAAAAAAAAAAAAAAAAAAAAGACTCACGCCTATAAACATGCTGATAATCCTCAAATTAATGTATAAATTCAATACAATCCCAGTAGAATCCCAAACAGGCTCCTTATAAAACTTGACAAGCTCAATCGCGATTCTTTTTATTTTTATTTATTTTTTTTAAAGATTTTATTTATTTATTTGACAGAGAGAGATCACAAGTAGGCAGAGAGGCAGACAGAGAGAGGAGGAAGCAGGCTCCCCACTGAGCAGAGAGCCCGATGCGGGACTCAATCCCAGGACCCTGAGATCATGACCTGAGCTGAAGGCAGCGGCTTAACCCACTTAGCCACCCAGGCACCCCTATTTTTATTTTTTATTTTTTATTTTTTATGAACATATAATATATTTTTATCCCCAGGGGTACAGGTCTATGAATCGCCAGGTTTACACACTTCACAGCACTCCCTCAATCGTGATTCTAATAAAAGAGAAAACATGCAGAAATAAGCAGGGAAAATATCAGGAATGAAAGATAAAAAGCTAACAAACGACAGAGAAGCACACGAGAAGGTGCACGACACCCGTGACCATTAGGGAACGTGAGCTGCCACTTCAGGCCCAGCAGCACAGCTGCTGCTAAACAAGCAGGGACGAACAGGTATGGGCGAGGATGTGGGGACACCGGACCCTTGCACACTGTTGGTGGGGATGGAAAGGGGTGCAGCCACCATGAGAAACAGTGTGGTGGTTCCCTAAAAATTAAAACCAGAACTCCCATATGACCCAGTAATTCCGCCCAAAAACACTGAAAGTGGGGATTCAAGCAGACTTTTGTACACCATGTTCACAGCAGCATTATTCACAATAGCAGAAGGGTGCAAGCAGCCCAAATGCCCACCAACAGACAAACAAATGAACAAAATGTAGCACAGACATACCCTAGAATTTTATTCCACCTTGAAGAGGAAGGAGATACCGACACAGGCTACCACACAGATGAAGCCCGCAGATGTGATGCTAAGTAAAATAAGCCAGACACAAAAGGACCAATACTGTGGGTCCACTGATGCAGTCTAAAACAGGTTAATAAGCAGAGACGGAAAGTAGATCAGAGGTTGCCCAGAGCTGGCAGGTGGGGAGAGTGGGCACAGACTTTCAGTTTAGAAGCTGAAAAAGCTCTGGAACTGGGTGGTGGTAATGCTTACACAACATTGTGAATGTGCTTCGTGCCACTCAACTGTCTACCTAAAAATGGTTAAAACAGGACATTTTATGTTATGTATGTTTTACCAGAAAAAAAAATTACAAAAAATGTATAATCTCAGTGTGATAAAAGAAAGAGTAAAGACATTAAAAAACAGGAGAATGGAAGAAAATAATAGAAACAGTAGTAGAAGATTCATACACAGAAAAATCAGTTTCACCTTCTCCAAAATAAAAAGATAAGCCACCCAGCAGACAAAACTGGCAAAGGATATAAAGAAGCAAACGGCCAGTTCCACTCAATGAACAATTTGAGAAATGCAAATTCAAAAGATCAGGTATAATTTCCTGAGTATAATTTGAGTGACAATTTTTTTTTACTGATCATTTCTGGGGGCTTGACAATGTTATAATTGATAATATTTTTAAATGAACCACATGTGCTATTATTGGAGGGATTGTTAAACTGTAATGGAAAGTAATTTGGCATTAACTAATGATATTTAAATTCGGCATATCTTTAAACACGTTGATTCAAAATCTAGAAATCTAAAATCAAATCACATCTAAAATCAAATTCTAGAAATTTCTTCTCAAGACACACATACCATCTCAGGCAATGTGCTTGAAACCAAACTGAAGGAAACATTTGACCTCTCCTCACCTGGGGCCAAATTCTCAGAGGCCAGAAAAAGAAAGAACACATGAAGCCTGATTAGTATGAGAAGTAACAGGTCAATAGTCTGGTGTCTGACCTAGACAGAGACCTTTCAAACCTGGGTTTTAATGCCAACTGATAGTCACAAAAGATGACCTTAGGCTTTCAGGAATCTGGAAACCAAGAATGAGACCCTTGCATATGACTGGGCCCTTAAGGCTTCTTGCTCCCTGAGTAGAAAAACATAGTGGAGCAAGGACCCAATGCAGGCCTAGGCAGGCAAAATCAAATTTCATTAAAAATTAAAACCCCAAGACACATGTAGACAGAGTCCAAATTGTGGTAAGGAAATCCCAAATCAGAAAATTAATGTAAAAATTTAGTCCTAAACCCACTGAAAAATCCTCGGCATAAGCTACTGTAAAGCCACTCAACAACCTAGGAATAAAAGACAGAAAATACTCTATAGAAGATGGAGTCCAGGGGTGTCTGGGTGGCTCAGTGGGTTAAAGCCTCTGCCTTCGGCTCGGGTCATGAGCTCAGGGTCCTGGGATCGAGCCCTGCGTCGGGCTCTCTGCTCGGTGGAGAGCCTGCTTTCCTCTCTCTCTCTGCCTGCCTCTCTGCCTACTTGTGATCTCTGTCTGTTAAATAAATAAACTCTTAAAAAAAAAAAAAAAAAAAGAAGATGGAGTCCAAAAGTCCCAATACTTAATTAACAAACCCCATGGGGGAGATAGTTCATGGTGAAGGGGAATCAAAGCCAGCGAAGACAAGCATTAGCACACAAGGACACTTGGCATGGTAGAATCATCAAAAGAAAACTAAAATTAACTACAACTAAAATTACTGTAGAGTTTAAAAGAGTAGAAGCCATAATGAAAGAACAGAACTCAAAAAAAAAAAAAAAAAAAAGACATATTGAAAAAACATAACGGAACTTGTAAGAATTGGTAAAATCATTAAATTAGGGGAGGAAAGGGGGATGAAGAGACAGGACTCCTCAAAGAAAGAAAGCACCCAAATCCTGAACTTGGGAAATAGAAATAAATACACACCTGATACAATGCAGTGAAAATATAGAACACCAAAGATAAAAATAAAATTATAAAAATAATCAGAAGGGGGAAAGATTTACTACCCACTAAGGAACAACAAATGAGACCAAGAAAATATGTCTTATTAAGGAAAACCATAAGTCAGAAGATAATGGTACATAATATTGGCCAAGACTGTTCAAATTCAAGAGACAATTCTGTACTCAATTAAACTGTTATTCAGAGTGAGACCAGACAAAAGTGCCTAGGGACACAGGAAGACAAACACATCTAGATGCTTGATAGAAAGAATATTTATAGAACCCTATATTGAAAAATGAGAGACTACATTCTTATTGAAAACACCTAGAACATTTACACAAATAGAACCACTTACTGAACCAGAAAAGAGGTCTTGACTTGTAACAAAAAAATGAATAAATAAAATTGGAAATCAATAATAAAAAAAATACCCAAACTCTATCTACCTCATCCCCTTCAAAATGTTATTTTAGAATATAGATACTTAACAACATTTTAGAAAATCAAATCCAATAAGATATGATCACGACCAGGTGGACTTTATCCCAGGAATGTAAGATCAGTTTAATATTTGAAAATCAATCAATATCATTGACCATATTAAGTTTAAAACAGAAAAAAAAAAAAAAAAAACCACGATCCTATCAATAGATACAGAAAAAATATTTGGTAAAAACCTATATGCTTTTTGACTTAGACTCCAAGCAAGCCAGGAATATAGGGAATTTCTTCACCTTGACAAAGGGCATTTACAAAAACTACAGCTAACACCATACTCAATCCCTTAAGATCAGGAACAAAGCAAAAATATCCATTGTCACCACTTCTATTATTGGCAGCTCTAGTCAGTACAGTATGGAAAGAAATAAAAATAAAAGGCATCCAGATTGGAAAGGAAGAAGTAAAAATGTCTTTTGCACAAAGACGATGATCACATATATAGGAAATCCTATGTAATCTACAAAACTATTAGAAATGACATATGTGGGGCACCTGGGTGGCTCAGTCAATTGAGTATCAGACTCTTGATTTCAGCTCAGGTCATGATCTTGGGGTCATGAGACTGAGCTCCCCACCCCATCCTCTGCTTTGGGCTTCATGCTCAGAGGGCAGTCTGCTCTCTCCCTCTCCCTCCCTCCTACTCCCCCAGCTCACTGTGTGCCCAAGAGCACACACACTTCTCTCTCAAATAAATAAATAAATCTATTTTAAAAAAGAACTGACACATGAGTTTACAAGGTTGCCAGCTACAAGATCAATATACAAAAATGAATTTTATTTCTATATAAAAATAATAGGAAATTGAAATTTTAATATATACCATTCACAGAAACATCAAAAATACACACTACTCAGGAATAAATTTAACAAAATATGGGCAAGACACGTACACTAAAAACCATGAAACATTTCTTAAAGAACCACCTAAATAAACAGAGAAGGGCCCTGCTCAGGGGTTGAAAGCCTCCATGTAATTTTAGAGGTCAGTTCTCCCTAAATTGATTTAGGGAGAACTAAATGCCAATCAAAATCTTAATAGGATTTTCTTTTTCTTGTAGAAAATGACAAGCGGATTCTAAAATTCATACGGAAATGCAGAGGACCTACAATAATTACAACTTGGAAAACAGTGAACAAAGCGGGAGGATTTACCCTAAATGACCTCAAGACTTATAATAAAGCTACAGTAATCAAGATAGTGCATACAGTATCGGTGTTAAGGTAGACAAACAGATCAATGGAAGAGAGCAGAGAAGCCAGAAGTAGACCCACACATAGGGTTAATTTGCAAAAAAAAAAATCGAAACACCCTTCAGTACAAGAGTGGTTAAATAAATCAGGATTTTTAAAAATTAGGGCACATCTCTACTTGCAAAAGTGTGTAGCTGATAAAAGGCTAAGGTGGGCCACACATTGACAAAAGAACAGCAACAATGTATATTGCACACACTTAGTGTAACAAACAAAACCATGTGCGTCCTGTGGGGTGTGTTCTCAAGGCCAGGAAGGAAGTCACCAATTAACAGTAGTTACTCTTGGAACTGACAGGGTAGAAGATGGCACGTGCAGATAAATTTTAATGACACAGTGTTTTAAAAATTGCAGGAGAGTTCATGCTCCCTTCCAAGCTGAGGGAACACCGGCGGGAACACTGGCCACCACGAGCAGGAGAGTGAGGCAGCGGGCACACGGGCACCCGGCTGACCTACAACCAACGACGGTGTCTTCCCTTCCACCCTCCGCTTTCCTTTTTACAAACACGGCTGCCATTTATTTATTAGGTATGTGTGCATTAAGGTATTACTATACTGATTATACTTCTCGTGTGGTTTTTCATTCAAAAATGGATCCAAAAGCAAAACAGCACGTGTACCAACAAGCATAAAAACAAAAACGGAGAAGACAGAGATTAATGGATGAGGCAAATGTCCGGGCCCCCAGGGCAGATAAGTCAGGTAAGCACCCAACTCTTGGTCACGATCAAGGTCATGATCTCCTGGGATCAAGCTCCAGCATCAGACTCTGCCCTGGGCATGGAATCTGCTTGAAGATTCTCTCCCTCTACCCCTCCCCTCATGTGTACTCTCTAAAATAAACGAACAAATCTGTGGAAAAAAATAGGTAAGGCAAATGTGGGTATCAGGGTGGATACTGGCAACAAAACAGAAACCACTTCCTACGAACTTATCCTACAAACCCAACCATGTGTCCTCGGCACCTGGAATACTGTGTACAGCACGGACAGACTTCTTATGAGAAAGATGAAACTGGAGGAGATCCAAAAAGACGCAGCTAAAAAGATCAAGAGAACGCGGAACCTGCCACCTAAGGAGAAGCTAAAAGGATTACGTATGATTCTTCAGCAGGGATGGGTAAGGCCACAGATGCAGTCATTTTGAAGCTTGGCCAACACACTGAATGGGATGGGTAAGAGCAGAATAATTACACCGTGCCCACAAAACCATGCCAGACCGGCAGAACAGAGGCCCCCAGAAGACACCTGGGGCACTAGCTGGGGAAAAGCATAGGGAAGTGGCACACTCCAGAAGGAAGTAAACTTAGCACACACTTGCAGAGGCAAGGTGGTGCGCACTGCACCCGTGACAGGAAGAACAGAGCAGGAGGCCAGAAGAGAGAACAGGTGTCACTGTCCCCCAAGAGTGGGGCAGGATGCAGTTCTCAGGCGACGACAGCCTGGAAACAGCTGCCAAGACCCTGTTAGCCTCCTCACTATCAACCTGGTTCCCTGACGCAAGCTGAGTGGGTCCACTTGCCACCATTCAGAGAGCTCAGAGCCAAACTAAAAATAGGAACGAATCCACAACTCAAAGTCAGAGACAGGTTGCCAAGGGAGACAGAATCCCCTCCAGGCTGTGGGACCCCACCACAGCCCTCCTTAGCACCAGATCCACCGTGGATATGCTGACCGGGTCTCAGTATTGTCACTCTCCATGGCAGTCTGCAAAGAATAGCAATGATACCTCCCCAGCGTGTGGGAAACAGACGCTGCCCTTGCAAGACCTGACCCAAAGCAGCCGCTCCTGGGACCCTGGACCAAGCAGGTTGGCGTAAGCTCAGACCCAAGGCGTCAGGTGGCGCAGCAGGGGGACAGCCCACTGCCATTCCCAGCTCTGTGCAGGACAGGCTTCAAAAGGTGGCAAATGCAAGCTCACCTCCAGGGCCAGCTCCCTCTGCCTGGGAGAGGCCAAGCCAGCGGGCCACATGCGTGCTGACTTACCAGGGCTTCCACTCCACAGGCAGGGGGGCCACAATGCCCTCCCTCGCCAACCACATCAGTTCCGGCTCTTTGACGGGGTCAATACCAATCTCTCTGGCGAACTCGAGAATTTCTGCAAGAAGAGGCAAGAGAATGAGAAAGGAAAAAAGTTGGGGATGTGGAAAGGAGAAAAAAAATCAAAGGTGTGCAACAGTATACCTTGTGCAATAGTAAGAAATAATAACAAATATACCTATTGGCTCCCGGTTCCTGTTACTATTTGACTTTGGACCCAAGTTCCTGACCGGAGCTCCAAAAGCCCCGGGAACTTCCAAAGAATCTTTTCTACCAATGAGGTGATTCTGGGCAGACTCCTGGATGGGGGACGATCACTAGAGAGACCAAGCCATGTTTAGAAGCTTGGGCCTTGGGGCACCTGGCTGGCTCAGCTGGTAAACCATGCAACTCTTGATCTCAGGGTGGTGAGTTTGAGCCCCATGCTAGTGTAGAGATTACTTAAATAAAAAATCTGGAAAAAAAGGGGGGGCTACCTGGGAGGCTCATTCGGTTAAGCATCTGCCTTGGACTCAGGTCATGATCCACAGGGTCCTGGGCTCGAGCCCCATGTCAGCCCTGATAAGCAGGGAGCCGACTTCTCCCTACGCGCCTCTCCCAGGCTCCCATGCACACATGCCCTCTCTCTCTAAAACAAATAAATAACATCTTAAAAAAAAAAAAAAAAAGAAAAAGAAACTTGGAACTTTTAGCCTCACCCCCATTTCCCGGAGAGGGGCTCAAAAAGAAGTTAATGATCAATCATGACTTGGTGAAGAAGCTTCCATAAAGATCCCTAAACTACAGGGCTCAGAGAGCTGCGGTGGTTGGTAAGCACTATCATGTGCTGGGGGAACCTGCGTCCCAGGTCTACAGAGACAGAAGCTCCTGCACTGGGACCCTCTTGGACCTCAAGCTATGGATCACCGTATCTGGCTATTCATCTGTATCCTTTATGAGAGCCTTTATTATATAATAAACTGGAAAGTATATGTTTTAAGTGTTTCCCTGAGTTCTGTGGCCTGTTCTAGCAAACTATCAAACCCAAAGAGGGGGACATGGGACTCTGGTGTCTCGCTTGTTGGTCAGAAGTACCAGGCACAGCCTGGGACTTGCTACAGCAAGTCTGAAGTAAGGGCAGTCTTGTGGGACTGAGTCCTCAGCCTGTGGAATCAGATGCTCTCTCTGGGGACACAGTGTCAGGGCTGAACTGAATTGTAGGACATACAGCTGGTGTTAGGAAATCCCCAGACATCTAGTGCTAGCATTTTGACTGTGAGAGTAAAGGAAAAGCAGAGTTTCTTCCTAGACAACTTTTTTTCTACTTCACCTTTACTCTCTAAATTTTCCTAAGTGAGCAAGTGTTATGTCTCTAACTATAAACAATAAACTTACATAATTTCATCTTTTTTTTAAAGATTTTATTTACTTATTTAACAGAGAGAGATCACAAGTAGGCAGAGAGGCAGGCAGAGAGAGAGCAGGAAGCAGGCTCCCTGCTGAGCAGAGAACCCAATGTGGGGCTCGATCCCAGGACCCTGGGATCATGACCTGAGCCAAAGGCAGAGGTTTTAACCCACTGAGCCATCCAGGCGCCCCTAATTTCATGTTCTTAAATGATAAATGGTACACCTGAACCAAGGCATGCTACTGCCATACTCCAGGAATGTCATCTGAAGCCAAGGATGACAAAAGCAAAACGGTAAGACCAAGACCATCAGTGTGGCAGGGACCTGGGGAAGAAGCGCACCAGCCACAGCCAGAGCCATCCTGAATGAGGGCAGCCTTACCGAGACACAAGCTCTCCCAAGATTTCCAAAAGCTTGCTGCAAAAGTGCTTGTCACTCAATCAACGAGCATGAACTCAACTAGAGAAGACTAAGCCCCCGGAGAACCTTACCGACCCACGAACAGAGTCTAAACCACGGGGCAGGTGTCTGAATGGAGATCTGCACCGTGTGCCCGGGAGCAGAGACAGAGCAGTGACTTCTGCTCAGGGTCCTGGGACGTCTGAGCTGAGAAAGGGGGACGATACTTGAGCAGCCTTGTTCTCCACTCAACCCTCTCACCCATGACGGCAGTTGTTTCTTTAGACTATATATTATATATTATAGACTCTGAGACTTGCGTTATACTCTTGTGGGAAGCATTTAGAAAGCTCTTTCACCACAGACCTGGGGGAACTAGGGAGATATATATATATACATATACATACTAAGAGCTAGCTCACACCAACAGGGAAAAAGACAGATGATAACCACTGGAATGTCACCAGAGCTCCCAGGAATAATGAAATAAACACAACGATGCTTCAGCTGCTAAGAGCCCAGGCCAGAAAAGCATCACCAGTTTGGGTCATCTCAGGGGGAATGGGAAGGATGACACACCTGGGGACCAGGGAAGAAAAAGCACTTTTTCAAAGGACCAGCTGCAATTTGGCTAGCCAGGGACCAACTTATTCACAGAGCTCACAAATAGTTTTTGAGTGCTTCCTGTGTGCTGTGAATAAGAGAATCAGTCCCTGTCCTTATGGAGAAGAAACCACTAGTAAAGAAGTGAACAGACAACTGCACAAAGAATTGCAGCTTCTGATAAAGGAAATGAAGGAAGTAAATGAGGTACGAGAGAGAACGTCAAGGTGGAGGGGAGCACTCCTTTGCAAAGGGTCAAGAAACCTCTCAGAATGGAACACAAATGAAACCTAGAGGAGACAAGGAGCTGGCTGTGCAGAGCACTGAGGAAAGAGCACTCAGGTGCAAAAGGCCTGTAGCAAGTGGTGGTTTGGCCCCTCTGGGGACTGTCAGAAAGGTCATGTGACTGGCAGAGAAGGAAAGAGAGAACGGCACTGGGTGACCCCAGCCAGGTGGCAGGCTGGGTCATGCAGAGTCCCGGACACCCCACTAAGGGTGCTCTGCTAAATAGAATAGATTATGACTAAAAGCAGAGCCCTGCTATGATTTGCTTTACACTGTAAGAACACTCTGGTGCAAGCGGGAGCACAAACAGGAAGGTGGTGGCTTTCGTGAGGACACCTGGCTGCGGGTCCCAGCTGCACCGCTCAGCAGACCTGTGCCTTGAGGGAAGTTGGTTTACCTTCCTGTGCCCCATTTCCTCATCTGTAAAATGGGAATGGTAACAGTATCTAACTCATGGAGCTGTTGCAAGTGTTGAAAAGAAGTACATGTGGGGCACCTGGCTGACTCCACTGGAAGAGCATGCAACTCCTGATCTCAGGGCTGTGAGTTCAAGCCCCACGCAGGGTACAGAGATCACTTAAATTTAAGTTAAAAAAAAAAAAATTTTTTTTTAAAAAGAGTAAAGGAGATACATGTAAAGTTCTTAGCACAGAAACCAGTACAGAGGAGTACTCAGTAAATTCTGTTATTTCTGCTGTTTAAAAACAACGGGCGCCTGGGTGGCTCAGTCGTTAAGCATCTGCCTTCCACTCAGGTCATGATCCCAGAGTCCTGGCATCGAGCCCTGCACGGGGCTCCCTGCTCGGTGGGAAGCCTGCTTCTCCCTCTCCCACTCCCCATGCTTGTGTTCCCTCTCTCACTGTGTCCATCTCTGTCAAATAAATACATAAAATCTTTTTTTTTTTTTTTTTTAAAGGCTTTAGGGGGCATCTGGGTGGCTCAGTGGGTTAAGGCCTCTGCCTTCGGCTCAGGTCATGATCCCAGTGTCCTGGGATTGAGCCCCACATCAGGCTCTCTGCTTGGCAGGGAGCCTGCTTCCTCCTCTCTCTGCCTGCTTCTGCCTGCTTTGATTTCTGTCTGTCAAATAAATAAAATCTTTTAAAAAAAAAAAAGGCTTTAGTTTTCATATTAAGAAATTGGGTTACCTCCTAGCTTTAGGACACACTGTATCCCCTACCATTTTTTATTTTTAAGATGGACTCCTTTTTTTTTTTTTAAATATTCATTCATTCATTCATTCATTCATTTGAAAATTTTATTTTTAAGTAACCTCTACACCCAACATAGGGCTCAAATTCACAACCCTGAGATTGGGTCACATGCTCTACAGACTGTGTCAGCCAGGCGCCCCTATTATTTTCATTTTAAAATTAATCATTGGTCAGGGGCACCTGGATGGCTCAGTCAGTCAAGCGTCTGCCTCAGGCTCAGGTCATGATCCCAGGGTCCTGGGATTGAGCCCCACATCGGGCTCCTTGTTCAGTGGGGAGTCTGCTTCTCCCTCTCTCCCTTGCTCATTCTCTCTCTAATAAATAAACAAAAATAAATTAAATTAATCACTGATCCAACCCAGTCAGCAAACCTTTTGTGTGAAGAGCTAGACTAAGTATTTTAGGCTTTGTTTATGACAGGGCTCCTGCCACACCCCTCAGCACTGCCCTGTGCCATGAAAAGCAGCCACAGACAATACATAAGCAAAAGCATGGCTATTTTCTAATAAAACTTTATTTACAAGAAGACAACAGGCCAGGTCAGGTCCATGGACTATAGTTTTCCCTGATCTAACCGAATACACGGAGTGGCCCTACACACACAGCATGCTTCGTATTGGAAGGACAGAGCTCAATCCGAGATCATCCCTGCCCTCGAACTGCACCCTCAGCCTCTTACCTTGCTCACTGGGGATGTAGGTCTCATCATAATCTTCTTCTAGAACCAGCTGGTCTCCTATGCGGATGGGTCTTCCCGCCATGATTGGTCTGGGCTCAAACACCTGCGG